>NC_059357.1:47850221-48155441 GCF_019703515.2 Myxocyprinus asiaticus | reverse complement strand
GTGGTGGAGAGTATTAAAGCTCATGAAGGTTTTAGAATCTCAGCACATCAGAGACACTGTGGAACCACAAAATGGCTGCTCGAGTGTCTCCACAGTGGGACTAAATGTCTCTACAGAGGACCTATTTGTCAAGATCAACGTAGCATATACAGCACCATAAATACTATTAATTACATCCTGCGATCTTTGTGTTTGATGCATGCCTCACATGATGTGGAAACTTCATTCAACAGAAAGCTCCACTGACCTCTGAGATTGTTCCTGCATGTTTTAGGGTGTGATTTCCTAAGAACCTTTGGGGATGCTGCAGAGGTTTGCTGAGATGTTTTCTGGGAGAGTTCAAGGCTTCACAGGCAGCTCTAGGCTTCAAAGACGTATAAACATTTTACATTAACAGAGAAACCTGTCCAGCCAAGTTGAATTAAACCTTTTTTTTTTTTTGTACCGGACAAAAACCACACAGATATAAAAAGGGTACTCACAGCCAGGGGTTTCACATTCAGGCATCTGGCTGCAGAAACCACAGAACAGCAATATAACACAGCGAGGATCAGATTAAGTGAATTTACCCCTAAAAGCACCCAGGGTACGATTCCTTTTCACTCACAGCTGAGGGAAATCCAGCAATCCCTGGTATAGCCTTGCTGTGTGGTTAACCTCACTTTATATTGCCTGTGATGACAGGCCTCAGCTACTTTGAAAAGATCTGGAGACAACAGGCTCAGTCTCAAGAAATAAAGGTAGCCGTACACAAGAATACAAAAAACATTACAAGAACACACAACAGAAAAGAGATACCATAAATGAGATTTGGATAATGTAGGCTGTAATACTGTACATAGTGTTAAAAGGCACCCCTGATGCACCAAGCCTCTTTTTTTCGATATAATACGTACTGACTTCATCATTTTAGCATTTATAAGATTCATTTTATCTTGTAAGTACAAGTTCTCATATACTTAAATTCCAAGAAATTAATTAAATGATTTTTAACCTTTATGGATAATTGATTTGTCTGAAACCATTCTGAAAATGTTGTTAAAGGGGTCATGTCATGAGGAATCAAATTTTCCTGGATATTTTAACATGTAAGATGTCTTTCAACTATAAAAACATTCTGTAAATTTCAGAACTCAAAACTTAATCCCCAATGCAATAAAAAGCATTTATTGAAACCAAGCTGCAAAAATGCCTCGTTCTCTACTACCACGACTTCCCCATGTCACTAGGGGTACATTAATTCATGACCGCCTCTACAGCTGAAAAACATCAATGCCTACTTTTACATCAACACACCCTTGGCCCCGCCCACTGGTGCTTCAGTTTGTAAAATGAGAGAGAAGGTCTACTGTAGCCTAACTATACCTGAACATCCAAAGGGGACCCATCCGGACTATTTAAAATTATTTTTGTATTCAAAGATGCACAGACAGAAGTGACCGCTTGATACATACTGTATCTCAGGCCCCTTGACGTGGTGTCAAGTTACAACTCTGAAGAGAAGAATCTATTCTCTGTCATTCAGCTGCTGCCTCTTGCTTTTTTGAGCACAAACGGGTCATGGACATGTTCTTTAGCCCATCTGCCCTATTTTTAATTGTTGGTGTTTGAAAGCATGCGCTGGGTGGACGTCTTTGACAGTTTAGATGTGTTTCCGGCAATGTGCATTTCAGTGCCGGATGATACTGGAAACTGGATGTGGATGTGTCTTCATCATATTTCAGTGTGGATTGCATGTTTTTCGGCTGTCAGTGTGGATTGCTTGTGAACCAGTCATACAACAATTCAAGCTTTGCAAAGGAACTGTTATTGAAGAATGGGGCAGTTAAAAACACTTGAACCCGAGGCAAAACAGTAAGTTAACAGTTCCATTCATAAATATTTCAAATGTCATGACTGTTTGATAACTTATGGTTCTGACATCCTGCTTACACTGGGCGTGTAGACACAAACTTTCTAAACCATTTATTTGTGTAGTTGGCAGTAGTAGTACCAGCGCGTGTAGCGCAAAATGGAACAGGAGATCAGTTTACTGTCGGCGCAACGCGACACACTGCAACGGATGCTTCCATGGTAGACAGCATCATTGATTATAATTGGTTCTATTGCTTTTGACGTGACTCTCGCGTCCAGTGTAGACAGGGTGTGAGTGTTAACAGTTGTGCTTGAGATGAACAGTTTAATATTTTCAGATGCAATATGTTGGATAGACATTATATGTAACCCCTGAAATTTAGTTGTGGAGCCTGTTAATTTTCTTCAGATTGAGTTTCAAATATGGCTGAATTTGTGGGGCTGCATGATGTTAGCCAAACAGGACAGTGGGCGTTTACGTTGAAGTTTTAAGGAGGCGCTTAGGCCAGAAAATTATCATATCTTACTAAATTGTGACTGTTTTAATGCAAAACGTTACTTACATTATCAGTGGACCTCAGGGAAGATAATAAAACTATATATATATATATATATATATATATATATATATAAAAGAGCATTTCATGACCCCTTTAAGACAGACTTTGCTTCATGAATTATTAGAGAATGAAAAATATAGTTTAATATGAACAAGTTAGTATCAATATGAGGTCCTAGAATAGAACCTTTCGGAACACCACGCATGATCTTTCAAGGACAAGTTTTCATCTACCTAAATTCCAAGAAATTCAGTAGATGAAGCATGTATAATTTCATATCCATTGATGGAAACTTTCACTATTTATTTGCAATACTGTCATTTTTATTCTTTGATATAAACCTAACAAAATTTGATATTTTTATTTATTTATTTTTAATTGCATTTACGACCTGGAGCCAGTTGCAAGAAACCTCTTAAGCTAACAAAACTTTTAGTAACAACAACCTTACAATTATAACTATGGGTTTTGTAAACTTAAGGGGGTTCTTCCTACTGGGCCCTAGTCCTTACTGAAAACAGCTATTAACAAATTGTTCAGGATTGCAAACATAGTTAGTCGGCCATTAAGGGGCAGTCATATAATCCATAGAAATAAAACCTTTCTAATAATATAGTTGTCCTCGATCAATCTTTTGCATGTGTGTGCATGGGTCAGCACAGCAAAGCAAAACTGCCAGAAAACAAAATAAAAACAAAACAAAACCTTATCTCAGCCTGGAGCCAACAAGTGAACACTTGGGAACTTTGAGACATACCACCCCAGCTGCCAATATGCTTAAGAGCTACAGAAACTCATCTTCCCCTGGTGACCTGCCTCTCAGGCGTGACATAGAGGTCATTTCCATAAACAAAGTCCCTGCTCCTTTATCCAAACGTGCAGTAACACTTCTCATCTCCTTTGCTTTATCCTTCTTTTGCTCTTTAAATACAGCTGTGCTCTTCTTGCTTACTTGTTGGATTGAAAGAATAGACAGAAACAAAATTTCTTTAGACAATCAGGTCAAAGGGGGAGACCAGAAGAACGTGAGATGCTGCAAAACACATCTGGACGGCAATCTCTTGGGGACAGATTTAGGATGGAATGAGTCTGGACACAGATGTGGGTGGAGATGAGGAAACAGGGCCTCTAGGAACATGATATAGCATTCCACTCAGGAAAAGAGCCCCAGTTACATTGCACTAGATAACCCAGTGGATGAGGCCTGGCTTGTTCTATCAAGGTTGCATGTTTAATTCATGGAGTCTCACTTTAAGAGAACACATGTGTCAAAGGCACCTCTCATCGACCCCACATATTCCTTAGATCCACTTCCGCAGAATGCAGGTCCCAAATGAGGATACCTCTCAGTAATCTAGGGGAAATCCACACTGATGTTAATGAGATCACAGGAGTCAGATTGTGTGAATGGTTCTTACCACATATAATGCCATGCCTGGTTGGGAATTAACATGACTCAAATGTAACTACTGTAATATCCACTGATCTAGTCCAGCCTAGTTAGGGCCCAAGCACTGAAAGTGTGAAGACCCTATTGTTCTTCTAAATATTATTATTAGGGCCCAAGCACTGAAAGTGCGAAGACCCTATTGTTCTTCTAAGGATTATTCGTATTATTATTATTAGGGCCCAAGCATTGAAAGTGCAGAGCCCTATTGCTCTTCTAAGGATTATTAGGGCCCGAGCACCGATGGTGTGAGGACCCTATTGTTCTTCTAAGGATTATTATTATTTTTTTATAATTTTTTCTTTTTTCGGTACTTTTGGGGTACATAACATGCGTGAAAACTCTTGAAAGTTTGCACACACATCAGAGTCGCTGGCCATTAGGGCTTGGCCAAATTTCAAAGGTGGGGGTGGGCTCTGTGGCATCACCTATAACATGGGCCTGTTCGGGGGGCTCTGTGGCACATCCCTTTTGAGCTACAGTCACCAAACTTTGTACACATGTAGATCTCATCAAGCCAGACAACTTTCGCGCTGACAGTCATAAGCTCTGCCCAAAAGGAAGTTGGTCATTTTGGATTGTTTGAAAAATGCATGCTGTGGAATATGATATATTCCTCATAAGGATTTAATGTTACAGGTACCAAATGTGGGCGACATCATGACAAGACATTGACGATGCTAAATTGCGAAGGGATTTTTGATATATAGAACAGTGTTGCCATGGCGAAGCAATAAAATAACATAAAAAAAATATAATAAGGAAATGTCTCATATCTTCTGCGTGCCTGGTGAAATTTACAAGAAAATTGAGCCAAATGTTTGTCCTTGCAGACTGATCACATTGATGTGGCTATTGTAGGTCACGGTCGTAGCACCACCAACTAGCAGAAGGAAGTGTGTCACTTTTAACAGACTTTGAAATATCTCTATTATGTTAACCTGAATTGCTTCAAAAAATTCTGAAGGGATTCTTGATATCTTAAATACTGTTGCCATGGCAATGCATTAAAGGTCATCATTCCTTTTTGTGCATATTCACGTTTTGAGGTATTTGACATGCTTGGATTTTGAAGTTTTTTGTTAATAAACATTTCTTAATTGTTATATAAATAAAATATAATAAAAATATCAAATGAAATGTAAAAATACTAGAAAACCCAGGCTGTCTAACCTAGTGTGTTGTAATTGCCACTCTAATTGGCAATTATAAGAAATGTCCAATAGAGGGCATCCAATCTCCATTGTTGAATGATTCCCAAAATAACACTTTGAGGAGATATTTTGTGTCCTGTCTAGAAGGGATCCCACTTTCGTCCATTATGTACATGAAGTATGTGTAATTATATTCTTCAGTTAACTATATTTCTCATTTCATGTGTTAAACATCTCCAGTTCTTGAGTTGGAGTTTCTGTTTCATCTGATCTGTGTATGTTTTGATTGCCAATCTGGCGCTGGAATGTGTTATTTTGAATTTATGATAAATGTTTGTTCTGGCTGTTATCAGGGTCGATTGGTGTCGGTAGTTTTTCTGCAGCTCGCGCTCTTTCCCAGGAAATAGAAAAGCGAAATATGTCCCCCATTGTGATTGCCTTCTCGGCTGTATTGTTTGTGTGTAGGTAGAGCATGTGTTTTGTCTTTATCTCATGCTCTCTCTCTCTCTCTCTCTCTCTCTCTCTTAATCGCTCTCAGGTGAGCTGATTGTTAATGTGCAGCACCGGCACCCAGTGTTTTCTTCCTATATAAACCAAGTGTTTCATGGCTGGGTTGTGCAATGGGTTTTCGTGAGCTGTGCCATGTTGATCACCGATGTTCTCGTGCAAATTCCCGCTGCTGAAGTGGAGAGTTTGTGGTTGTCAATGTCTGAACTTCGGAGGTCGCTGGGTTTATTTATTTTTTCAAATATAGAATGGTCAATAAATGTGTCTGTTTCCGCTAGTCTCATCTCCCCGCATCTTTTATTGCATTTTATTTTTAAAGTGTAACACCCATCCACAGACATACAGTGGCAGACGTATTCATTTCTTTGTATTTAACAAGACAGTTTTTGGGAGCCGTGAAATTATTCCAAGTTTTTTCGCAAGTGAACAGCCACAGTGTTCAGCTCTGAATACGTTTATTTCTGCTAGAAGCAGGCACGACTTGTGTTGATGGTGTTTGTGTAATCAACATAGTCCTATATATTAGCTAATATTCAAAATATTTTTTTTAAATTTTGTGTGTGGTTGTTTCAAGGAGCACAATATTTGTTGACCCCTCTCCAAACATAGCACTTATGGTTGTGACCATAAAGCTCTATTTTGGTCTCGTCACTCCAAATTACAGTGTGCCAGAAGCTGTGAGGCATGTCAAGGTGTTGTCATTTGTGGCATTGGCACAGTAAAGGCTTCTTTCTGGCAACTCGACCATGCAGCTCATTTTTGTTCAAGTATCGTCATATTGTGCTCCTTGAAACAACCACACCATCTTTTTCCAGAGCAGCCTGTATTTCTCCTGAGGTTACCTGTGGGTTTTTCTTTGTATCCCGAACAATTCTTCTGGCAGTTGTGGCTGAAATCTTTCTTGGTCTACCTGACCTTGGCTTGGTATCAAGAGATCCCCGAATTTTCCACTTCTTAATAAGTGATTGAACATTACTGACTGGCTTTGGATATATTTTTATATCCTTTTCCATCTTCATAAAGTTCCATTACCTTGTTACACAGGTCTTTTGACAGTTCTTTTCTGCTCCCCATGGCTCAGTATCTAGCCTGCTCAGTGCATCCACATGAGAGCTAACAAACTCATTGACTATTTATACACAGACACTAATTGCAATTTAAAAAGTCACAGGTGTGGGAAATTAACATTTAATTGCCATTTAAACCGGTGCATGTCACCTTGTGTGTCTGTAACAAGACCAAACATTCAAGGGTGTGTAAACTTTTGATCAGGGCCATTTGGGTGATTTCTGTTATTATGATTTAAAAAGGAGCCAAACAACTATGTGATAAGAAATTACTTCATATGATCACTATCCTTAAATTAAAAAATAGTTTTTTTGCATGATCAGTCAAATTTTCAAAATCAATGCCAAAATTTCACAATTTCTGCCAGGGTATGCAAACTTTTGAACACAACTGTTCATACACTTAGTTTGAAGTCATTAAAACAAATTTTTAACCACTCCTCAGATTTCATATTAGCAAACTATAGTTTTGGCAAGTTGTTTAGGACATCTACTTTGTGCATGATACATCATTTTTCCAACAATTGTTTACAGACAGTTTGTTTCACTTTTAATTGACTATATCACAATTCCAGTGCTTCAGAAATTTACATACACTAGGTTAACTGTGCCTTTAAACAGATTGGAAAATTCCAGAAAATGAGGTCAAGCCTTTAGGCAATTAGCCAATTAGCTTCTGATAGGCTAATTGGAGTCAATTGGAGGTGTACCTGTGGATGTATTTTAAGGCCTACCTTCAAACTCAGTGCCTCTTTGCTTGACATCATGGGAAAATACCTGAAGGTACCACGTTCATCTGTACAAACAATAGTACGCAAGTATAAACACAATGGGACCATGCAGCCAACATACCACTCAGGAAGGAGATGCATTCTGTCTCCAAGAGATGAATGTAGTTTGGTGCGAAAAGTGCAAATCAATCCCAGAACAACAGCAAAGAACCTTGTGAAGATGCTGGAGAAAACAGGTAGAAAAGAGTCTATATCCACAGTAAATCGAGTCCTATATCGACATAAAATGAAAGGCTGCAGAAGCCAAAGCTCCAAAACCACCATAAAAAAGCCAGACAACAGTTTGCAATGGGGACAAAGATCTTTTTGTAGAAATGTCCTCTGGTCTGATTAAACAAAAATTGAACTTTTTGGCCATAATGACCATTCTTATGTTTGGAGGGAAAAGGGTGAGGCTTGCAAGCCGAAGAACACCATCCCAACCGTGAAGCATGGGGTGGCAGCATCATGTTGTGGTGGTGCTTTGCTGCAGGAGGGACTGGTGCACTTCACAAAATAGACGGCATCATGAGGGAGGAAAATTATGTGGATATATTGAAGCAACATCTCAAGACATCAGCCAGGAAGTTATAGCTCGTCGCAAATGGGTCTTCCAAATGGACAATGACCCCAAGCATACCTCCAAAGTTGTGGAAAAATGGCTTAAGGACAACAATGTCAAGGTATAGGAGTGGCCATCACAAAGCCCTGACCTCAATCCGATAGAACATTTGTGGGCAGAACAGAAAAAGTGTGTGCGAGCAAGGAGGCCTACAAACCTGACTCAGTTACACCAGTTCTATCTGGAGGAATGGGCCAAAATTCCAGCAACTTATTGTGAGAAGCTTGTGCAAGGCTACCCAAAAAGTTTGACCCAAGTTAAACAATTTAAAGGCAATGCTACCAAATACTAACAAAGTGCATGTAAACTTCTGACCCACTGGGAATGTGATGAAAGAAATAAAAGCTAAAATAAATTATACTCTCTACTATTATTCTGACATTTAACATTCTTCAAATAATGTCCTAACTGACCAAAGACAGGGAATGTTTTCTTAGATTAAATGTGTGGAATTGTGAAAAACTGAGTTTAAATGTATTTGGCTAAGGTGTCTGTAAACTTCTGACTTCAACTGTATATATATATATATATATATATATATATATATATATGATTGCTTCAGAAGAAGCATTAGATTTGAATCTATTAAAACATGCTACAACAACATTTCCTAAAATGCTGCCCCAACTTCCCAAACTTAGTCATTTGAACAAGCCATTTTATATTGAACAATGTGGATGCAAGTACCCTGCATGCATTGCAGATAAATGATGTGTGGGTAATATTAAAGGATTATTGTTTTATTGTTTTAAATACTCTCAAGATAATATCTTAGCCTTTAGTGTTAATGGCCAATCGTGTAATCATCTATCTCATCATGTACCAAAAAGTTTTACAAAATTAAACGACGGATGAAGCAATGACAAATGTGCTGAACCATCAATCTTGTGTTGCCTTGATAAGACCGGGTATTTTAGAAGAACCAAATAATTTAAGTTCTAAGATTTCTTGGCCTCTCAGCCATTTGAGTTGGACAGCAGAATTGAAGTTGAGTTTACTCAGATGCTTCACAGGATGTGTAAAAATCTTGGTCTTGTAGATATTTAGCGACTTTTGAACCCATCTGGTAGGGACTATACATTTTATTCATCAGTTCATAAGATTTATTCTAGAATATTTATATATATATATATATATATATATATATATATATATATATATATATATATATATATATAAAGTCCCTCATTTCATCTGTTGTGGATTGCTCAATTGGAAACATCTTAGTCTCAGATCACCCCTTGGTGAGTTTAGAGGTGTTGCCACACACAGAGAAAAAGAAATCATATAGTTGCCGCTTTAATGTATCCCTTTTGCAAAATCCTGATTTCCAACAAATGTTAAAGACTGAAATCAATGTTTATATGGAGACCAAGTGGTCTTCGGATCATACAGTATGCCTCATTCACCAAAAAATCCAAAGCACGAGAACTCGTGGAGTTGGAAGGGAATATTAAAAGTGCCGAAGCAGAGCTGAAGCGGCGAATGCATTCTGATGGTCTCAGAGAATTGATCCGATTGAAATATAGATATAATACTATTTTGTTGCGGAAAGTGGAGTTTTGGTAAGGGCAAGACAGGGAAGATTTTGGCTAGATATATAAAGCAGAAAGTGTCTTTTTCTACCATTCCTTCAGTGAAATCTGCTGGTGGTGAAATTTTTACCTCGGCCATTGATATTAATAATGCTTTTAAAGAATTCTATATTGATCTTTATAGCTCCACGTCTTCGTCTACTGATGAAGATATTAGAAACTTTGTGGAACCATAAGAACTCCCTAAATTGACAGCTGAGCAAAAAAATTCTCTTGATTCTGAGATAACCTTGGAGGAGCTTGACGAGGTAATTAAGTCCTTACCTACACGCAAGGCTCACGGGCCAGACGGCTTTGCCGCTGAAATTTTTAGAACTTATGCTACAGAATTGGCTCCACTTTTGTTAGAAGTTTATACGGAATCATTAAAGAATGGAAAAATTCCCCCAACCATGACACAAGCCCGGATCAGTCTGATTCTTAAAAAGGACAAAGATCCAAGCGAGTGTAAAAGTTACCGTCCAATTTCCCCTGATCCAGCTGGATGTAAAAATTTTCAAACATTTTGGCTAACCGATTAAGTTATGACATATCTTATACATATAGATCAGGTGGGGTTTATTCGGGGCCATAGTTCTTCTGATAACATTAGGCGTTTCATCAATATCATGAGGTCAGTAGCGAATGATCAATCTCCGGTCGCTGCCATCTCACTTGACGCCGAAAAAGCGTTTGATATGGTAGAATGGGATTATCTTTTTAAGATTTTTGGAAATGTATGGGTTCGGGAGTACATTTATTGGTTGGATTAAGTTACATTATAAACACCCTGTAGCGGCTGTACAAACGAATGGATTAATTTCAGATTATTTTACACTGAATAGGGGCACCCGGCAAGGCTGCCCTCTTTCCCCATTATTGTTGTCTTGCTCTGGAATCATTAGCAGCTGCGATAAGAAAGGAGGATGATTTTCCAGGGGTGGTGGCAGGAGGTGTGGTGCATAAGCTTTTGCTTTACACAGATGATATTTTATTATTCGTCTCCAACCCCACTAGATCTATGCCTTGCCTCCACAGAATGATCAATTCCTTCTCCAAATTTTCGGGATACAGAGTTAATTGGTCTAAATCCAAAGATTTGGCTCTGACAGCGTTCTGCCCGAAAACGGCTTTTCAGCCAGGCGCCTTTCAGTGGCCCAAACAGGGCAATAAGTATTTGGGTATTTTATTCCCAGCAAATTTATGTGATTTAGTCAGAGTTAATTTTGACCCTTTAATAAAAAAGTTTGAGTGATGTGGAAAGGTGGGCTTCATTACAATTATCTATGATTAGGAAGGTTAATGTTATAAAAATGAATTGTATTTCAAAATGTAACTACCTATTACAGTCTCTCCCCATTGAAGTTCCCCTCTTTTATTTTAAACAATTTGATAGTATTGCTAAATCTTTTATCTAGAATGGTAAACATACACGAATGCATTCTAACAATTTAGAAAAATATTACACAGCGGTTTGGGATTCCCAGAACTCAATTCTTTAGGTACTTACAGCTGCGCCATCTACTTTGTACCATCTTTGGGTGTAGTACACAGACCCCTAAAGCTGCAGACACTCTTGAGATGGTACTAGCGGCTTTTGGAAAGGGTCACGAGGCTTCAGCGTACTATTCCTGGCTAATTCAGAGTCTAGGTGACAGGGTTTTGACCACTCTCACAAAGTTATGGGAGAAAGACTTGAATTTATTACTGGAGGATGATTCAATTTAAGATTCTGTATTGTTTTTATTGGACTCCCTCTAGATTCCATAGGCTTGGTCTTAAAGATACACCCACCTGTTGGCGATGCCAATCAGAGAATGGGGACATACACTACTGGTCAAAAGTTTTGAAACACTAACTCATTCTTTATAATTGTTTTTTTATTTATTTTTTTTTATTTTTTTTACATTTTAGAATAATAGTAAGTCATCAAAACTATGGAATAACATAAATGGAACTATGGGAATTATGTTGTGACTAAAAATCCAAAATAAATCAAAACTGTTATATTTTAGCATCTTCAAAGTAGTCACCATTTACCTAGAATTTGCAGACGTGTTGTCTTGACATTTTCTCAACCAACTTCTTGAGGTATCACCCTGGGATGCTTTTTAAACAGTATTGAAGGAGTTCCCATCTATGTTGGGCACTTATTGACTGCTTTTCTTTATTATTTGGTCCAAGTCATCAATTTCAAAAAAGAAAATTTTAATTACATTTTAGTTTTATAATGAAATAAATTAATATGGTGGCACAATTATATTTTTGTCTACAAAACAAATCTCAAACATTTAAGCATACGCCTTCAGATCAACAAATTTTTAAGATCATGATAAACATTTCAGTCAAGTGTTTCAAAACTTTTGACCGATAGTGTAGCCCACGTTTTTTGGTATTGTACTAAGATTCAAGAGTTTTGGTCGAGGGTTCAGATTTCATTCTGCCCCAGATTTTGTATTTTGGATGATGGGGCAGGGGTTAACTTAGGGAATACACATATTAAAAACCGGGTCCTTACCAGTGGGATGATCGGCAGGAAAGTGATCCTTGGGTGATGGAAGTCGGCTGGTGCACCCTCATTTCATGAGTGGTGCATCAAATTGGGCAGAAAAGATGTCATATAGACAGCTGGGCAGCTTGGGTGCCTTTGAGAAGTGGGGCACTTATTTGGCCTTTTTGGAGGATTGCCAGGGAGGAACAGTGGAGAGGGACAGTTTATATGGTGTGTATGTAATTAATTGATGTGTGGAACCCTTTTTCTTTTTGTTGGGGGGGTATATTTTGCTGGAAGCTGATTCCGTGTTTTCATGTGCTGTTTGTGTTGATTTGAGTGTGGAATCAATAAAAATTGTTAATGACAAAAGTTGAGTTTACTCAAAAAGTGTATGATAGGTTGCCTAATTTTTTTTAAAGTTAGCTCAACTTTTTTACAGTAAACATCATAATTTATATAACTTAGGGCAGGGGTCTCAAACCCCTGGCCTGCAGGCCAAATTCAGTCCATGAGATATTTTCACACGGCCCGCGTGAGTATTAATAGTATTAATATCCTCAAACCCAGCCCACAAATAGATGTTTTACTTGCTGTATTTTGTTTTGGTCTATGTTCCTCGTAGTTCTCTTTAAGGACTATAAGACAATAGCCTAATATATTCCACATGGCTTATTGCACACTTAACAAAACTAGATCGCTTCCATCATGATCTACAGAGCTGTCTGTAGCATTATAGAAGCATCGGTTGATGTGTCGTGCGTTTAAATGGCTGCTCAATTTCTATATTTGATGTGCTGTACAGTCAATTATTTGCATATGTGTTAACTGACTGCTATGTAAATTATGTCCTTATATATTTATATAAATAACTTTTCACTATTACATCAAAGCAGTTTGTGATGTTTCTCGTCTCTAAAACTGCTACTTCCAATGGGTCTGCCGTTCTCACGAAAAACAATATCAGGTCTCATTACTCCACTTAACATGCAGAGCAGTCTGCTAGGTATGAATGAGAGATGAGTCGCTCAACTCTGAAAACGTCTGTCTATGCATGATGCATCAATAACTCTAGGCTATAACTGTGCCAATAACTAAAACTGTTTACTGAGTGCTATTCACTGCCGCGCTCCACCTGTGCTCAGTCTACAGTGCCACGGCAAAATAAATATTTTGTTGTGAAATGGTAAGGTGACCAAACGTCCTCTTTTTCGGACCTGAAAAGAAGTGTCCAGCCGGGATTTCAATACGGGCTAAAAATGTCTAGGATTTGTCTTTGTCTTCATATCGATGTGCTTTCTACAGTTAGGACTATTATACATTCTGGCCCTGATTTCCTAAAGGTTTGCGTGTATAAAAACGTGCAAACTTGATAGCACACTAAAAAAAGGTCCGAGCTGATCTACTAACATAGTCCTTTAAAGATTGCGTCTTTCAGATGCGCAAAATAGCATGTCTTGGCAATTTTTGCGTGTTTCTCTGACATGAATATGCAGTTTAGAGGCATGCCTCCAAATGCACATAATAAAGGGTGGTCTAGATGCAAAAGAATCAAATTGCACCCACAAAGTGATTTATCAAGCCTGAAAGTCATTTCAGAATCGGAAACTACGAGATCAAATTAATACGAAAGGCAGGTATTAATCTGATTTGCACTGTGCCTCATGCTGTCATTGTGACAAAAAGGAGACTTTGAGAACAGATAATACATAAAATACCCTTTATTGACACATTAATGTGAAATTAAATTAATACTCATGAAAAAACTGTTTTATTTGATTATTTTAAAACTCGATATCATAACTGATAACACCATAAGCCTACTAACAATTTATGCCCAAATTATGTCATAATTTAATGTTTTAAACATTGTTTTTCACTGCCAAAATATTGAGAAATATTTTAAGTGGCTGTTCTTTCCAGTAGGCAGGCCAATACACACCTGTATTCCGAACAGGTTTCATCTTCATCCTGTTAAACAAACGGTGAGCGCAAGTTCTGTACTGTTCAGCTTCCTGTGTCTCTCTCGTGCACAGCTAACTTTGCCATGGTCAAGATAATAGCGGTTTGAAATTCAGATTTAAGTATACATCAGTGTACCCAATGTGTACATAATATTGTATTTTCTTTGTGAATTATGAACTTTTCAAGTGAAGAGTGTCATGTGCATTCTCATCAACTAATCTTACACTTGTTAAATAGCAGGGGTTTTATGATGTTATACAATTCTATAAATAAACATATAAATGCCATATTGAATAAAAATGGTATTAGCGAGAGCTGTACTGTAATTAATTTGGTGCAAGTACCACACGCAAAAGCCTCCTTTTGGAGGGTGTGTCCAACATATTTGCACGTGTAGATATTTGCTCTATTTTTCTTAGTAAATCACCCGCAAATGACCATGATGCACACAAGCAATTTCATAGATTGCACAAGCAAATTAGCACCAGTTATTTGAGATCATAGTAAATCGGGGCCTCTGTGTATGTCGTACTGAGCATCAGTTTTCACATGTTTACATGTCCTTATGTGATTATTCTGGCATTAGAATTCTGTCTCTCGCTCGGTCACTCACTCTCTATGAGCGCTGTGCGAATGATTAAATACAACACAGACTATCATTACAAAATATTATCTGAAATGTACAAAACACATCTGCCAAAGGAGAGTTTTTCATAAAAACGTGATCTTCAGGGATGTTCACCTGGGCACAGCAGGACGACTAAAAAGTTTCCGAGGCTATCAAATAAATATTAATTATATTATGATATATATATATATATTTTAATAAAATAGTATTATGTGCACTTGAGGTTAATGAGACAAACGTAGTTAGAGTTACATATTCACAACTGTTTTTTTTTTTTTGTTTTTTTTATAAATTATATTTAATTAATTTTTCTTTCTTTGTTGCTGTATATATATATATATATATATATATATATATATATATATATATACATATATATATATATATATATATATATATATATATATATATATATATATATATACATATACACACACATACATACATACACACAGGCAGCCAAAAGTTTGGAATAATGTACAGATTTTGCTCTTATGGAAGGAAATTGGTACTTTTATTCACCAAAGTGGCATTCAACTGATCACAATGTATAGTCAGGACATTAATAATGTGAAAATTTACTAATACAATTTGAAAAAAAAAAAAATTTCCGAACTTCTTAAACTACTTCAAAGAGTTCTCATCAAAACATCCTCCACGTGCAGCAATGACAGCTTTGCAGATCCTCGGTAATCTAGCTTTCAGTTTGTCCAGATACTCAGGTGACATTTCTCCCCACGCTTCCTGTAGCACTTGCCATAGATGTGACTGTCTTGTCGGGCACTTCTCATGCACCTTACAGTCTAGCTGATCCCATAAAAGCTCAATGGGGTTAAGATCCATAACACTCTTTTCCAATGATCTGTTGTCCAATGTCTGTGTTTCTTTGCGCACTCTAATCTTTTATTTTTGTTTCAGAAGTGGCTTTTTCTTTGCAATTCTTCCCATAAGGCCTGCACCCCAGTCTTCTCTTTAGTGTTGTACATTAAACTGGTGTCAAACGGGT
This sequence comes from Myxocyprinus asiaticus, assembly GCF_019703515.2. Lineage (NCBI taxonomy): Eukaryota > Metazoa > Chordata > Actinopteri > Cypriniformes > Catostomidae > Myxocyprinus > Myxocyprinus asiaticus. The sequence continues at coordinate 48,139,796 of NC_059357.1, read as the reverse complement.
AGAATTCAATGAAGCTCTCAGCTGAGGACATGTGAGGTGTCTATTTCTCAAACTAGAGACTCTGGCTGTGTCTCGTTTGGAAGGATGTGTCCTCTGGAGGTCGCATTTGTCGGCCGTATACGTCATTTGTCTCAGCTGTCTCATTTCAGAAAAGCAAGTAGGACACTTCAAATGCAGCCTTCGAATGCGACCTTCTTTCATGGGAATTCGGAGGATGCATGAGGTGTATCCTTCGTGGGCACAATTCTTTGCTTCAACAGAAATGTCAAAAAAAATTACGCCAATTTGCTCATAAATATGATGTTCAAATGCAAGGAATTTTAATTCACAAGTTGAAGTACCTCAGTAGATGGGTGCAGAGTATATAATATGTATAATTATATTAATATATAATTAAAATAAAGTATTAGACTAAAAGTACACCTGTAAAATCTATTTTATTTTTTCTTTACATCATAACTCTCCTAAAATTTACTTCGTACATTCCCTTCTAAAGGGAGTTTTTTCACTTCTCAAAGCACTTGCACTTGTTAAAGAGTGGCGTGCATAGCAACCATGTTATGTTCCATTTAGTTTGTCCTACGAAGGCCGTCTCGTTTAAACGAGGCTTGTTTAAAGGAGGATGCTCAGTATACTGCAGCCTTCAAAGGACGCATCCTACCTTGCACGCAGCCTTCCAAACGAGACACAGCTTCTGATGTACTTATCCACTTGTTAGTTGTACATCTGGCCTTCCACATCTCTTTCTGTCCTTGTTAGAGCCAGTTGCCCTTTGTCTTTGAAGACTGTAGTGTACACCTTTGTATGAAATCTTCAGTTTTTTGGCAATTTCAAGCATTGTGTAGCCTTCATTCCTCAAAACAATGATTGACTGACGAGTTTCTAGAGAAAGCGGTTTCTTTTTTTTTGCCATTTTTGACCTAATATTGATCTTAAGACATGCCAGTCTATGGCATACTGTGGCAACTCAAAAACAAACACAATGTTAAGCTTCATTTAATGAACCAAATAGCTTTCAACTGTGTTTGATATAATGGCAAGTGATTTTCTAGTACCAAATTAGCAATTTAGCATGATTACTCAAGGATAAGGTGTTGGAGTGATGGCAGCTGGAAATGGGGCCTGTCTAGATTTGATCAAAAATAAATTTTCAAATAGTGATGGTGCTGTTTTTTTACATCAGTAATGTCCTGACTATACTTTGTGATCAGCTGAATACCACTTTGGTGAATTAAAGTACCATTTTCCTTCCAAAACAGCAAAATCTGTACATTATTCTAAACTTTTGGACAACAGTGTATACATATAGTTGAAATCAGAAGTTTACATACATACACTTAGGTTGAAGTCATTAACCAGAGCTGTGTATGTATATATATATATATATATATATATATATACACATATATAAGGAAATGTTCAACTGGCCATCGATGAAGAACACCACCTGGCTAGTGGCCCCCGGGTAATTTGAGTTTGATATCCCTGACTTAGACGATAACATATGAAGGCTCAATCTAAATGTATCAATTTGTAAAATTATTATTGTAATAAATATTAGGATTTTCTAATAAATATTAGATTGTATTTATTGTAATAAATATTATAATTTTAATCCAGACTAATCATTCCTCATATGAGAGAGAGGACATTTTAGGTAAGCGTGTTTGATTATTAAGGTGGCTGTAAGGCTTTGAGTGCAATATTGTGGCAAAAACAGCAACATAGCGATTTGTTGCACAGCTTTGCTACTTGTTGGGAAACGTTTAGCTCGTTAAAAGGAAAAGCGCTGTTTTAGTAAAAGTAACTTTAGTACTTTTTTCCGTAACACTGATAGTTATAGATCACAGTGTTTTATTTGTATGTATGCATCACAACTCTCTAGATCTGTCTTAGTCTGAGCACAGCCCTCTCACATCTGGCTTCTCTCTAATAACTTCTATCAGTCTGGACACTCACTTCCTGTCAGGGTCAGTGGTCACGGAAATGGCAAGTTTGCTTGTTGTGGTTGTGCCCATTACTGAATTCCTTCAAAATCACATTTAGAGCTGCTGTGTTTCCTCCAATGATTGGAAGATGCGTTAACTCCTTACTGTTGGAGACAGTCACATGATTTCAGCACAGCCTTCACTGGACACATCACCTCAGCTGGGCATCACCTCTGACCTACCGGGGCCACCCGAAGGTAGAGGAAGTTTCTGAGAAAGGTTTAGGCCCTCCAGGGTAGGTTTCCAGTCGGGGAACTACCATGCGGCCTGCATGTGGTTTTGATATCTATCGTGTTGCTCGACAGGAAACAGAGGTCAACAGCAGGAGGAATCATCTGTTGATAATCTGGGATGCAGGATTGCTGGGATCCAGTTCTGCTCTGCATGGAAATGCTGTTGAAACATTTTCTGCAATGGTGCAGAAATGTCAGGAGACCAAAGAGGATGTTTTCCATCAGCTAGGTCCCACATATTGTACGGTATGAGGAAGTAGACACCATTAGGACGTGATTTGAGACCATAGATGTAATCAAGAGCCATGTCCATAGAGAAAACTCAAAAGATATTAATTTTTAGACAGGAAGAGGGGTGCCTGCCAGGATCCCATCAACAGAAGACCTATCAATGACTCAGTGGCTACATTCTGCCATACAGTAGGCCCAAAACAATCATAGAAGCTATGTTATGCTATATGCTGTATTTTACACATTGTTGTGTTTGGAAATGAGAGTGCAAGTCATGATGCAATAGAAGTATGTTTTGCATTCTCAACGATGCCACAAAAGGACACATTGGGCTCCTTAGTGCAAACTGTCTTCTATGTTCAGTTTTCTCTTTCAGGTCAACTAATGTCATGGCTAGGCTCAGACATAATCTGTGCAAGCAGAACTCAGCAGAAAACTCAGCAGAATTCTGACATCTGTCACTCAAAAAAGTTCTACACATTGCCCACCCCTTGCTTTTCTTTTGAGTCAGTTCTTTGGTTCTTTCAGTGAATTAGCAAAACTGGTTTGTAAAATGATTGTCTGAATAGATTCATGATTCAGTACAATTCTCTTGATGAATCATTTGGAGTAATACAGTATCAGCATATTTATGAACACAGAACAAACAACACTGGATAAAGTGGATATTTACCTACAATCAACTGGAAAAAAAGTGATGCCTTTTTGATAGGTAACTTTTAGAAATTTAAGCTAGTGCTGTCATGAGAATACGGGACTGTTCACACCAAAAGTATTTTTGTGTCCACTCACACTGTTTCTCAATCGTTTTCCATAAACATTCACTTAATGGATGTTTTTGATCACTATGACACTTTTACTATGTTTTTAACATCTCTCAAAGGAGGGATGCATGTTTAGACGGCGTGTCAAATTTAAAAGAACTTCAACTGCTAAAAACGTGTCTCGAGACACCTGCGTTCTGCTTTTGTCGTTGCGCTGCGTCTTGCTTTTGTAGCGCGAGAATGCTTTTTTTCTGAACGGTTACCATATTTTCCAGAAATAAAGTCGCAGCTGAATATAAGTTGCACCTGGTCAAAATCGTGTTGTTCAGAGAAAAAAAAAACAAAAAAAAAAACACACACAAGTCACATCTTTGCATAAGTCGCACTAACAGAGGTTAAACAGACAGACACTAGGACCTAGGAGCAGCCGCCCGAGTCCCGACTTTGCTTTAGCTGCTCAATATCAGTACATAACGTGCTCTGTTATGAAGATTACCTCAGCAAATATGCATCTCTATGCGTTGTAACCATACACAGTATATATATATATATATATATATAGAACTGGATTGCTGATGACCAGAGGTGGAAAGTAAGGAATTACAACTACTCTCGTTACAGTAGTACATTTTTCAAATTTTCAACTTTTAAGTATAAATAAATAATAGAACATTTATGGGACTTTTCCACTGCACGGTACAGCTTGACTTGACTCGCTTTTTGGGGGTTTTCCACTGTGGATAGTACCTGGTACTTTTTTAGTACCACCTCGGTCAAGGTTCCAAACGAGCTGAGCCGATACTAAATGTGACGTCAAAACCCTGCAGATCACTGATTGGTCAGAGAGAATCGTCGCTACCAGCATCTGGATTTGTGACACGGGACATCAACCCGCTAGTTTTAAAGTTAACAACAGCGATAGCAATATCATTTGTTCACGCAACTTTCGAATTGTAAAAAGAAATGACTGTGTGCAAAACCACGCCGTGGTCAATAAATGAGGTGCAGACGTTCCTCTCATTAGCAACGAAAGAAAAAATGCCGAACGATAAAGTCTTTCAGGAAGTGTTTCATCTGTTGGCCACACACGGCTACAATTTAACTGTTTCACTTGTGTAAAATCACCATGCAACAACTGCTTTATGCAGCACAATGAGCTAGTAGCTAACAGCTATTGTTTATGGTCAGTAATGTTTGTGTCGCGTTTAAGATGTCACGGCAGTAGAGGCGGCGCAACTATGATGATCAGCCTATAATCCCACCCATGTTGAGGCGGCACTAAACTGCTGTGGAAAAGCAAGCTCAGAAAAGTAAAGCAAGCAGAGTCGAACCGTAATGTGCAGTGGAAAAGTGCCTTTACTTTTACTTGAGCTGATTAAAAATGAAGTATTCAACTTCGCTACAATTATCACCACAATAAAAAAATAAAAAAAACATAATTCAGAATTTTTGGGAAGAAGAAAGTTATAAGTGCTAAATCTGTTTATAAACTAAAACGCACTGTGCATGGCACGATGGAAGCCACAGGAGGACACAGCATCATGAGCACAGCAGCAGCTTCCATAAACTGCCACCAGTGTCCTCTCTTCTCTAGCTTCTCCAAGACTTTCTGCCCTGTCACTATACAAGAACTGTAATACTGTGATTTTCTGCATATTTCGTTTTATTCTGGAAAGGAGCCGTTCATTCAGGTATGAGGGAACTGTCTGAACACCTATAACCACTGATTAAACTTCACTTGTTTTTAAGGTAGGCAATGTTTTAAATGTGTCAAACATTAACACAATGTAGTTTGACATCTATTTGGGAATATCTTTACTTGCTACTATATTTATAAAACAAACTTTTTATATACCTTAGAAAGATACAATGCCAATAGTGTCAGAAATTAACGGGGACTCTGAATGCCACTGAAATTGACCACAAATCCCAGAAATTCAAAATATGAAAAAAAAAAAAAAACAAATAAAAAATGCCCATGCAACGTATTATTAATAATATCTTATATAGTTACAAATACATACATTGCGATCTTCTTTTGACTTTTCACTGAACATTATTTTTTTCTTGCCGTCCAGTTCCTCACACCGTTGCATGCACAGATGGGCTCTCCAGTCTGTCAATCCACATTAGTTCGGTATTGTACTCCCGCGTTAAATTCTGTAACTGTTCGCCCCTCTCGTTCAAAATAATCTGTCCTAGTGGGTAACACTCTCACTCACGGTGCTGTACTGTACTTTCCTGCCCTGTTCCGCCGTTTATCTGTCTGAAAAGCCTCACCCACTAGAGTGTGCAAGGAATAGATGTTATATAAAGAAGGTATGAGAAATAACAAAATATAATGTAACCAAATGCTACAATTTACTTAATAATAATATCTCAATTGTATTCTTAAAATTCTGTTTGTCCAATAATCCACTTGCAGCAATGCAGGTCTTTGGCATTTAGAAGCTGCTAGTTTAGGATCTGTGAGGAGTCTGTTTCTCAAACTAGAGACTGTGATTTACTTGTCTTTTTGTTGTGCACTTCCCTCTCTATCCTGGTTAGAGATTATTTTTTTCAAAACAGTAATGCATGGAATAGCCTTCATCTCTCTAAAACAACTTACAGGAGAAAATAGAATTTCAGGAGAAATTTGTTTCTTTTTGCCTATTTTTAATACCAAAATTTGACTTGTAAGTGTAAATCAACTTAACTCAATACCTCAGCAAATGGGGAAAACCCCACTGTATTGTGATTTCTGCATGGTAGCGCAACCATTTTCAATTGTTCTAATAATAAGAAAATTTTCTTGGGTACCAAATTAGCACTTTAGAATGCTTTTGTAAGGAATAGGTGACACAGTATATGTTTGCCATCACGGGTAAAGAAAAAATGGAATATCACAACCGTAATAATAATAATAATAATAATAATTGGCAATTCATGATTTGACAGTATTTTTGATCAATTTAATGCATCCTTGATGAAAGGAAGCAAATTTCTTTCAAAAACAAAAATGTATTTGTGTTCTAAAAATTGAAGTGTATACTAATATATATATATATATATATATATATATATATAATTTTCATAAAGTAAATTGTACCGTAATTACTCGAGTCGTTTTTTGGCAAGCTACTTTACTCTTAATTTAGTCATAATTTCTTAGTACTTTTACTTGTACTTAAGTGAATTCTTTCTGCAGTGGCAGTACTTTTACTTAAGTAAAAACAAAACAGTACTCTTTCCACCACTGATGACGTCGTAACAGTGAAGCCACTGCACCGCCATATAGTTATGCCCAAACATTCCAATGTGCCTGCTGACAATAGAAAATCATCTAATTTCAGTGAATAAACATAGGCCATTTAAACACAGATTTTTATTTCTAAAAATCTTCCTGTACCTCCCTACAATGCAAACGTCCTATACATGTAATTATTTATTTAAAATCGGGAATTGTTTCTTGAAAGCCCGAGCGAGTTACGTGTATCTATATCAAACACATATGGTACCTCCAACAAACTTCAGTGGCGAACAGATCAGCTGAATTTAAGCAAGTTCAATGAGGTAAGATTCAAGCAGACATTTTCAGAGATATTTATTTACAACATTGAAGTGTTCATTCAGAGTTACTTGTTTCACATACAGTAAATGTTTTCATTAAAATGTTCATTTTTCTTGCGGTCACTTGCCTGAGAATGAACATTCTCTCTCTCCCTATCTCTATCACACACATGCAGCGGGCACACAGAGAATGAGGGAGACAAGTAAAGCAAAGATTGTTATACTGATACGCTAGGTTTAAAAGGCAAACGCACATATAATGTTTGACATGTATGTATGAGTACAGAGAGCAGTTCAGTAGAAAACAGGCAAATCTCGGGCATTTTAGGCGATTTAGATATACCGGTCTGACATTAAGAACACTCCAAGGGAAAATGACGTGTTGTCACTATAAAACAAGCAGACATTACAGCCTTTTCTACTTACATTACAACTTGTGGAGAGTTTTGCCACATCCCTTGATGATCGTTGTGCTGCACTGATAAGCTGCACACAGAGGCAGCAGGTGAATGCTCTGACATTGCGATTGCTTATATCGTCTCCCTCGAAACAATCCATAACCAGTTAAATATTATATGCCTGTAAAAAATGTGTCCACCATTACAAATTTTTGAGACTTTTCAAGTGTTGCCAGTTCGAGGTTGTGCTCCAAACACAAATTATCCTTCACTCAGATGATGAGTTTTAAAGTTTCGATCATGTTTATTTTTTTATTTTTATCCGTCATAAGTTGCTTTTGCATTATTTCTCCATTGAAACGTGCCTGTTCCCACAGATCTCTCTATCTTCCTCTCTCGCACGTGCGCGCACACACACACACACACACACACACACACACACACACACACACTCAAACAAACAGCAGAGTAAAGCCAGGTAAAAAAATAAATAAATTGTCAAAATGTTGCTAACGATATCCTACCTGTGTTCTGCCACTATCCAAAAGAGAGAAACGATCGTACTAAAATTACTTCAGGAATTATTAAACAGCTCCTATTTTAAACATGCAATTATACCTAATATAGTTGCCAAAAGGCTATATCCATGTTTTGATGAATTACAGGGAAGTGCTGATCTACAGATGTCTTCTCTAAAGATCCCTCAGTTATGTTCATAGTTTTTATAGGGATATTATTTAGTTCGTTGGTCTGTTGGGTTGGTTTGCATTCTCACCACAAGTGAACCGCTCCAGAGTTCATTTGCAATCGGTCCGAGACCACTTTGTTCAGGCGGTCTCGGATCGATTGTTTTGGTGTGGATCCGAGTGCGATCACCATGTTCATATATGCCTAAACGAACCAAACTAAGGGAGAAAATGTGCCAGGTTCTGAAACAAATGCTCCAAACGATCCAGGTGTGAAAACGACAGTCCCCTTTTCGGAACAAAGCAAACAGCCCCGGATTCTCGGTCCGCGAGAATGTTTTCAAAATGAAACCGGTCCGTGGTGCAAAAAATTTTTAGTAATCCATAAAAAGTAACTGTATTCTGATTATACACATTTTAGAATGGAATGTAATCAAATTACAAGTACTGGATTTTTGTATTCTTATTACGTGTAATCCATTACTACCCAACACTCCAAGTATTGCCACTACACATTAAGTATGTACAACCAAACTGTTGGCTAAGCATTCGAGTCTGCGTTTTCTGGTCATGGTGTGTCTGCTGTGTACCAGACTGAAAATGTCACAGAGACCAGAGTTAAGGACTCTTTTGAAAACTCAGAGATTTATTTTCAGAACAGCAAATCTAAGCAAAATTTAATCACTTTCATTGGATTTTACAAAAATACTAATGTTTGTGACACTGATATAAAGCAAATGTAATTGCCAATTGACAGATAACTTGAACTTATATTCATGCATTTTCACTATGTTGCAATGCAACACATTTGTGAGTCTAATCAGGTGGTGCAGTGGTTGGCTGGTGGACAGGCTGAGAAAGGCTGCAGACTGCCTGGCGCTGTTGGGCAATGCCAGGCCAAACTGTTGGGGTTTACACCTGAAACCAAGCAAGCCTGGAGAATTCATCCATATTTTGCAGGAGACCCCCTACAGTGCCTGTCTCTATACAAACCTAGAAACACACTTTTTCATTCATCAACTCCAGAACAAGTTTGGAGGTCTTGACACTGACAGAATATAAAATGTATGCCAGCAGAATTATACTCTTAGATTTTGCTTTATGTAAAATTCAAATGAATTCAAATAAACGAGTTAACCCTCATGCACTAAATCAATTTTGTTTCTTCAATAAAACTAGTTTCCTTTATCTGACGAGACTTGGTGACTTTTCATCCATTTGATATCTGAACACACAAAGAAAATGGAGTTGATTCGATCAGTCTAAGTGGTAGAAAAAAAAGTTACACTTGTACTGTTCCTGGTCAGAAGTGACCGCCTTAGGAAATGTCAAGTCATTTTTATTTGTATAGTGCTTTTCACAACACACATCATTCAAATCAGCTTTACAGCAAATCATGCATTAACAAAAAAATTAAACTGTAATATCTATAAAGTCTTAGAGTGATAAATGTGTAGTTTGATTAAATATGATTGTAAATTGTGTATAAAAATTAAATAACTAAATAATAATTGTATTTAGAACCCTTGTGAGCAAGCTGAAGGCGACTGTGGCAAAGAACACAAAACTCCATAAGATGTTGGTTAATGGAGAAAAATAACCTTGGGAGAAACCAGGCTAACTGTAGGGACCAATTCCCCTCTGGCTAACCAGCATGAATGTGATGCCAATATTATTATTATTTATTTATTTTTTTTAAATAAATCAGCCACAATGCAGAACACACACACACCAAAATGAACACACACACACATACACACACACACACACTCATTTTGTTACAACCAGGGATAAATTAGGTTGACCAGGAACAGCTGGAATGTGATTTAATGATGAACAGTGCATAAAGGTTAATACTGCATTGTAAATTTCCTGGTTAATTCACAAAAACATTTCTGCATAGCTTCCAAAATGTTTTTACAGAGGAAGTGAAAGACTCATATTATGGTTTTCCTGTATATGACTGTTGCTTTGATTTCATCTGAACAGAAACTAATTTGTCTTCTCAGTAATTACAAACAGACACTGTTGGGTATGTTACTCAATACAATAAATTTATTACAAACAACTACTTTCTTCTATAAAATTGTAATCAGATTACATTAATTATTACTTAATTGAAAAAGTAATCACATTAACTTATTGAGACCGAGTACCCGTACCATTCGTTTTTGGTACACCGATAGAGTCGATATCTGTTTTTTTTTTTTTTTTTTTTTTTTTTTTTTTATATTATTATTTTTTATGCATAAACAGTTTATTTAAATGTTATCAAAATGGTTTTTAAATAAATTCATTAAAATTTTAATCAAATGAAAGTATAGCAATTAATTTCCAACATATTGTATTATTTATATCAAATGAAGTGCTTTTATTCAGAACCTCACAGCACAATCTAAAATACTTTGTTATATTTTATAAAATAAATTGCTGCACTACAGAGCATCACAGATATAAGATATTGCCTAAATATAATTCAATTATTATTAGTTGTTGTAGTAGTAGAAGTATAATAGTGAATAATACATTTCTGTCATACTTTTTTAATTTAAATTTCGCTTTTATTTTGGCAGAGCTTTTATTTTGAAGTGTTTATTTGTTGTTAATGCTGTGCTCCATTCAGCTCGGAAAGTCAGATTTTCCAACTTCCTACTAGGAAAAGTGCAATGGAATGCCAACTTGGAAAGTTGTGCGGAAATTTTAATTTTAAACTCAGATTTAGCTGAGATGCAGGTGCGACATGTCACACAAAAATGCCGGCACCCAGGAAGATGTACAAAATAAGTGATAAACATTCACTTTGATTAAATAATATCGATAAATTAGTCAAAGTTCCTACATTATATGATATTAAAGCTTGTTTAACAAACATTAGCAGAGACAGGTGTCCAAAACATGGTCAATTATACTATCTTTTGATAATCCTGCACCTAGCACAAATGCTAGTGTTGCAGAATTGTTTATGAATTGGGTTGCTAGGAGACATCTCTGGTGACAATCAAACACCTGCTAAGCTAACGAGAGCATTACAGTTTTGTTTGCTTAAACGTCATCTTCCGAGCATCTGGCAATGGATTGCATTTATGGACGGAGATTGGAGAAATCAATTAGGAATATCCCACATCCGACTTGAATGGAATGCAACACAAGACCAAGTTGCTCTGACGTCATGACAACAAAGCCTGACCACAAAGGCTGCTATTTAATTAAATAAGTATGTACTCTGTTTGTGACTCGTGTTTCAAGTGAATTTGTGCTCTGTTTGCTGTCATCTGTTTCAAAAAGAGCACTCAGTGTTCCCTGTATGAGCCTAGGAGGATTAAAAGGTACGTGCAGCTGGTGTTGCATAACACTGTATAACAACCTCACCTCTATATGTATATATACAGTTGTGCTCAAAAGTTTGCATACCCTGGCAGAAATTGTGAAATTTTGGCATTGATTTTGAAAATATGACTGATCATGCAAAAAAATCTTTTATTTAAGGATAGTGATCATATGAAGCCATTTATTGTCACATAGTCATTTGGTTCCTTTTTAAATCATAATGATAACAGAAATCACCCAAATGGCCCTGATCAAAGGTTTACATACCCTTGAATGTTTGGCCTTGTTACAGACACACAAGGTGACACACACAGGTTTAAATGGCAATTAAATGTTAATTTCCCACACCTGAGGCTTTTTAAATTGCAATTAGTGTCTGTGTATTAATAGTCAATGAGTTTGTTAGCTCTCATGTGGATGCACTGAGCAGGCTAGATTCTGAGCCATGGGGAGCAGAAAAGAACTGTCAAAAGATCTGCGTAACAAGGTAATTGAACTTTATAAAGACGGAAAAGGATATAAAAAGATATCCAAAGCCTTGAAAATGCCAGTCAGTACTGTTCAATCACTTAAGTGGAAAATTTGGGGATCTCTTGATACCAAGCCAAGGTCAGGTAGACCAAGAAAGATTTCAGCCACAACTGCCAGAAGAATTGTTCGGGATAAAAAGAAAAACCCACAGGTAACCTCAGGAGAAATACAGGCTGCTCTGGAAAAAGACGGTGTGGTTGTTTCAAGGAGCACAATACGATGATACTTGAACAAAAATGAGCTACATGGTCGAGTTGCCAGAAAGAAGCCTTTACTGCGGCAATGCCACAAAAACGCCCGGTTACAATATGCCCGACAACACCTTGACATGCCTCATAGCTTCTGGCACACTGTAATTTGGAGTGACGAGAACAAAATAGAGCTTTATGGTCACAACCATAAACGCTACGTTTGGAGAGGGGTCAACAAGGCCTAAAGTGAAAAGAATACCATCCCCACTGTGAAGCATGGTGGTGGTTCACTGATGTTTGGGGGTGTGTGAGCTCTAAAGGCATGGGGAATCTTGTGAAAATTGATGGCAAGATGAATGCAGCATGTTATCAGAAAATACTGGCAGACAATTTGCATTCTTCTGCACGAAAGTTGCGCATGGGACGCTTTTGGACTTTCCAGCATGACAATGACCCTAAGCACAAGGCCAAGTTGATCCTCCAGTGGTTACAGCAGAAAAGGTGAAGGTTCTGGAGTGGCCATCGCAGTCTTCTGACCTTAATATCATCAAGCCACTCTGGGGAGATCTCAAATGTGTGGTTCATGCAAGACAACCAAAGACTTTGCATGACCTGGAGGCATTTTGCCAAGACGAATTGGCAGCTATACCACCTGCAAGAATATGGGGCTTTATAGACAACTATTACAAAAGACTGCACGCTGTCATTGATGCTAAAGGGGGCAATACACAGTATTAAGAACTAAGGGTATGCAGACTTTTGAACAGGAGTCATTTCATTTTTTTATTTATTTTTTTTTTTGCCATGTTTTGTTTTATGATTGTGCCATTCTGTTATAATCTACAGTTGAATATGAATCCCATAAGAAATAAAAGAAATGTGTTTTGCCTGCTTACTCATATTTTCTTTAAAAAATGGTACATATATTACCAATTCTCTAAGGGTATGCAAACTTTTGAGCACAGCTGTGTATTAGTGAAGGGCTACACATGAAAAAGTGATCTACCTACTGAAATTTGTCTGTTAAAAAGTCACACCAGAATCTTGAGTATGCATTTCAAAGCAAACTTTTTTATAATGATTAGTTGAGAAAAAAAAATAATAATAAACCCTTCCAGAAACACAACAAAATAGCAAAAAGAATTACCAAAACACCCGAAACATAGAATCATAAGAAAAGAACAAAATAAAGCATACGATGAGAATCATAAAAAGCTCATTGGAAAGCCATTCTCAGAAAGATATAGTATATGGCATTTTTCAAGTGTAACTAATAAATGTTAAAGCCACACCATTCCACATGAAAACATCAAATACACAGTTTCAATAAAGCATGACTTATCTGACAAAGTCCAGTGGTGGATGAATGAGATAGGCCCACTCTAATGAAAATGGAGTGAAAAGTTTGTCATCCAAGAAACCGCACAATGATAACTCGAATCCCAAATGGTGAGTGAGAAAAGTTCAAAATCCACTTTCATCCATATAATCCTTTCAGTCTCTTTGTTTCAAATAACTCCCTTGATCATTCCTTGGTGTGTTTTTTCGACAAACTCCAAACAGAGAGCATATTAATACTCATTCAACATTTAACAATATGTCAGAACATCACATCAAGTCAAGCATATGAAAATAAATTCACTTAACTTGCATACAGGTGAGCAGTGGTAGAAAAAAAAAAACAGGTTAAATAACATTTTAACTCATTTAACCACATCTCTCTCCTTCCTAACAGCCATGTGTGCTGCCAACAGGCCTCTACTTCTTCTTCTACTAATGATGTTTAATGGCGGTTGGCAAATCAACTTCCGGTGCATTACCGCCACCAACTGGACTGGAGTGTGGAGCACTATTAAGCCGCAAAAAAATAATAATAATTAGATTCTTCCATCTAATCCTATTTCTTTAATATATTTTAAAATAGCACTATATATTTTACATTGTTCTGCATGCTCTTTCAAAAGGCTTTGCATATTAAATGATTCAATGCCCATGTTTCTTACTTCCTTAATGAGTTTTAACCTTTCTTTTCCATATTTTTTACATTTTATTAAAACATGCTCTATTGTTTCTGCCTGATCACAATAATTACATTGACCTGTTTCATGTTTTCCTATTTTAAACATAGAATGATTTAGTCTAGTATGCCCTATACGGATGCGAGTGATAGTTGTATCTTCTTTCCTATTCCTAAAAACACTTCTTCCATTTCATACTTGCTGCTGAATATTATACATATGTCTGCCCTTGCTATCACAGTTCCATACTTTTTGCCATTCATTGTTTATGAATTCTTTAACGTTCCCTTTAACCTCTTTCTTGCTAGGAGTCACTTGAATATATATCTGTGCGCTTTAGAGCTGGCTTAGCTAGCTTATCAACCGCTTCATTAGCCTCCACTCCCACATGAGCAGGAACCCACAAAAACGTTATTAAGCTTACACTACTTATTCTTAACAAGCTTGCAAGAATCTCATAAATAATGTCTTGCCTTGATGATTTTACTCCACTAGCAAGGCTTGAGATTGCTGCATGAGAGTCAGAACATATTACTACTAGTCTTGGTTTTACATCCTCTACCCACTGGAGTGCTACCATCATGGCAATTAATTCTGCTGCATACACAGATACATTATCAATTATTCTTTTCTTAATACTGGTTTGAAACTTAGGAATATATACTGCAGCAGCTGTTCTTCCAGAGATAAGATCTTTAGAACCATCAGTATATATATATATATATATATATATGTAACCATGATGAAAAAGTCTGATCTAAATACTGCTGTACAATAATGTTCTTAGGGGTATCTTTCTCATTCTTAATTTTTATTTGTATTTTAAAGTCTACTATTGGCATTGGAAATATCCACGGTGGAATACTGGATAATATCACAGTTGGGCTAACATCACAGTCTGCAATACCAACTGCTTGTGCTTCCCTGTTAGCAATCCATCCAAAGTTTTTAATGTTTTTTTTTCCATGTTCCCAGCATTCTTCTATCACTCCCTTTATTGGATGACTCTCTTTATGACCTTTTATATTAACCCGATAATTCATTCTTAGTTTATACCTACGAAGGTATAAAGGAGCTTTCCCAACTTCTACCTGCATGGCTGCAATGGGAGATGTTCTGAACGCACCACAGCATATTCTTAAAGCTTGATTCTGTATTGCTTCAATCTTTTTGAGTAAGGTTTCAGATGCAAATCCGAAAATTATACTTCCATAATCCAAACTTGATCTGATTAATGTACAATATATTCTTTTCAATGATAATCTACAAGCAGATAAACATCGTAAATATTTATTCCTGTTTTACATTTATTGATTGGTTTTTTAGCATGCATTGCAAATGTCAGTCTAGGTTCCATCCATACACTGAGATATTTAACTACTGAAACTTGCTCCAGCTCTTGTTTGTATAACTTCAACTTAACCTCTGGTACATTTTTCCTTTTTGTAAAACATACAACTTGAGTTTTAGCCACTGATAATCTGAAGCTCCAATTGTTTGCCCATACCTCCACTTCATCTACTGCTTTTTGTAATCGTTGTGATACACATGTAATATTACGACCTCTTTTCCATATTGCCCCGTCATCTGCAAATAATGCCCTTCCTATGTCACCTTTAAAATTACTAAAAATATAATTTATCATAATATTACAAAATACTGGGCTGCATACACTTCCTTGAGGAGTTCCATTATCTATCTTGTATGTCTTAGAATACTCAACTCCTACCCCAACTTGTATTGTTCTTTCAAGAAGGAAATCCATAATCCAGTTGTACAACTTTCCTCCAATTCCCATACATTTAAGTTTTATAAGAAGTCCCTCTTTCCAAAGCATATCATATGCTTTCTCAATATCAAATAAAACCTCTACCAATAATTATTTATTTGCTTGAGCTTTCCTGATATTGGCTTCTTGGCTTAAAACAGCATCCATTGTATTCCGACCCGCCCTAAATCCACTCTGGTATGGCGATATAAGTCCTTTTATTTCCAATATATAGTTTAGTCTATGTATAATAATTTTCTTCCATCAGTTTACATAAATTAGAAGTTAATGCAATTGGCTTATAATTAATTGGAATGGGTTTGTCCTTTCCAGGTTTGCCTACTGGTACTACTGTTCCTTGCTTCCATGAAGAAGGGAGCTTTCCTGCATTCCATATCTTGTTGAAGAGATTTAAAATAATTTTTAAAGAACTATCTGATAAATTTTGGATCATTGCATAACATATATCATCTCTTCCATGTTTAACTCCCCCTAGAGCCATCTTTAATTCTTATATAGTAAAATCTGTGTCTAAAGTGTCTCCACAAGGATTTCTTTTCATCATCACATCTGGGTGCTGATTCTTTTTCTGATTTCTATACTTTTTAATATCCTCTGATACATTATCATCACTATGGACTTTAACAAATACTTCAGCCAGCATTTCAGCTTTTTCATTATCTGTCACAGCCATTCTTCCTTCATCATTTTTTAAAACTGTTAAAGTTTGATTTCTATATATTCCTCCCATTTTTCTTATTGAACCCCATACTTCACTTTTGTCAATATCTTCTCCTATTGTATTACACCAATCTCTCCAGTACTTCTTTTTAGCTGCTCGGACTATTCTTCTTACTTCAGCTTGTGCTTTCTTATATTTAATAAAATCTTCAAATAAATGTGTCTTTTTGATTTTTCTAAATGCTTTATTCCTATTTTGTACAGCATTACTACATTGTTCTGTCCACCAAGGAACTGCTTTCCTCTTTTTACATTTACCCTTTTTTCCTATAACAGTATCTGTTACATCATACATTACTTTACATATTTTCACATTACATTCATCTATGTCCTCCATCGTATTTAGTTCTACTGCTGTTAGTTCTACCTCACTTAGATATTTGTATGCTTCCCAGTTTGCTTTATTAAATCTCCATCTTGGAGATAAAAATCACATTATGCTCCAATACACTCATCCCTACCTTACATATAATTATATAATGATCACTACCCATATTATTATCTTCCCAAATATCCCATACACATATACTTGCTAGCTCTTCAGAAACCAGTGTTAAATATATAGCTGACCCGATTCCACATACCAAATCAATTCTTGTGTTTCTACCATCATTTAAACATACTAACCCATTACTGTCTATTATTTCTTCTACAACATCCCCATTATGATCATCATTACTGCTTCCCCATAAAGTGCTATGTGCATTAAAATCTCCACACCAAATTATTTTATGATTTCCTGATCCAATAACCTTTTCTAATTCTTTACTTAGTCTACTACAAGGATTATAATAATGTATTACTCTGATATTTTGTTTTTCTGCATATATATTTATAACCACCAATTTGTATTCTTCAATCTCATTCATGACTCTGTATTCTAATTCATTCTGTGTAAAAGTGGCCACCCCACCACCTCCATTTCCTGTCCTTCTATCTTTCCTTAAAATGTTATATCCTTGCAGAACAAAATTTAATTGAGGTTTTAACCATGTTTCTTGTATACAAATTATATTGGTTTCTTATCCTGTTGATCTATAAACTTTTTGAATTCTGGTCCATTTGCAATAAGACTTCTGGCTTTCCATTGCAGAATCGTTAAAACCATTATTATTATGTACTTCCACATGTTGTTTGAGTACTTGTTTGAGTCTTTAGCATGTCATTTATTTTTTCCAAAGTTACTCCTGCTTCATTCAAGTATCTCTCTACTGCCCTTATTATGATTTTAATTCTCTCCGTTCTGCTTTCTGTTTGTGCAGAACAATTTATCACTTCAGCCATAAATGAAACAAATTACATTTTTCCGATCACCAATCTATCCTCATTTATCTTTCTTTGAACCAACGTATTCCGAGTCCATTCCTGTGTTTTTATCTCTCTCAGTGTCTGTTCATTATGTTTTGCTTTTTGGGCTGCTTCAGAATATGTCAACCCCTCAGATATTCAAACATTTTGAACTTTCACAGCATGTTTGTGAGCAATGCATCCCCCAAATCCAGCACTATGCTCACCACTGCAATTGCAGCATTTAGCCTTCGCTCCTTCATCACATTTACCATATTCATGGTCACCCCCACATCTCGCACATCCTTGTTTTCCTCTGCAAACCGCACTAACATTTCCATACTTCTGACACTTGAAGCATCTTAGTGGAGGAGATACGTATGGTCTTACTGGGTAACTTACATAGCCTATTCTTACTCTCTCTGGCATTCTTTCTTCATCAAACTGAAGCATAACTGATAAACTATCATCCTTTCTTTATTTTTAACATATTGAAGCCGTTTTGCTCCAATTACCTTCCCCCCTTCAATGCAGCTTTTAATTTTGTCAGCAGGTACATCTGTAGGAATTCCAGTTATTACACCACATACCCAAGGCTTCCTATTCATCAATGTGCATGATACCGAGAATCCAAACATCGAATTTATACTCAGTGCCTTCTTTTGTTGTTTTTCGTCTTTACACATGATGATCAAATTTCCATCTCTCAGAGTCTTAGCACTATTTATTTCTCCTAACGCTTTTTTCAGAGCTTTGGTCAGTTTAATTGGGTTAATCGTCATGCCCGGTTCTGCTAATTTCCACATTACTTTAAATTCTTCTGTATTTTTCCTACTCACGTGATCCTCCTTTCCACTATCCATATATGATCCTTGAATACTGGTTTTCTTTCTTTTCCGAATAACTATTTTCCAACATTCATTCCCTCCAGCACTCCCGCTACATGATTCATCCTCCATTTCCGGATCGCTGCCAGAGCTACCGTCATTTCCTGCCATCAGTGCTCCAGTCACAGTCCAGTGCTGCCAACTGCCCACCTTAATCGACTGCCAAGCGAGAGCCTCTCGCCAACAGGCCTTTCACTTTTCCTCTCTTTTTAAGGAAGTCATGTCCTAGAGACAACCTTCCCCCCGGTGACCCCTAGTGGCCGGGAGTAAAATTACATACTGTAATTGTGGAACTGTTACAACTGTCTCCACATTCACAGTGCACCGCTCATGCAAACTATATATTTATATCATTAAAATGCAGCTTTTGCAGTAAATTTTGATTTTATTTTGCTGAATGTGTAAGTAAGGACATTCGTACATCAGATGACATTGGTTTTTGGTATCGGAGCATGTACCAGTACATGAGTGTGGTATTGGAACAGATACCAGTATTGGTATCGGGATATCTTTTAAGTTACATTCTAAAACACTTCACAGAAAGTTTTTTTTTTTTTTTTTTTTCACTCAATGAATTCAAAATAATATTTCTAAATATATCTATATTTTCTGCTTGTTCATTGTCAAATGCAGGTCATACACTCAGAACTGCACATTTCTGTTACAATGACTCTATGTTAGAGGGACCAATATCTTTGTTATAGGAGGTGCGCACTGTCAGAGAAACACAATCAGACATACATATGAACATAATTTAAGTTTTATATATTTTCTACATTATATTATCAAAATATGTGTACCCAGGTAATGTACTGAAAAGTAAATACGTAACTTCAATGAAAGCCCGTAACTGTCATCTGATTACAAGAATTTAAAATGTAATTTATTACACTACTTTTTCAGTTACTTTGTAAACAGATTACACCCAATAATGCAAATGGATTCTTCTTTCTGCCATGCAGGTCTCATAAAATAGCATGTCTCTTTCTCACCAAACAAACAACACAATTAAGGGGATAGTTCATCCCAAAATGAAAATAAACAAAAATGTTCACATTGCTTTTGCATACACTGAAAGTAAATAGGGAGGGACGCTGTTGAGCTCCAAAAAGGACACACACATTTTTTTTTATTGTAAATGTATTGTAAAAGTAGTCCAAGTGAGCAATATGTCAGAGTCTGTAAAAGATGCCCTAGAGATCTTCCCCCCAGGAAGTCTACGAACCGTTTATTTCCTGTATGGCTGTCCTCTTCTGTCCGTGTGTGAGTCTCAAGACATTTCGTATCACCTCACCACCCTCAGCCTTTGATTCACTGCCAAAGCAAACACTTGTCCATGGGCGACCATGAGTTTGTTCCTATGGCAACAGTAAAATGGCCGTAGGTGCTGGCACTGAAGATTCAAATCAGTAAATTTAACAAAGAGCCCGATTCAGAGGAACCTAAGAGCTTTAGATACAGGAGCTGCATTCTGCAGGACACCCACGCAACTGGACCATATCTGCACGTGCAATACTTGTCATGTCTAATCAGTGCCGTGATATTAACACATCCTGTCACTCAAGGAAGTCAGAGGAACAAAGACACTGTTTAGTAGGTGTAATTACCTCAGCAGACAGTTGAGATGGTCTTGGCGCCTCTAAAAAAAATTACTCGTATGTCAAATGGCAATTGTAATAATAAGACAGCCTAATGCAAATTTCCAAAAAAAAAAAAAAAAAAAAAATTTCAATTATATAGTTCTGATATACATTATGTTCTCCTTTATATAACATAGGCTTTGCTGAAGAACTCCAATGGACAAAACAAATATGAATCATAAGTGTAACCTATAACGTTAGCATTCTGTCAAGCAAAATAATCATTTTGTCATCCAAGATGGATGGGCATTTTATATACAGCATATTTGTTTAAAGGTGTATTCCTGCCTCGTCAGCATTATTGGACCCATATGCTTTCGTCCAAAGGTCAGATTAAGTGTGTTTGGAAAATATTTTTTAAAGCGAACCGTGACTCGATAGCTTTTCCCTTCAATTAGGACTTAGATGGCAAGCCATGAGTGGAAAAGTGCTGTTGAGATAGGAGTTACCTGGTGCATAACTCATTTGTGCCACATAAAACTAAAATAAATCAAGCCAATATTTCAGCCTGGCCTCAGTCAGAAATAATTCACCACATCTCCAAAAAGAAAACAGAGCTAAAAGAGCTGGATGGGAACTGTAGGTTACGTACTAGATCTGATTAACAGAATTAAACAGATTTTAGTTATCGTAAATTCTCTGATGTGGAGAATACACACTATGGCCTTGTGCTTTCCTTAAATTACATTCAAAAGCTTTACTCCCTTGAAATATACAGTATAATGTGTAAATTATAAAGAGTTGGTTAGAGGTGATTTGTCTTATTATATACTGTACAATATAATGTTTATATTGACAAAGGTGTAATTTAAACTGAGAGAGCTGAATTAGACTTTAATTGGCCGTACCCAGAATTAGTTGGTGCACAGAGAGATGAAAACAGAGAAATATATAAAATACACTTGTGAGCATGCTTCATGACATTGTAGTGTTACCACAGGTTTATGAGCAGAGGTTAAATTGGGATTTTTGAGGAGGGGGAACCCATTGCCACTGAGAGCTTGCATGCCTTTGCATAATCATTGGGAAGGGTACAAACCCACAGCAGTGTAAGGCTAAAGCTCTCACCCAATTTATGAAATACTCCTCAGTAAACACAGACTTTCATGGTTTAAAGAAGATCTACTTCAGATCCAATTCTACCAAATTCTAGTAAAGATACAGTATATGGTGTCCAAAACTGTCATAGCACTATTATTTTTTTTTACTTTTCTCATTTATTTTGTACTTTTATTTTTTAGGGACTTGTACTCAAACTCGTAAAAATGCTCCGATAACAAAAATCGATACCGTCCGATGTATGAATGTTATTGCGTATACATTCAGCACAAAATTGAAATCATGATATGTTGTAGTGTGATTAATAAACTGCAAAAGCTTTGATTTAATTAAATACATACAGTATACAGTCTAAATGTGCTGCACGCTTCAATGTGAATGTGTTAATGTTCACTGAAAACCCCTCATCATAAGCATCAGACACACTCTTGTTTGTAGTAGATGTCAGAGAGCAGAGCGCACAGACTTCATATTTATTTAATCAAATCTGAGCCTTTTTTGGTTTAATATTCACACTGGGTCATGCAGCAATCTATTTTTCTGGAGGTGTAAAAACATACAGGGCTCTATTTTCTTGAGTGCGCAATGCGCTACGTCCATGTGCAACATCGTATCCAATTTTCACGAGTGCGCTAATTCTAAGTGCAGTTTTCATGCCAGTGCAAAGCACAACTGGTTGTGGATGGGAGTTTTTGCGCTACTGTGGATGTATGCGCGCAAACTGTGGGTGTATTGTATGTAAATGAAGTGGCACAATTTGCTATTTTCCTAAGAATTTGGTTGTTGCGCTTAGACGTTTCAATACCACCTCTTAACTCAGCGCAAAGTCCACATTCAGTTCCTGCATTTGCAGTTTGGAGATTGCACCGTTGAAGCCATATGTTGAAACAAAAAAATATGAGATTTTTGTTAAACTTTCTAAAGGTCATGGTTTATTTTTCAATAATTATTATTATTTGTATTGTTATGTTTATATGTATTATTATTCTTGTATATTTAAAATTGTATTTATGATTTCATTTTGACTAGTAATTTTCAGTTGTCGTAGAGTGATTTTTAAGTCACTGCAAAAGGGGAGTGGAACAAGTTGGAGAGGGTAAAATGTTTGGATTTAAATAATTTTTTTACCACTTCATTATTTTTATTATATTTTCATTTCATTTGAAGTGTAATTTGAATTAAAAAATATTTTTGCTTACATTTTTTCGTGTTTCAATGAATTAATTTAAATGTTCAAAATCGACTGGTAGAAGTGAAGTGCGCTTCTATACAATCACTGTTAATACTAGCCATGAGTTGTGTGACAGCAGATGAAAATGATTAATAATAACTACTTAATTTAACGGTGCATACATCCAAATTCTGAGGAGAATTAAATTTTTCATGCGTATAAAAGGAGCATTTCGCTGTTATAGAAATACTGTACGCCTGACATTCATCAAGGACTCAGTTAATGCACAGTAGAATGTCATTTTCAGTTATTCTAATTCATTGCATATATTCCATTTACCCTACCAACTTCTTATGAATGTGCTGTCTTTGTTTAAATCATTGGTGCTTGAAGGAATGGGCTATGTAATAAGACACAGACATTGAATAACCGGAGAAGAACCTTCGAATTAAATGGCACTTGATCACGCCTTTTTCAAGTTGTACATGCGATTTACCAAACCCACTTGCGCCTAGACTTAGTGCATGCTTGTATGAAAATACCAAAACTTCATGACCATGCCCATTGACTTTGTGCTTATGACTTAAGGCATTGCCTTGTGCATAACGCTTGCGCTCTTAAAATAGGGCCCACAAACTGAAAGGGCTTCACTCAGTTTTCCGCCCAAATAAAAGCTCCATCTAATTGATTTTTTTGTTTAATACAACAGAAATATATTACTACTGTATAGCTATAATATTCAATGTAATAATACACCTAACCTTCCCACCACAAACACTCAACCTTCCTGCTCCCCCGAATACTGATCACCCGCAATGTCACCAATCACCGTGTCAATCAGCTCCTTTATATAACACTCCACTCTCCCTTCAGTCTTTCTCTGGTATCAAAGCAGTATACAGACTAACTTACCTTCTAATTACCTGACTCTGCAGATGCCATTCCAGCGTGCTCCCTCGACAATTCTTCTCCAGCACCATTCCGAAGTTTGTTCCAAGTCTCCTCTCCTGCGCCTCCTTCCCTTGGTGTTATCCTCCAACCCAAGTAATACTTCTACCTGCTAATACAATAACCTCCATCAAGTACTGTTGTCTGTTCCTGAACCAATCTGCTCATTCACCACTCACCTGCCATTTGCTGTCTGTTTGTTCAAATAAATACCTGCTATTGGGTTCACCACCATCTTTGAGTCTGGGTTACTGTAACAGGATACCAGACCTTCAAGAATCATGAACCCAGCAGGTCCCATCCTGGAGCTGGTTGACACACTCTGTCGAGTACTAACCATCTCATCTAACCCCACTGCCCCCCGCTTTCTTCACCGGTCTATTCTGCCAGTCCCTTGGTCAATCCAGCGCCATACTCTGGGTCGGCAGAGAACTGTGGCGGCTTTTTGCTTCAATGTTCGCTCGCCCTACAGATGCAGCCGCATCTATTCCCTACAGAGCGGTCTAAGGTGGCATATATCATCAACTTGCTCTCTGGAAGAGCAGTGCAGTGGGCCCAACCACTTTGGGAGCAAAACAGTCCCATTACTCAAACTTTTGAGAGCTTCACTCGACACTTCAGAGAGGTTTTTGGACACCCTGCGGGTGATACTTCCGCTGGTGAACAACTCTGTAATTTTCATTAAGTTAAAGTCTCCGTCCAAGATTACGCTCTCAAGTTTCGCACCCTAGCAGCCTCCAGTGGATGGAATGAGACTGCTCTACTCACCACTTACTGTCAGGGGCTCGACCCAATGCTGTGTCTGCATCTCTCTTCATTTGATGACACCATGGGGCTCGAGCGCTTCATCCAACTTTACATCCGAGTCACCAACTGAATGAAGCCATGCCTCAATGAAGTGCCCGCCTTTCAGTCTCCACCTGTTCCTGCACGATCACCCTCAATCCAATCTTCAGAACCAGGTGGGGAGCCTATGCAGATGGATCTTCCCGGCTATCATCGGCAGAGTGCCAGCATTGGTTGACCCAGCGGTTGTGCCTGTACTGTGGTGGTAAGGGACATGTCATCTCGCCATGTCCCATTCGTCCTCTGCGCTCACTGGTGAGTCATGTTACTCACTCTAAAGTTTGTTCCTCTCTGTTGTCTACCAGTGTGATGCATACTGCTCCCAACTTTTCCCTTACAGTACTCACACTCTGACTCTGGGTCAGCCGGCAACTTCATCTCAGATGCGCTCTGTCACCAACTCCAGCTCCATCCACAGCCATGTCAGCCCAACCTAAAGATCCACTCCATTATTGGCAAACCCATCGGCAGAGGTGTGATTTATCATTGTGTGGGTCCCGTGATGCTCCAAGTCGGGTGTCTGCACCATGAAACCATCACCCTCCTGGTTTTGGAGAACTCCACTGCTGACATCGTGTTGGGATGCCCATGGCTCGAACTGCATTTCCCCATCATTTCCTGGCCTTCCGGTGACATCTTGAAGTGGGGCTCCCAATGCTTTCCTACCTGTTTTCCCAATCTTCCCATTCCAAGGCCCTTGACTATTGCCAAGAAATCTCCTCTCTGTCTCAACTCCACCTCCAGTGAGAGTCCTATCCACTCCACCTCTGTGGAAATCCCATCCTGTTACTCCCACTTCCAGGACGTCTTCTGCCCACTCTACGCCTCACAACTTCCTCCTCACCGACCTTGGGACTGTGTGATAGACCTTCTCCCCGGCGAGCCAGTGCCCCGAGGCAAAATATATCCTCTCTCCATCCCTGAACAGAAGGCATGGAGGAGTACATCGAGGAGGCTCTCAACCAAGGCTACATCTGACCTTCCACATCCCCTACTGCTTCGAGCTTTTTCTTCGTGGCGAAGAAGGACAGAGGTCTCTGGCCCTGTATTAATTACCGCTCCCTCAACAAGATAACGGTGAGGTTCCGATATCCACTTCCTTTCATCCCAGCTGCCATGGAACTCTTGAGAAGAGCTACCATCTTCACCAAGCTGGACCTGCGCAGCACATATAACCTCATTCGAATCTGGAGGGGAGATGAATGGAAGACCGCCTTTGTAACTTCAACCGGCCACAACGAGTACCAGGTGATGCCATATTGCCTGGTCAACAGCCCCTCTGTGTTCCAGGGCTTCATGAATGAGGTGTTCCATGAGTACCTCCATTGATTCATCCTCATTTACATCGACGACATTCTGGTGTACTCCCGGAACGAGACCGACCATCGTCAACACGTCACGCTAGTGTTGGAAAAGCTGAGGGAATACCATCTGTACCTCAAGGCTGAGAAATGTTCCTTTCATCAGTCGTTCTTCCAGTTCCTAGGTTACAACATCAGCCCTGAGGGTACCCAGATGAACAAGGGGAAGGTAGAGGCTGTGCAATCCTGGCCCACTCCTACTACCATCAAGGAACTCCCGCGCTTCTTGGGATTTGCCAACTTCTGTTGTCGCTTTATCAGGAATTACAGCTCCCTCACAGCCCCCTAAACATCTCTTTTCCGATCCAAACCTAAATCTCTGACCTGGAACTCTGAGGCTTCCTACGCCTTCCAACATCTGAAGGAGGCCTTCACCATGGCTCCACTCCTCATCCACCCCGATCCTAGTAAGCCTTTTGTGGTTGAAGTAGATGCCTCCACTAACGGTGTAGGAGCCATTCTTTCTCAGCAGCAGGGGGACCATCTAAGCTCCATCCATGTGCCTTCTTCTCTCGAAAACTCTCCCCGGCAGAGCAAAATTATGACATCGGAAACCAGGAGCTCCTGGCTGTCAAGTTGGCCCTGGAAGAGTGGCAGAATTGTCTAGAGGGGGCCCAACACCCCTTCCAGGTACTAACAGACCACAAGAACCTCGAGTACCTTCGGGAGGCTCGTCGTCTAAATCTTCGCCAAGCACGTTGGGCCTTCTTCTTCACACGCTTCAGTTTCACCATCTCCTATCATCCAGGGAACAAGAACATCAAGGCAGATGCCCTTTCCCGACTTTACACTCCAGAGGAAAGCCCTGAGAAGTCGGACACCATCCTTCCTCCTCACATAATTGTAAGCCCTATCCAATGGTCCCTGGACGATAGAATCTCTGATGCCACCACCACTGAACCTGCTCTACCGGGCTGTCCCACCAAAAGAACCTTTGTACCCTCCTCTCAATGTTTATCACTCATTGACTCCGTCCACTCCTCCTTGGGCACTGGCCACCCTGGGACCAATAGGACCCTCTCGCTTATCCAGGACTGGTTCTGGTGGCCGCGCATGGACAAAGATGTCAGAAGGTTCATCCAGGGATGCCCGGAATGTGCCATGTCCCGAACTCCTCAACATCTACCGACTGGCAAGCTCCTTCCACTACCAATCCCACGCCGACCCTGGTCACACCTTGGGGTCGACTTTGTCACGGACCTGCCATCCTCTGAGGGATTCACCTGTATTTTGGTGGTTGTTGACCACTTCTCCAAAACCTGCTAGTTGATACCCTAGGGTCAAGGGTCTTCCCACTGCCCTTGAAACCTCTGAAGCCCTTTTCAACCATGTGTTCCGAATCTGTGGGATTCCTGAAGATATCGTCTCAGACAGAGGCCCCCAGTTCATTTCCAGAGTCTGGAGAGCTTTCTTTTCTATCATGGGAGTGACCATCAGCCTCTCTTCTGGGTATCATCCTCAGAGCAACAGGCAGACTGAGAGGAAAATTCAGGAGATCAGCCATTTCCTTCAAACCTTCTGTCATCGCCGCCAGAACCATTGGAGGCATTTTCT
Source organism: Myxocyprinus asiaticus (assembly GCF_019703515.2). Lineage (NCBI taxonomy): Eukaryota > Metazoa > Chordata > Actinopteri > Cypriniformes > Catostomidae > Myxocyprinus > Myxocyprinus asiaticus. The sequence goes on along the minus strand of NC_059357.1, from coordinate 48,112,618 downwards.
GTCCTGGGCCGAGTACACACAGAATTCCTTACGTCAACCCTCCACCAACTTAACACCCTTCCAGTGTGTACTCGGCTACCAACCTCCTCTTTTCCCCTGGTCCGGAGAGCCATCTGATGTTCCAGTGGTCAACTATTGGTTTAGAGAGAGCAAGAGGGTCAGGGACCCACCATCACCTGCAGAGGGCTGTGTGACACCAGAAGGTCCTTGCCGATGCCCGGAGATCATCAACCCCCAGTTACCAACCCAGGCAGAAGGTTTGGCTCTCCACTAAGGACATCTGGCTGCACCTACCAGGCAAAAAGCTAAGTCCCCATTACATTGGTCCCTTCACTATCACTAAACAAATTAATCCAGTCACCTACCAACTCCAGCTTCCCCCCGAATACCGCATTCACCCTACTTTCCACATCTCCCTCCTGAAACCTCACTATCCGTCTCTCTCTCCTCACTCCTCAGAACCTGATCCACCAATCTGCTCATTCACCACTCACCTGCTGTTTGCTGTCTGTGTTTGTGTTTGTTCAAATAAATACCTGCTTTTGGGTTCACCACCATCTTCGAGTCTGGGTTACTGTAACAAATATAAATCAATAATAATTGTTTTATTTAAGCAATATCTCACATCTGTGATACTCAGCACTTTATTTGACAAAAATAACTCCAATGTTGTATTTTGGATTGTGCTGTGAGGATCTGTATAAAAGTATAATGCAATGTTATGTTGAAAATTAATTGTTCTATTTTCATTTAAAGTTTTAATGAATTCATTTATTTAGACACCCTTTTGATAATAAAATTTAATTAAACTGTTCAATACAGAAATTAGAAAAAATAAAATGGAAAACAGAATTTTTTAAAATTAAAATAAAAAGCTTTGGGTAAAAAATAAAATTGATTTCACAGGATGCTACATGTTAACATGCAGAAATGCTTCTGTTCATGAAAAAGAACCTGCCCCTTACATTTGCAAAAGTGTCCTTATTGATAGACAGCCTTTAATTATGGGTTATTAGGGCCCAAGCACTGAAAGTGCGGAGGCACAATTGTTCTCCTAAGGATTATTAGGGCCCAAGCACTGAAAGTGCAAGGGGGGTTCTGTAGCGCCCCCTTAAAAATGGGCATGTAAGGGGGGCTCTGTAGCACTTCCATTTCACAAAATTGGTATGCTTTCATACTCAGTAATTAGCTCCACCCAACAAGAAGTTGACCATTTTGGATTTTCTGAAAATCGCAGGCTCTGAACTATTAAATACTCCTCCTAGGGGATTCATGTGACCGACACCAAATTTGTGCAACATTATGACAAGACATTGTAGATGCTAAATTGCTAATGGATTTTTGATATTTTGAACAGTGTTTGAACAAGTTTTGTCAAGTCATTTTTATTTGTTTTGTGCTTTTCACAACACATATCGTTTCAAAGCAGCTTTACAGAAAATCATGCATTAACAGAAAATGAAACTGTAATATATATAAAGTCTTAGAGTCATCATTGTGTAGTTTGATTAAATATGATTGTAAATTGTGTATAAAAAATAAATAATTAAATCATAATTATATTTAGAACCCCAGTGAGCAAGCCGAAGGCAACTCAAAACTCCATAAGATGTTGGTTAATGGAGAAAAATAACCTTGGGAGAAACCAGGCTCACTGTTGGGGCCAGTTCACCTCTGGCTAAGCAGCATGAATATAATGCCAATATTAGTTATTTATATGCAGTGCAGGTCATGGTTTAAAATTATTGAACTAAGTAAGTGTTAAAGGCTAGTGTTTATACAAAGGTTTTGTATGAACTGATTAATGACTAAAGTGTCTCATATCTTCTGTGTGCAATGTGTGATTTAGATCAAAATTGAGATGTATGTTTAGGCTTGGCAGCTAATCACATGGATGTGACTATTTTGGTCACGGTCATAGTGCCACAACCTGGCAGCAGAAAGTGTGGCTCTTACAACAGACTTTAAAATAGTCCTCTTATATTTACACAAATTGCTTCAAAATTATTTAGAATAATATCAAATGCCAAATTGCACTGTTTTCCGAAAGCCTCCGGGTGGAAATGGACCCATGGTGCTTGGGCACATCATCACTGTTTGCAGCTATACTTATTAAATGTTTTTGTCTGTGAAATGTATTTTTTATTTATTTATTTATTTTTATTTTTTTACAATGTGAGAGCTAAGATTTTTTTTTTTTTTTTTTTTGTCTTTTGTGTTGCAGTTGTTGAAAACAATAGAGTTAGCAGATCAGCTCTCTTGGTTTTGTTTATAGTGATTATTTTTATATAAAAATGTTTTTTTGTGAAATTTGTTTGTGATTTTTGATAATTTTGTAACCAAACAACTACTTTTTTTTATTATGTCTATCGGTATTGGTGAGTACAGAAAATGAAGTATCTGTACTTGTACTCAGTCTCTTTAAAAAATGGTATTGGTACACCCCTATTATTTTGATAAAACTTTACATTTATGTTCCCTTTGTTAGTGGTTTATAATAGCATTTGTAATTGATGTGCAATAATAACAACATGAATAAAAATTAGACTTGCAATACTTGTCAAATAGTGAGCCATTTCAGTTCACACGTTATAAATGCTTAAAAACACTTATTCAACATTAGTAAACTATGAAAATATACCTTAAAGTAAAAAGGACACATATAAAGAATTTATTAAGTTGCCAACATGAGAGACCTGTGTACATAAAGTTCAGTATGGTTTAATGATCATCAGATTTTATTTTATGAGATATGCTATGAATGAGCATGAAGACCGGAAAAATGTTTTTACAGAGGTCTTTAGGTAACTAAGTTAGGACAGCACTTGGAGAAGCATCATTCTTTTGACCAGTGCCCGGACACAAGTGTAAAGACATTACATTAATGAATATAACACAAAACGGAATTTACTTCATTGTGACATAAATCATGAATTAGGGCATTTTAAGTTTTTGATGTGTATGTGTATTTATTAGGTATTTATAAAATGTAAGTTAAAATGTTCACTATTTGGCAAGTATTGCATGAAAGTTGCCATTTTTATTCATGTTATTATAAAGACTTATTAGTCAGTAATGAACCTCATTATGAACTCTTAACAAAGGGAACATTAATGTAGTGTTAGAATGTTGTTTTGTTTTTGTTTTTTTCTCTCAAGTATTCAAAATACTCTCAAAGATTAGGACTCAGAATCTCAGACTTTTGGACCCCGCTGTACATAACTAAACATTAAAAGTAGAATAGATAGCTTATTAAAATAAGACCAATCTAATTTCGTTGTGTTGCATCATTTGCAGTGTGGACATGAAAGCTGGAAAACAAACTTTATGTCTATAAGATTAAGGTAATGCAATGAAGATTATTATTTTTTTTTTTTTTTTTTTTTTTTTTATGATGATGATAATGAAACCATTTCTTCTTCCCTGAAGTAAGAACAATAAAATTATGCATTTGTTATGGTATTTTATGCTATTTTGATCTTTTTTACATGTACATTTCTAAATTTTACCATTCATTTGCTTATACAAATAAGGAAATTGTTGAAAAATAAAAATTCAAAACGTACACTTCTATAAATTAATACATGAATAAAATATGAGAATGTGACATAAACTGGAGGCAGATTGCTGCCAGCTGGTGAACGAAATATAAATAACATGACTTGAAAACCATGTCATGCCAGTAACAGCCAGTAGATGCTATAGCCACATACTGTGTAGTCTGATGGCTTGTTGTAATCTAATTTTATATTTTATCACAATATATGCATTCTGATAAGTATTTAGACATTATAAAACTTTTATTTGTCAAAGGTTTAAATTGATTTGAAGTGTCAGTTTTTGCAGTTAATGTCATTATGCTTGCAATCAAACCTGACCATGGTGTTACAAAGAGAAGACATAGAAAAAGCATTTTTTCTACCAATAATTTATTTCAAACATAAAAATTGTATAACTCAAAGTAAATGCATAACAATGTCAAAAAATGTATATCAAGAAACAGAAATGAACTGCAAAATTCTGAAAATTCAATTAGAGTATAAAACAGAAGAATCAGAGTAAACATTTTGCAATTTCAAACTTTCTATAGGAAAAATTGATTTTGTAAACGTGTGTGTGTGTGTGTGTGTGTGTGTGAGAGAGAGAGAGAGAGAGAGAGACAGATTGCTGTCATCATCTGGAAAACAATAGATGACTTGTAATGCCAACAATGACCAAAAGATGGCTGTAGAGCTCCACTTATTGATGCCCTGGTTCTGTGTGTGTGTGTGTGTGTGTGTGTGTGTGTGTTCTGCATTGTGAGTGTGTTATTGTCTCACCCTTTCATTTCTGAGTGTGTGCGCAGTGTTGGGCTGTAACGGAATACATTTAACGCTGTTACATATTCAGAATACAAAAATTAAGTAACTGTATTCAGCCCTCGTTACATTTTCAAACACCTGTATTCTGAATAAAGTTACTTTAGACAATTTTGTTAGAATACTTTTAGAATACTTCTCTTACAATGAACACAAATAAGGCAGATGTGAAAGAAAATGATTGTCAATAAGTAAGAAGTTTTTAGAAACAGCGCACAAGCACACGCTACACACACGTTCTCTCGTCCTTTAGCAGCAGCAGGGCATGTGCAGTGTTGCCAGGTTCACGCTCTTACAACAAAAGCATGCTAATTTGAAAACACAATTGTGGGTTAAAATCATAGAATTGTGGGTTGTGATTTGGGATACTTTAAAAATGGACTGCGGTCACCAAAAAGTCTGATGGTTGACATCAAAGAATGGAAATGCGAGGAGTTGCGTGATGCCATGTGAGGAGCGGATGTGTAAATGGCAAGCCCTTCACACTTTGCTAGTTTTTTTTATTATTTTTATGTCATAAACCAGTGAGATTCAATACACCCTGCTACATATCTGTTCTTTGAAGTTGTTCTCAAGCTGAAACCTCAGACAGGCCCGCAGACCAGGGACTCAATTTGGATGGTGCAGCGGGAGAATTCAGCGGCAAATGGCGAGCATGTCTGTGATGTTGACAAAGGTTGATGCTGACTTAGAGAAACTTGCTGTAATACGTCGATCGATTACTGCGATGGAAACAAAATTCTCTGAATTGGTTACAAGAATCGGGGACGTCGAGAGACATATCGATTATCTGGAGTCATCGGAGAGGGAATTAGCAGCTAATCCGCTAGTGACCAAGACAGACTTGCAGAGTGTTTTGGAAACAACTGGAGGATTTGGAGAATTGTAGCTGGTGAAACAACGTCCGAATTGTCAGAATTCTTGAGCATGAAGAAGACAGAGATATGGTGAAATTCCTAGACGAGCTCTTTCCGAGTCTGCTCGACATAACAGGCCATAAGCTGGAAATTGAGCAAGCTCACAGAGTCCTGGCTTGCAGATCCGCTGAGGGAGACAGGCCCCGATCAATTCTGGCCAAATTTCTGAGATCAGCCAGTAAAGATCTCATGTTGCACGAGGCGAGGAGCAAAGGAAATCTTTTTTGGAAGAATCACAGCATTTTCTTGTTCCCGCGCTAATTTGACAAGAGAGAAATGTGATAGATTCAAGGGATGCAAGAAACTCTTACATCAACGGAAGATCGCTTTTGCACTGATGTTTCTGGCCAAACTGAGAATAGATGCTAAGGATGGACTGTCTGAAGAGGCTGGGCACCATTTTGTTTCTTTTTGTGTTGGTTCCGCCTAGCAGCTGGAGTTTGTTTTCTGTAGTAACACTCCTTCAAGAATCTCTTGCATCGACGGAAGATCACTTTTGCACTGATGGTTCCAGCCAAATTGAATGGATACTAAGGATGGCCGGTGGTGGTGTAGTGGACTAAAGCACTGAACTGGTAAGCAGAAGGTTGTTGGTTCAATCCCCACAGCCACCACCATTGTGTCCTTGAGCAAGGCGCTTAAATCCAGGTTGCTCCAGGGTGATTGTCCCTGTAATCAGGGCACTGTAAGTCACTTTGGATAAAAGCGTCAGCCAAATGCAAAAATGTAAATGCAGCCGGGTGTTTTCCAGTGGTCCAATCAGGGCATTACATATTTGGGCATTTTATTCCCGGCAAATTTGTTTGATTTGGTTAGAGTTAATCTTGACCTCTTAATAAAAAGGTTTTTGAGCAATGTTGGCAGGTGGGCTTCATTACATTTATCTATAATTGGAAAGGTAAAATGAATTGTATTCCAAAATTCAACCACCTGCTACAATCTCTCCCTGTAGCTGTCCCCCTCTCTTACTTCAAGCAATTTGATAGCATAGCAAAGTCCTTCATTTGGAATGATAAGCATCCCAGATTACATTTTAATAAGTTACATAGGCCGATTGACAAAGGTGGGCTAGGCCTACCCAAGATTTTGTTTTATTATTATGCATTCGGTCTCAGACATTTGGCTCATTGGTCACTTCCACCTGAGAGAGCCCCTCCCTGGTTTGGTATTGAACAGGAAGTTCTTGCCTCTATTTTGCTACTGCAAAGCCTATGAAACTAATTTAAATAAGAAGTTAAGTCACACCCCATTATTTCGCATTTGCACGAGGTATGGACAAAAGTGTCCATAGTGTTTAATTCGGACATTTATCTAAATGTTGCCTCGAGCATATGGCTAAACCAAAAATTATGTATTAATAAGTTCCCTTTCTGCTGGTCAGAGTCGATTGCGAGGGAGGTTAATACACTTGGTGACCTATATGACAGTGGAGTGTTGAGATCACTATAAAATTTGGTCCAACATTTTAGGATTCCCAGATCTCAGTTCTTTAGGTATTTACAGCTGCACCACCTGCTCTGTACTATTTTTGGGAGTAGCATACACCCCCCTAAAGAGGCAGATACTCTAGAAGTGGTGATTACTGATTTGGAAAGGGTCATGAGGCATCAGTGTATTACTCTCTGTTAATTCAGAGTCTGGGGGACAGAGCTTCAACCTCTCTCAAGAGATTGTGAGAGAGAGACTTAAATTTGCTACTGGAGGAGGTAGTGTGGACTAGGATTCTAAAAAATGTCAAGTCTGCTTCTAGAGATTCAAGGGTGTCCGATGCAATTTAAGATTTTGCATCGATTATATTGGACACTCTCTAGATTGTATAGACTTGGTCTTAAAGACACACCCACCTGCTGGCAATGCAATTGAGAAGACGGGGACACAACCCATGTTTTTTGGGGATGTATTAAGATAGAAGAATTTTGGTTGAAGGTTCAGAGACTTATGTGTGATGTATTGGACACACAATTTTCATTTTGCCCCAGACTATGCATCTTAGGTGATGGAGCGGTTATTAATTTTAGGGATAGCCACTTAAAAAATTGGGTCCTATCTGGGGTTATGGTTGGAAGGCAAATTATTCTTAGGGGGTGGAAGACGGCTGGGGCACACTTGTTTCAGGAGAGGTGCGGGGTGATGGGCAGGGTGGCAGCATTGGAGGAGACGATTTTTAGAAGGTTGGGAAAATGGGATTTATTTAATAGGAAGTGGGGTGGATATTTGTCTTTTTTGGAGGGTTCTCGGGGAGGGGCAGTGGAGAGGGATTTTTTTATTTTTAGTTTGATGTGTATGTGCGTTCTTGTTTTCTGAAAGTATTTTTTTTAGGTTTTTTTATTTTTATTTTTATGTTGTATTGTAAGTGACCACTGTAGTGCATGTTTGTGTTGGGCGGGGGTGGATTGTTCGGGGTGCAGGGGTTTAATTTATATAACTGATTCCGTATTTTATGTTGTGTTTATTTGTCTTGTAGATGGAATTAAAACATGTTAATAAAAAAAAAAAGAATGGAAATGCAACGTCTTATGTATAATGATTCCTGGATTGAATATCTGGCCATACAGGCATTTTAATATGGGCTATCTCAATTTTTTAAACATAATACAAAGTGATTCACAAAAGTATAAAACAACAATAAAAAACAAAAAGAGTAAAATAATCAGAAGCACCCAAAAATAAAAGTGTTGGTGTTGGTAATTTGAGATCTTAATCAATATATAGATAAATGTTTTCTTATTACTTTGCTGTCATTCCAAGCATTGACCTTTTCATGACATTCTCTGTGTGTGTTTGCCTGAGATAAGTGAGGTGTGGAAACTTATGTTTCTGCAAGCGCTGATTTGTGACAAATCACCGACCTTTGAGTGTGTGTGAACGTGCAAACAGACATCTCATGACTTGTGTGGTCACACCCGTGACCCATTTAGAGGGTGTAAAATACAAGTACAGCTGTTGTTTTTCAGATCTCTCTTCAACCAGTGTTTTCTTGAGCTCTAATAAAAGCCACTCTTTGGAGCCCTTCATCCTTGGCCTCTTGTGTCTTCTTCTGGTTTAAGAGAAACAGCATTCTGCTCCACCATTCTTGGCATAGTCAGCAGGATAGATGACAGTGAACTGAGGAAATTTTTGAAGAATTCACACTGAAAGACTACAAAGGTTCTGGAAGCCACAGAGACCTTGGGGTGCTGAGGAACTGGAGTTGCTGAGTGGTTTACAATGTCTATGGTGCATGCAGTGTGTGAGTTGCTGACAGTTTTACTTAGTTTCATCTCTCTCTATCAAAATGAGCAAAAAGAGGACAGAGAAGCCGGAGGCATCAGGTCTGGGGATGAAGGGACCCAGTCTCTCCTTAGAGGAGATACAAACATTATGTGTAGAGCAGGTACAAAAAGCCATGAGTTTAAAAGAAATTGAGCCTAAGATGTTAGTTGATATAATGTCTTGTAAAAATGTAGGCGAAAGGTGGACAGCTCCAGAAATTAAACAAGCCAAAAGGGGTTTTTAATAAGAAAACTCAATTACAGTGGGATTTGGATTTTGAAAACTCAGTTTAACCAACCACACAAGCCTTTATATCCCATGGCCGAGCTAAAACAAATGATGCGCATAGGGTATAACGATAATACTGATGATGATACCAGAACAGACCCTGATAGAGACACAGATACAGAGGGTGATGAGATTATTGGCCCCATACATGAGATCATCTAAGAGGCAGGTGGTCCTGGGACTAGCGCACAGTTAGCGCAGAGCCCATAGTAATGTGTGGGTAGGGGGTATATATATATGTTATGTGAGTTGCACAGAAAACTAGTTCTGGCAGGTGATCATATGTGGTGGCAACGGTCATTGAGGCTGTGCTCAACGTGGAGTCCACGCGAGTTAGCGACCAGGGTGAAAGATCACCCTGTTTGGGCAAAATAACAAAAATGACTGTGGTCACCTGAACGTGCCACCTGTTACATTCATGGGCACACAACCGCCCTGCAAGCAGCAATATCCAATTGGCAAACAGGCAGAAGATCAGATTATCCAGGTGGTAGAGGACCTTACTAAACAAGGTATTCTAAAAGAAATAATTCCCCTGTCTGTCCAGTCAGAATACTGGACGGTTTCTGGCGCCTCACAGTGGATTACCGGGAGCTAAATAAATGTGCAGATAAAATGACCCTATTAGTCGCTGACCGCAGTACTATATTTTTAGCGGTCCCACAGTATGCAAAAATTGCAAATGCGAAACTGATATGTCTAACATATTTTGGTCTGTCCCGCTCCATCCTGATATTCAACACTGGTTAGCCTTGACTGTCAGAGGTAATCAATATACGTGGACTAGGCTCCCACCGAGTTTCCATTATAGCCCTACTGTCATACAGCATTGAAAATGCATTTGTCTGACCTACATCTCGAATCTACAGTAATTTAATATGTGGATGACATTTTAATATGCAGCACGGATTTGGAACAACATGATGTTGAGTCACTGCTAAAGATACATAGCAAGCTTCAAGTAAGCTCAATTAGGACAAAAAGCCATAGTTTATCTAGGACAGTAATTGACTGAGGGCTCTCAAGCACTCTTACCAGATAGAACAGCTGCAATCAAAAATGTCACCCCCATCAACTGTTAAAGAACTGAGAGCTTCATGGGCACATGTAGTTACTGTAGAAATTGGATCCTAGACTATGCACAACATACTGCACCACTCAATGAACTGTTAAAAGGAGATCCTAACAGCAAAACACCCATGGTGTTAGATGAAAACCAATTATGAGTGTTTAAGGATATAAAACACCTTCTCCTCACTAGTCTAGCTATGGGCATTCCCCGATATGGTCAGCCGTACCACTTGTATGTTGCTGAAGAAAATGGTTTTATGTCTGCTGTACTCATGCAGGAATGGGGAGACAGGAAGAAACCAATTGCTTACTACAGTCAGAAGCTAGACTCAGTGGCATTGGGGTGGGGGCCTTGCTTAAGAGCAATGCAAGCTACTTGCTTAGCAGTAGAGTTTCAGAGTTACATGTATACTGTCCGCATGCTGTGGTAGCATTACTATCTATAGGACAGGCAACCCGTGTTCCAGCATGGGTGGATGGGTGTGGTGGTCCACAGTACTAGAGGGGTCAAATATCAAAATACAGAAATCAACACCAGGAAATGTTGCATCATTCCTGGTGGGGGGAATCAGGATGTGTCAGAAGTATCAGAAGTATCAGAGCAGATATTAATTTTTACCAGACGTTAACTCTCATGACTGTATGAGCGATTTGATAGAAACATCCATGTACTCAGTGGACCCCCTACCCAACCCTGACGTAGTTCTATACACTGACGGGTCCTCATTCATGTATGAAGAAAAGAGACACACGGGCTGGGCAGTGGTAGATGACTCCACGGTAGTGAGGGCGGGGCCATTGCCAGCCAGTAAATCAGCTCAGGTTGCAGAATTAAAAGTTGTCACTGAGGCCTGCAAGGTAGCAGAAGACAAAAGAGTCAATATTTACACAGACAGTCGATATGCTTTTGGAGTAGTACATGATTTTGGCAATGGATGGAAAGAAAGAGGGTTTCTAATAGCTGCTGGGATGCCCATATTGAATGGGGAAGACATTGACGAGCTCTTAGCTGCGCTCACAAAACCACGAGAAGTGGCAGTTCTAAAAATAAAACCTCACACAAAAGGCGAGAGTATACCAGAAAATGGGAATGCCAGAGCCGATTTAGCAGCAAGAGTAGCTGCCATGAACAACCCACAAACTACTGAAACCTTGCTACGACAAACCTTGTCGTTTCAATACAACAGCAGATATTCAAAGAATGCAGGAGGAGGTTAATGGAAAGGAATGTGGTCCTGGATGGAAAACGGGGGGTGTTTAGGTGATGACAACATATGGAGGAAAGACAATAAACCGGTCTGCCCAAAGGTACTAATCAGAATCAGAATCAGCTTTATTGCCAAGTATGCTTACACATACAAGGAATTTGTCTTGGTGACAGGAGCTTCCAGTGTACAACAATACAAAAAAAAAAAAAATACAAAAACAGCAGCAAGACATAGATAATAATAAAAAATTTAAAATAGTTATACACATATGTACATACACACAGACACATACATACATACACATACATAGTGCATTCTAATACAAATCTGTTATCTGTTATTTACAGTGCAACATACTATTATGTTGCACATTAACATATTACTGCCCTACGTCTTACAACAAATACACAATTTAGGTCACAGTGGGGCAGATCAGATGGTACATCAATTCAGGCAAACCTGGTGGTGCCTGTTGTAAAAGTTAGGGCTGCAGATATTTGTAATAGATGTATGATTTGTCGAAAACTCGCTGATGCCACGACACCTGTGATCATGAAAAGTCTACCTGGACCACTAGGACCTTTTACACACCTACAAGTAGACTACATGAGTCTGCCACCATGCCAGGGTAAGCGAGAAGTGTTAGTGACTGTATACACATTCTCCTGTGGGGTTGAGGCTTTTCCGGTAAATAGAAGTACCGCCGCTCGGACTGCAAAAATATTGTACAAGACTACATACCACGATGGGGTTTACTGAAAATAAATTGACTAAGACCAGGGTATGCATTTTACAGGAATGGTGTGTCAGGAAGTAGCTCGAATGCTAAAGCTTGACTGGGATTTTCATTGCCCTGGCTACCATCAGTCAAGTAGTATGGTAGAGAGAGTAAATTGAACCATCAAAAATATATTGTACAAATCGCACTGTGATGGAATACCATGGCCAGAAGCTCTCCCTATGGTTCTATACTCTATTAGGGGAGCACATAACAAATCGACAGGGCTTAGCCCCTTTGAGGTGGTCACAGGAAGCCCCATGCATGTGCCTGGACAGATTGATCTGAGAGAAGATGATGTCCACCTCCCCTCTGACACCTTAATCGACTATTGTATGTGACTAACAGAAGCAGTGAAGGGAGTTGAGGGGCAAGTTAAGGCAGCACAAAAATCAAATGATAGGAGTGCGGCTAATGGGTTTTACCCAGGACAACACATTTTTGTTAAAATACTAAAAAGGGCCAAAGTGGGAATAACCATATACTATTCTGCTAATCACTTCTACCGCAGTAAAGGTTCAGGTAAAGAGACATTGGGTAAACGGCTCTCATTGCCGGCCAGTCCGAGGTGGGGATAGAGACTAGAGGCATGAGAGAGCTGTCAGGAAGAACTCACCTATTTAGAGGGTGAGGGGCCACCCTGCACGGTGAAGATGTTCAACCACTCTATGTCTCTGTTAGATTACAGTACAGCTGTTGATTTGCATATCTCTCTTCAACCGGTGCTTGCTTGAGCTCTAATAAAAGCCACTCCTTGCAGCCCTGCATCCTCGGCCTTGTGTGTCTTCTTCTGGTTTAAGAGAAACATCACTCTGCTCCAACAGTAATAAAAGAGATGGTTTATATTCTTTGTTAGTACAATCAAAAAGGGGGTTAATAAAAAGATTAAAATGCTGTTAAAATATTAAAATATTGTAGATGACCATAGGATGATTCAAAAAGGACACACCACAGGACTAATAAGTCACACTCAAACTTCTTGAGAAATTATTTGTATGACAGCACTTATGCTTAGATGATAGCTATATCTACATCAATAGGTCTGCAGTTTGGCCTCATCAGACCAGTCATATATGGACTCAGAGTAAGAGCCACTCTAATGTAATGCTAAACATGATTTGCTGCCTCTGGTCTCTCCAGGGAAAACCACCATCAGACCAAAATTGTAGTAATTGGTGGTTGTCTTCTGATGTGATTCAGTAATTGCACCCATTTGGGTAATGGCAGAAAATTGACTGAACTGTATTGCTCTGTTTGTGAAAGCCTAGGAAATGTTTAACTCTTATGCAGTTGTCACTTTCAGTTTTTACCATGGTTAATATAATGGCGTGTGTTCTTGAAATGGCCTGTATCATGCTATCTATCGTAACACTGATGCAGTGAGTTTAAAACCCAATGCCAATGCTGATATGTTGTGTAATGCATAATAAAATATGGCACAAACTGTGAAATTTTGGCCCATCAAATATGCCTATACATACTGTACAGTATATACTACTTCAGCTTTATTCATACCACATCATACATACAGTACATACAGCTTAAAAGTCTGACACCATGTTGAAAATGTTTGATTATTTCCATCTAAGTTTTAGAATTTAAAAAAATTTAAAACAAAGAAACGTTAAGATGTTAAATGAATGAGTAATATATAAGATTCTGCACTATAAGTCACTAATCAAATAAGTACATTTGTGACATTGACCAAATGCATAGGTCAGATTTTCTTGTTCTCAGTGAAGCACACAAGATACTATTGGGGACATTCTCAAATCATGTTAAATAACACGATCATCCGATATTTTTCATGCCGGCTTGAGCGTATGCTGTATTCGAGCAAAAGAGTAACATACCAAATCTACACACTCTCATGACCAAATGTCACTGAGGGGACTTTTTGCCTGCACTACTGAAATGTCACTCTGATGTCGTATATTCAACTCATCACTCAAATGCCAGGCTCTTGCACTTCACATGACTGATCATGTCACGTAACCGGTTGCGATAATTCAATGTTTGGATGTATTTTTAGATAGAGGAACATTTTAAAACCTTCTGTTTCACTTTGTTCCTCACACTGAGCTATCTTATTGTTTCAGATTACTTTAAATGCAGCATGAGTTGTTTTGTAAGTTATTTTGACTGTACTCGTGTCTGCTTGTTATGTCTTTAATGTTGTTGGTTGGTTATTTTATTGTTATATTAGTGGTTAGGTTTAGGGATCTAAAATATTAATATGATTGTATTATGTAACTAAACTTATATCAAACACGCATGATAAATATGAAGTTTGCAGAGCCTGTGATGAAATCGTCCGAACTGAGGTGAGAACGACATGACAATGACATTTTGACACTGCAGGCAAAGTCTGTATGATAACGTTTTGGTCATGAGATTGCCCTGACCAAATACTACAAATTTATGTTAATTTTAACAAAACAAGTATTTTCAGTAGCTGACTTAGACTTGTGGGCTCCACTCTGGCCCTGATTTACTACAGGTTTGAGTATGCAAAAACATAAACTTAAAATCATAAAAAAAAAATTAAACTTGATAGTATGTACAAAAATGTTCGAGCTGTTCTACTAGTGTAGCCTTCTGATTATTGCATCTTTCAGATGTGCAGAATAGCACATCTTAGCAATAGACGTGCCTCTAACCAGTAGCGGATCCTGGCATAGGCAATATTGGCAAGCGCCTAGGGCGGCAACGCTCTTTGGGGTGGCACAACAGGGTACCTGATCGATCGCCCCTGCACAGAGCTCGCAAGATCATGATGGGAGAAAGGTGCCCCGAATTGTGCCATCCTGCCCCTGGCTCGAAAGGTCGCCCCCGGCCCGAGCTCGCAAGATCGTGACTGGAGAGAGGTGCCCCAAATAATGCCACCCCGGCCCCACAGAGAGCTCGCAAGATCGGTGCCCCGAGTTGTTCCTGACAGGCTACTCAGCCTAAAAGGCTCTAAATGGTTAGGATTATAGATGTTCATAATGCATTCTTACATTCTGAACAAACATAATATAACCATAATCAACAGTATAGGTACACCGTGTTACAGGATCGACTCAGTGGTCTTGAGAAAATAAGCATCAACCATGTGATTGCTGGGCAGATTTGACAAAGTCATTGATGATTTTGCAGCAATGAAAACTAGGAGGGGAGGGTTAAATTTTAAATGAGGAATTATGTGTAATAGCACAAGCAGCAATCTGTAAGTATTCTGCTATTTTCTTTATTTATTGACTCTATAATTTAATTGTGCAGTTTAATTGTGTAATTTAAAATTTCTGTATATATAATGTACATGTTAATATATATACATATAGGTACTTCATTTCTATATTCATTGTCTTGTTATACCCAAAAATGTAAATACTCTCATCATTTACCATGCCATTCCAGAAACATGGTTGTCTTTCTTTTGCAGAGGTCCATACAATGCAAGTGAATGTTGGCAAGCTCCAGAAAGCACTGTAAGGGGGTTCAGTGGAAAGGAGGCGGCGAGAACCGGCTTAATAATATAAATAATAATTTAATAAACAATCCAAACAAAACACACAACCAAAAACACACAGCACAGCTGCCTGCAATTCTCTCTCTCTCGAACTCTCGCCCCGGCCGCCTTTAACCCTCGCGCGCCCCATCAGGCTGATTGGGGACCGGGTGTGTCTCATTCCAGCCCGGCCCCGCCCTCCTCGGCTCTACACTCCTCCCGGCGTTGCCTCAGGCCGGGGAGCCGCCGGCATAACGTACATCCCCCACCCTTCCTCTCCGGGGGGGGGCATGCCTTATGCCCCGACTGCCGGCGGGTCATCCCCGCCTTCCTCGACCTGGGAGGAGACAGGAGGGGAAAAACAACAAAACAAAATGGCGAGGGAAAGGCCAACAGGGAGCGACAAAGAGAGAGAGGAGAGAGAGAAAAATAGAAACTCACCGGTTCTCTGATGCGCCGTCGCGTGGTCCTCGATCACTACTCCACCCTCTCAGGCGGACTGCAGCCGGAGTCAGACCTCCGACCCCCCAGCGGACAGAATGCCCCTCCGCGTTCCCGGCGTCCCGTGGGGACACTCCTCTGCCCCTAGCAGCGGCCCTACCACTCCAGGCGGTCGGGGAGTCGCTTCCCTCCTCCCCCCCGTGGACGGCGGTCTTCTCTCGACCCCTCCGCGTTCCCGGGGGATGGCAGGGCACTCCTCCGCCCCCGGCAGCGGCTCCCTCGCCCCAGGTGGTCGGGGAGTCCCGTCCCCACTTGCCTCGTGGACGGTGGCCATTCCCCGCGTCCGGGGGGTCGGGCTACTCAGTCCCCCGTCGGATGGCAGTGGCGCTCCCCTGGGTGGACAGCAGTGTCGAGGACTCTGCAATGGGAATCCCTCCTCCTTCCCAGGTTTTGGCACCAGTGTAAGGGGGTTCAGTGGAAAGGAGGAGGCGAGAACCGGCTTAATAATATAAATAATAATTTAATAAACAATCCAAACAAAACACACAACCAAAAACACACAGCACAGCTGCCTGCAATTCTCTCTCTCTCGAACTGTCATCCCCGGCTGCCTTTAACCCTCGCGCACCCCATCAGGCTGATTGGGGACCGGGTGTGTCTCATTTCAGCCCGGCCCTGCCCTCCTCGGCTCTACAAGCACATAAAGGCAGCATGAAAGTAGTCCATAAGACTCCAGTGGTTAATCTATGTCTTTAGAAGTGATATGATATGTGTGGGTGAGAAACAGATCGATAATCCCTTTTTACTCTAAATCTCCACTTACACTTTCAGATCTGAAAGTGAAACTAATCAGGCATCACATGTGATTTTAAGATGTGAAAGTGGAGATGTAGAGTAAAAAAATTGTGGGGTAGGGGTTGGGAAGTTAAGGGGGCGCCACGTCGGATCTTGCCTAGGGCACCAAGTAAACCAGAACCGCCACTGCCTCCAACATGCACAATATATGATGCAAATGGATTAAATTGCAACCGCAAAGTGATTTATCAAGGCTGTAAGTCATTTCAGAAACAGTAACTGTGAGAGCAAATTAATATGAATGAAAGACAAGAATTAATCTGATTCTTTCTGTGCTGAGTGTGTTTACATGCACAATCATGATTATGTTTAATTAGCCAACAATTTGTAAGAGGTGCTGATGAGTGAAGAAGGCTCATCAGCGCCTCTTCTTCCTGAGACTGCTGAGGAAGTTTGGAATGAACCACCACATCCTCACACGGTTCTACACCTGCATTGTAGAGAGCATCCTGACTGGCTGCATCTCCACCTGGTATGGCAATAGCACAGCCCACAACTGCAAAGCACTGCAAAGAGTGGTGCGAACTGCCAGACACATCATCGGAGGTGAGCTTCCCTCCCTCCAGGACATATATACCAGGCGGTGTGTGAAAAAAAGCTCGGAGGATCATCAGAGACTCCAGCCACCTGAGCCATGGGCTGTTCTCACTGCTACCATCAGGCAGGCGGTATCGCAGCATCAGGACCCGCACAAGCCGACTCCATGATAGCTTCTTCCCCCAAGCAATCAGACTTTTGAAATCTTGATCTCCCACGATCAAAATACATCAGCACTGCACTTTATTACTCTTACATCTCACACCGGACTGTCATAAATTATATTATTATTATATTATATTCTCTCTTAAAAACTTACTATCAACCGACAGCCTGAATGTCAATACAGTACAATACAACCTACTGTACATTCTATATATATATACATTACTATATATATATAATATATATACTATATTTTTTATTGAATAATGTGTATCTATATTGTGTGTATTGTAAACTGTACAGTGTATGTTATTATTTGTATATTGTTGTGTGTAATTATGTGTATATTAGACTTTAAATTGTGCTGTGTTAATTTGATGTTATTGTAAATCTCATCACTGTCACGACTGCTATGTTGATCGGAACTGCACCCAAGAATTTCACACACCATTGCGCTCGTGTATATGGCTGTGTGACAATAAAAGTGATTTGATTTTGATTTGAGATCATGTAAACACCTTAAACAGCATTAGTTTATCAGGATTAGGTAATAAATGGTTAGAGCAAAAACATTCAGCACAGGTAGTTTTTTGGCCATTACTGCGAACATTTTACTGCGTTGCGTGTAAAAAATATTACCGGCATTCTTACCAGTTTGTGGAAGAGTTGTGGGCATCCCTTTTTACGTTTTGACATCAGAAGCAGAGAATAAATGTAAAATTGGTTGTTGTTGGCTGATATTTTGAATAAAACTGATTTTTGTAGTTAAAAAGTCTTTTTTATTTGGTTAAATATAACATAACGCACATCATTTCAAAGCAGCTTTACAGAAAATCATGCATTAACAAAAATAAGAATTTATAGATATTACAGTTTTAGAGTCATCATTGTGTAGTTTGATTAAATATGATTGTAATTTGTGTATAAAAATGTAATAATTAAGTAACTGTATTTAGAACCCCTGTGAGCAAGCTGAAGGTGACTGTGGCAAGGAACACAAAACTCCATAAGATGCTTGTTAATAGAGGAAAATAACCTTCGGAGAAACCAGGCTCACTGTGGGGGCCAGTTCCCATCTGGCTAAACAGCATGAATATAATGCCAATATTAGTTAATTGTGTGCAGTGCAAGTCATGGTTTAAAATTTGTAAACTAAGTGTTAAGATCCAGTGTTTAAAAAAAATGTTTTTTATAAACTTTAAGATTAATGACTAATGTCTTTGAAGTCCATCCTGGATTAACTGCAGAAGTTCGCATAGATGCATTGTCCTTTGTTAGTTGGCTGATAAAGGCTTTTGTTGGCAATTAAATGGTAGTCTATGTATTCCATTTCAAGAGTGTAGTCCATCAATAGACAAAGGTGATTCAGGCAGAGATCAATGAGGTACATTGCAGTTCAACTGACAGGTCATTTCGGTGAGGTTCGATGGGGTCCATCCTAAATCCAAGGTTCAGGCAGTGGCATATGAAGTATCCGATGTCTTACATGGCATCAGTTCATCCTCTGAAGTCCATCGTAAAAGACTGAAGTGATGTCTGGCTAGCACCGGCTGTAGTTTGTTGTCATCTCTCAGCGACACGTAGCAGTGGAGTCCGACACCAAGCAGGAACGGAGCTGGATCTGGCCGGCTCTTGTAACCTCGGGATATGAATCCTGGAAACAAATATAAATATAGCTGCAAGCTGTGATACCGGGGTCAAGCCAATTATCGGCACCATGAGCAGCAAAAGAAGCTTTGTGACATGTTTTTGGTTAGAGTCCAATGAACAGTGAATCGTCTTGAGCCAAGGAATCAGAGGAAAAAAGAATTTCATTTCTAGGACTCACAATTCAAAAGTTATTAACATAAACATGAGTGGAAATATAGACAGTTGGTGGTGCTAGAGGTTTTGAGGTAGAGACACCAAATTTGCTGTGGTAACTGATCAGACTGTCCTCTATCTTTGTGCCAAATTTTTTAACTTTCCCGCCAGCCATAGACTCAAGCGGAAGAAGAAATATAGCTGCAAGCAGTGATACCGGGGTCAAGCCAATTATCCAAAAGAAGCTTTGCGATATATTTTTGGTTAGAATCCGATGAACAGTGTATGAGGAGTTAGAAAAAGTAACCTTTAAATCACAAAAAACAGTTATTTTAAAAAATAACTAAAAAATAGCTAGTTCTTAGAATATTTGTCCAGTATGTGGCACTGTTCTGAAACTGCTCAGGTAGTATCTGGGCATGATGGTTATCATGCAGGAAAGTGTTCAAGAGTTATAAGCCAAAATAGCCATTTTTCTATCTCCTGACCAGTAGGGGCAGTGTGCCAAAATGCTGCAGGTAACC
Organism: Myxocyprinus asiaticus; assembly: GCF_019703515.2. Classification (NCBI taxonomy): domain Eukaryota; kingdom Metazoa; phylum Chordata; class Actinopteri; order Cypriniformes; family Catostomidae; genus Myxocyprinus; species Myxocyprinus asiaticus. The sequence continues at coordinate 48,092,931 of NC_059357.1, read as the reverse complement.
TTAGGGCCTAATTGTGATGACACATAACAAGTTTCATCCCAATCCCTCAAAGCATTGCGGAGATACAGCCTCAAGTTCAATTTTGTGCGTTCATCATCAAATTTGTTGAAGCGCCATTAGAAAACAGTATGGTTTATCAAAATTCTGTGAATAATTGTTTGTCGTGAGTGCCTCTAGATGATACAGGACAATTTTCATGCAAATCAGACAAACAGCCTAGGACGAGTTCGAAAAAGTATGTTTTTCAGAAAATTCAAAATTCATTGAGACAAGGAACCAGATGAAAAAGAATTTCATATCTATGAAAGTAGCGTTAGAGGGTTTGAGGTAGAGACGCCAGATTTGCTGTGGTAACAGATAAGACTGTCCTCTATATGTGTGCCAAATTTCATAACTTTCCTGCAAGCGTTTCTATGGGCTGCCATAGACTCAATAGTGGAATAATATAATAATAAGAAGAAAACTAATGAAAACAATTTCGCCCCTTTGGGGCTTGACACCTAAATATAGCCGCAAGCAGCAATCATCTGGATCCAAGCACATGTGAAGAAATAACCAAAATAATCAGAATTGACAGAAATGATCCAGTGGATGACAAATAATACAAATTGATGGAATAGATCCTGCCTAAACTAAATATGTTGAAAATTGGGAAAATGTGATTTGTTACTTGGTTGCTAGGGTAACCTCATCTGGTTGCTAGGCAGTTACCAAAGTGATGACCAAAAGGCTCCTTGCTACCCTGAGACAAATGAACAAAACCGGAAGCCTCTACGATGTTCTGGTGCAGAGATATGTGATTTGTTACTAGGTTGCTAGGGTAACCCCATTTGGTTGCTAGGCATTTGCTAAGATGATACTCAAAAAGCTCCTTGCTGCCCTGAGTCAAATGAAAGAAACCGGAAGTGTCTACGATGTTCTGGTGCAGAGATATGTGATTTGTTACATGGTTGCTAGGGTAACCCCATTTGGTTGCTAGGTAGTAACAAAAGTGATAACCAAAAGGCTCCTTGCTACCCTGAGACAAATGAATGAAACCGGAAGCCTCTACGATGTTCTGGTACATAGATATGTGATTTGTTACTAGGTTGCTAGGGTAACACCATTTGGTCGCTAGGCATTTGATAAGATGATACTCAAAAAGCTCCTTGCTGCCCTGAGTCAAATGAACGAAACCGGAAGCCTCCATGATGTTCTGGTGCAGAGATATGTGATTTGTTACTAGGCTGCTAGGGTAACCCCATTTGGTTGCTAGGCATTTGCTAAGATGATACTCAAAAAGCTCCTTGCTGCCCTGAGAAAAATGAAAGGAACCGGAAGTATCTACGATGTTCTGGTGCAGAGATATGTGATTTGTTACCTGGTTGCTAGGGTAAACACATCTGGTTGCTAGGCAGTTACCAAGGTGATACTCAAAAGGCTCCTTGCTAACCTGAGACAAATGTACTAAACCGGAAGTCTCTACGATGTTCTGGTGCAGAGATATGTGATTTGTTACTTGGTTGCAAGGGTAACCCCATCTCATTGCTATGCAGTTACCAAGGTGATACTCCAAAAGCTCCTTGCTTCCCTGAGACAAATGAATGAAACCGGATGTCACTACAATGTTCTGGTACAGAGAAATGTGATTTGTTACTTCCTTGCTAGGGTAACCCAATCTGGTTGCTTGGCAGCTAGCAAGGTGATACTCAAAAGGCTCCTTGAACCCTGAGTCCAATGAATGAAACCAGCAGTCTCTATGACATTCTGATCCTGAGATGCCCATCTAAGCATTTTTAATGGAAGTCAATGGGGTTTGGTTACTAGGGTGCTCTAAATGGTTGCTAGGGCATGCCTAAGTGGTTTCCACGATGATACCTGAAGAATGATTGCTCACCCAAGTAAAACAAGCCAACTGTCATTTCTCTAGGACATTCTGATCCAAACATATCACTCAGCTAGTTTGAATGGAAGTCAATGGGGTTTGCTTGTTAGGCTGCTCTAAATGGTTGCTAGGGCATGGCTAAGTAGTTTCCATGATGATACTTGAAGAATGATTGCTCTCCCAAGTTAAACAAGCCAACTGTCATTTCTCTAGGACATTCTGATCCAAAGAAATCACTCTCAGCCAGTTTGAATGGAAGTCAATGGGGTGTGGTTGCTAGGGCATGGCTAGGTAGTTTCCATGATGTTACCTGAAGTCTGATTGCTTACCCAAGTTAAACAAGCCAATTGTCATTTCTCTAGGACATTCTGATCCCAACATATCACTCTCAGCCATTTTTAACGGAAGTAAATAGGGCTGGTTGCTAGGATGCTCTAAATGGTTGCTATGGCATGGCTAAGTAATTTCCATGATGATACCTGAAGTCTGATTGCTCACCCAAGTAAAACAAGCAAACTGTCATTTCTCTAGGACATTCTGATCCAAAGATATCACTCTCAGCCTGTTTGAATGGAAGTCAATGGGGTTTGCTAGCTAGGTTGCTCTAAATTGTTGCTAGGGCGTGGCTAATTAGTTGCTACGATGATACCGGAAATCGGATTGCTCAACCAAGTAAAACAAGCCAACTGTCATTTCTCTAGAACATTCTGATCCAAAGATAACACTCTCAGCTTGTTTGAATGGAAGTCAATGGGGTGTGGTGGCTAGGGTCCTCTAAATGGTTGCTAGGGCATGGCTAAGTAGTTTATATGATGATACCTGAAGTCTGATTGCTTACCCAAGTTAAACAAGCCAATTGTCATTTCTCTAGGACATTCTGATACAAAGATATCACTCTCAGCTATTTTGAAAGGCAGTCAATAGGGCTGGTTGCTATGGTGCTCTAAATGGTTGCTAGGGCGTGGCTAAGTAGTTTCCATGATGATACTTGAAGAATGATTGCTCACCCAAGTGAAACAAGCCAATTGTCATTTCTCTTGGACATTCTGAACCAAAGATATCACTCTCAGCCTGTTTGAATGGAAGTCAATGGGGTGTGGTTGCTAGGGTCCTCTAAATAGTTGCTATGCCATGGCTGAGAAGTTTCCATGATGATACCAGAAGTCTGATTGCTCTCCCAAGTAAAACAAGCCAACTGTCATTTCTCTATGACGTCAATAGTCAATAGGGTTGTTGCTAGGTTGCTCTAAATGGTTGCTAGGGCATGCCTAATTCGTTTCTATGATGACACCTGAAGTCTGATTGCTCACCCAAGTAAAACAAGCCAATTGTCTTTTCTCTAGAACATTCTGATCGAAAGATATCACTCTCAGCAATATTTAATGGAAGTCAAATGGGCTGGTTGCTAGGTTGCTCTAAATGGTTGCTAGGGTGTGGCTAAGTAGTTTCTATGATGATACCTGAAATCTAATTGTTCACCCAAGTAAAACAAGCCAACTGTCATTTCTCTAGGACATTCTGATACAAAGATATCACTCTCAGACAGTTTGAATGGAAGTAAATGGGGTTTGCTTGTTAGGATGCTCTCAATGGTTGCTAGGGTGTGGCTAAGTTGTTTCATGATGATACTTGAAGAATGATTGCTCACTCAAGTTAAACAAGCCAATTGTCATTTCTCTAGGATATTCTGATCCAAAGATATCACTCTCAGCCTTTTTGAACGGAAGTCAATGTGGTGTGGTTGCTAGTTTGCTCTAAATGGTTGCTATGGCGTGGCTAAGTAGTTTCCATGATGATACCTGAAGTCTAATTGCTCACCCAAGTAAAACAAGCCAACTGTCATTTCTCTAGGACATTCTGTTACAAAGATATCACTGTCAGCCAGTTTGAATTGATGTCAATGGGGTTTGCTTGCTAGTTTGCTCTAAATGGTTGCTAGGGCATGGCTAATTAGTTTTTATGATGACACCTGAAGTCTGATTGCTCACCCATGTAAAACATGGCAATTGTCATTTCTCTAGAACATTCGGATCCAAAAATATCACTCTCAGCAATATTTAATGGAAGTCAAATGGGCTGGTTGCTAGGTTGCTCTAAATGGTTGCTAGGGCGTGGCTAAGTAGTTTCTATGATGACACCTGAAGTCTGATTGCTCACCCAAGTAAAACAAGCCAATTGTCATATGTAACCATATCCCTAAAACAATGTAACAGTTAATCATGCCTGGCAACTTGACAAATATGTTTTCAATATTTGTAGGATATGTTAAACTTAAGGTGGCATTTCATTATCTATAATCATTTTGGAAATCACAGATTTATTTGCAAACTAATATTATAAAAGTCAGAAGACATTGTCAGTGTACCACGTTTCTTCAAATAAATTTATATGCATCCATACACTCATGAAAGCCTTAGATTTAAAATTATTTCTTATCCTGTGGCTCCCTATAGTGGACAACAAATAGTATTACAGCTTTCATAAGTTAGATAAATGGCTGATTATTTAAAATTTGCTGTTAGCCCCCTGTTTATCATAAATCCATGAAATTTAGGATGATTCCTCAGAATGTCCTGTTTTCCATATTTACACAGTTTTGTGAAGTTTGGCATTTGTGCACACAAGATACAGGAATATTAGTCATAATGGGCCACACTAGTCAAATATATCGGATTGTATCTTCTAGATGATTTAATGGATCAAAATTCTTTTGATAACTTTTTGCATGGTCTAGTGCTGACCTGGGCCAAGTTTGGTGAAGATCTGATTAACGCCCTAGGAGGAGTTCGAAAAAGTAGGGTTTTCAGTAAATTAGAATGGCAGAAACATTTTATAAAGTGATATACATTTTGTAGGACTTGACACAAAGATTTAGAGGTAAAAAGCATTTTGATTTTAATGTGCTCGGATACGAAGTAATTAGCAAAAATGTAAATGTTTTTTGTAATAGCGCCACCTTATGGCTGATTCTCACAAAACTTGGTATATAGCCTCATTTTGACACTGTGTATGAATATCTCAAGTTTTGTAATGGCCGGCCATTCAGATTTGATATTATTACCTGCTGAAATTTCATTGGCTGCTGGCGGCCATGTTTTTAAAGATATGCGACTGTGCTCATATACCTTGATGGCACCTTGGACAAAGACAGTGCATGCAAAATTTCATGGCGATCGGACCAACAGTTCCATAGTTAGAGCCATTTCAATTTTTTTATTATTATAGCGCCACCAAGAGGCAAAGGTGTGCAATATTTTTATATTAGACCTCAGCATGAGCCCTTACATATGTTTACCAAATTTGGTGATAATACCTCAATCTGTTCAAAAGTTATAACCATTTTAGTAAAATGGACACGCCCACTACAAACTTTTTGGCGTACCGTTTGACGATAAATCCGAATTTCAAAATTCCTTTGATAAATTTTCATATTAAGACTCTGCTGAATCATTCTGCACTGGTTCGGTTCCGACAGGGCAAACGGCCTTGGACGAGTTCGTTTTGAATTTTTTTCAAACAATCCAAAATAGCGGGAAATTGAAGGGGCGGAGCAAAATTCTGTCAGGGGATAAAACTTATCGGCATGATGCAAGGAATCAGAGGAAACAAATAATTTTATTTTTGTTTGCTTAGTTCACAATAGCGCCACCTAGTCTCTGAAGTATGTGTGACTGTATGCCTTAGTAGTGGGGGGGATTTGGAACCATCCTGCCAAGTTTGGAATCTCTACAACTTAAGGTCTCTGATGCCAGACACTTTTAGGGCAGAAAAAAATTATAAAAAGAAGAAATATGGCTGCAAGCAGCAATACCGGGATCAAACCAATTATCAGCGCCATGAGCAGCAAAAGAAGATTTGTGACATGTTTTTGGTTAGAGTCCAATGAAAAGTGTATGAGGAGTTAGAAAATGTAACCTTTCAATCATAAAAAAACCCATTTATTTTAAAAATAACTAAAAATAGCTAGTTCTTAGAATTTTTGTCCAGTATATGGTGCTGTTCTGAGACTGCTCAGGTAGTATCTGGGCATGATGGGTATCAGGCAGGAAAGCGTTCAAGAGTTATAAGCCAAAATAGCATTTTTCTATCTCCTCACCAGTAGGGGGCAGTGTGCCAAAACACTGCAGATAACCTCAGGGCCTAATGTTGATGACACATACTAAATTTCATCCCAATCCCTTAAAGCGTTGCGGAGATACAGCCTCAAGTTCAATTTTGCGCATTCTTCGGCAAATTTGTTGAAGCACCATTCAAAAACGGTATGATTTATCAAAGTTCTGTGAATAACATTTTTGTCGTGAGTGCCTCTAGATGATGCAGACCAATTTTCGTGCAAATTGGACAAACAGTCTAGGAGGAGTTCGAAAAAGTAGGTTTTCAAAACATTTAAAAATGGCGTACAGGAAGTTTGCTCAATCATGACATTATTGAAATCATTGTTCTCGGCCTGAAACACAGAATCTATCAAGACCAGTCTCATGACAGTAGGCAAAAGGAGTCAATAGCTATTAGCATTTTTAGAAATAGCATTATAATATTTGACCACAAGGTGCAGCTGTCCCGAAACTTTTTCAGTCCCTTCAGAGCATGGTGCCAAAGACATACCGAGTTTCGTAACGATACGCCAAGTCGTTCGTAAAATACAGCATTTTATGCCTAAATCCAAAATGGCCGACATAGGAATTTTTCATATCGTTGGACTCGCTATACCCCACTGAATCTAATGAGACCAATTTGATGATTTTATGACAAACTGTTCAGAAGTTATAATCAAAAATGTGCTTTTTTCATATCTCGTGACCACTAGGTGGCACTGTTCCGAAACTGAGAAGGCACCCTCGAGTCATGGTGCCTATGACAAATAACAAGTTTGGTATGAATACGCTAAAGCGTTACGGAGATATACCCTCACATCCATTTTGTCATGCTCCTCGTCGAATTCGTTCAAGCGCCATTCAAAAAGGGTATGGTTTATCAAAGTTCTGTGAATAACATTTTTGTCGTGAGTGCCTCTAGATGATGCAGGCCAATTTTTGTGCAAATCGGACAAACTAAAATTTGCATGATGGAAAATGACGTCATAGGGTGCAATCAAATCATCTTGAGCCAAGGAATCAGGAATTTCATTTCTAGGACTCATGGTTCAAAAGTTATTAACATAAACGTGAGTGCAAATTTGGGCAGTTGATGGCGCTAGAGGGTTTGAGGTAGAGACGCCAAATTTGCTGTGGTAACTTATCAGACTGTCTATCTGTGTGCCAAATTTCATAACTTCCCCGCAAGCGGTTCTATGGGCTGCCATAGACTCAAGAGTGGAAGAAGAAGAATAATAAGAAAACTAACGAAAACAATAGGGGTCTTTCGCCCTTCGGGGCTTGACCCCTAATAAGAAAATAAACGAAAACAATAGGGGTCTTTTGCCCCTTCGGGGCTTGACCCCTAATAATCACCCATCCATAAATGACATATACCCACCCCATTTCTCCACGAACCCATTGTACTTCCCCATTCTTCTAAACGACCCCTCCTCAAAGGCCGCCACCCTTCCCATCTCTGAGCACCACTCCTGAAAGGAGGGTGCTCCAGCCGACCTCCAGCCTCTTAAAATTATCTGCCTGGTGATCATGACACTGGTTAAGACCCAACTCTTTATGTGTCTATTTTCAATGTCGATGACCGCCCCATCACCCAAAATACAGAGTCTGGGGTAAAATGATACCCAAGTGCCTAATTCATCACACACCAGACTCTGAACCTTCAACCAAAACTCCTGGATCTCAGCACACCCCCAAAAGACATGGGTTATCGCCAGCAGGTGGGTGTGTCTTTAAGACCAAGCTTATAGAATCTAGAGGGGGTCCAACAGAACCGATGTAAAATCTTGAATTGTTTTCAGAATCCTAGCCCACTCTCCCTCCTCCAATTCCAAGTTTAAATCTTTCTCCCATAATCTCTTGAGAGTGGTCGAGGTTCCATCCCACAGACTCTGAATTAACAGGGAGTAATACACTGATGCCTCATGACCTTTTCCAAAAGCAGTAATCACGACTCTCATAGTATTTGCTGCTTTAGGGGGGTGAATGCTATTCCCAAAAACAGTACAGAGCAAGTGGGGCAGCTGTAAATACCTAAAAATCTGAGATCTGGGGATCCCAAAATGTTGAACCAAATTTTCAAAGGATCTCAACACACTACTTTCATATAGGTCACCGAGTGTAATAACCCCCTTCACAATCCACTCTGACCAGCAGAAAGGGGACATATGAATACATAGTTTAGGGTTCAGCCATAAGCTCGAGGCAACATTTAGATAAATATCCGAATTAAACACTCTGGACACTTTTGTCCATATCGAGTGCAAATGCGAAATAACGGGGTATAATTTAACTTCTCCGGTTAGATTGATAGAAAGGCTTTTCAATGGCAAAATGGAGCAAGAACTTCCTGTTCAATACAAAATTAGGGAGGGGCTCTTTCAGGTGGAAGCGACCAATGAGCCAATTGTCTCAGACCGAACGCATAATACTAAACAAAATCTTGGGTATGCCTAGCCCACCTTTGTCAATCGGCCTATGCTGTTTACTGAAATGTAATCTGGGAAGCTTACCATTCCAAATGAAAGACTTCACTATGCTCTCAAATTGCTTGAAACAAGAGAGGGGGACATCAATAGGGAGTGACTGTACCAGGTAGTTTTGGAATACAGTTCATTTTAATAACATTAACCTTCCCAATCATCGATAAATGTAATGAAGCCCACCTGCCCACATCACTCGAAAACCTTTTTATTAAAGTGTCAAAATTAACTCTAACTGAATCAGACAAATTTGCTGGGAAGAAAATACCCAAATACTTAATGCCCTGTTTGGGCCACTGGAAGGCGCCTGGCTGGAAAGCCGTTACTTGATAGTATGCTGTCAGAGCCAAAGCTTTGGATTTAGACCAATTGTCTTTGTATCCTGATAATTTAGTTAAGGAGTTAATAATTCTGTGGAGGCAAGGCATAGATCTAGTAGGGTCAGAGACGAATAATAAAATATAATCTGCATAAAGCAGAAGTTATGCACCATACCTCCCGCCATCACCCCTGGAAAATCATCCTCCTTTCTTATCGCGGCTGCTAATGGTTCCAGGGCAAGACAGAACAATAATGGGGAAAGAGGGCAACCCTGCCGAGTGCCCATATCCAGAGTAAAATAATCTGAAATTAATCAATTTGTTTGTACCACCGCTACAGGGTGTCTATAAAGTAACTTAATCCATCCAATAAACGTACTCCCAAAACCATACATTTCCAAAATCTTAAAAAGATAATCCCATTCTACCATATCAAACGCCTTTTGGGTGTCAAGTGAGATGGCAGCAACCGGAGACTGATCATTCGCCACTCACCACATGATATTGATGAAATGCCTAAGGTTATCAGAAGAGCTGCAGCCCCGAATAAACCCCACCTGATCTATATGTATAAGAGATGTCATAACTTTACTTAATTGATTAGCCAAACTTTTTTAATAATATTTTAACATCTAGCTGGATCGGGGAAATTGGATGGTAACTTTTACTCTCGCTTGGATCTTTGTCTTTTTTAAGAATCAGACTGATCCGGGCTTGTGTCATGGTTGGCGGAAGCTTTCCATTCTTTAATGATTCTGTATAAACTTCTAACAAAAGTGGAGTCAGTTCTGTAGCATAAGATCTAAAACATTCAGCAGCAAAGCTATCTGGCCCCGGAGCCTTGCCTGTAGGCAGGGCCTTAATTACCTCGTCAAGCTCCTCCAATGTTATCTCAGAATCAAGAGAATGTTTTTGCTCAGTTGTCAATTTAGGGAGTTCTAGAGGTTCCACAAAGTTTCTAATAACTTCATCAGTAGACGAAGATGTGGAACTATAAAAATCAAGATAGAACTTTTTAAAAGCATTATTAATAATATCAATGGCTGAGGTAAATATTTCACCACCAGCAGATTTCCCTGAGGGAATTGTAGAAAAAGACTCTCTCTGCTTTATATATCTAGCCAAAAGTTTTCCTGCTGTGTCCCCCGGCTCAAAATATGACTGTCTTGCCCTGAATAACCAAAACTCCACTTACTGCGACAAAACAGTATTATATCTGTTTCAATTGGGTCAATTCTCTGAGGCCATCAGACGACATTCTGTGCTTCAGTTCTGCCTCGGCACTTTTAATATTCCCTTCCAACTCTACGAGTTCTCGTGCTTTGTATTTTTTAATGAAAGAGGCATACTGTAAGAACCGCCTTAAGTTCTTCCCAAGCCACACCCACAGAGGATACTGAGGACCAGTTGGTCTCCATATAAACATTGATTTCTTTAAATCAGGATTTTGCAAAAGGGATACATTAAAGTGGCAACTATATGATTTCTTTTTCTCCATATGTGGCAACACCTCTAAACTCACCAGGACATGATCTGAGGCTAAGATGTTTCCAACTGAGCAGTCAACAACAGATGAAATGAGGGACTATTCTAGAATAAATCTTATGGACTGATGAAAAAAATGAATAGTCCTTACCAGATGGGTTCAAAAGTTGCCAAATATCCTCAAGACCAAGATTTTTGGACTGAATCCATCAACAGATTAAAGTCTTCTCCCAATATTATATCATGAGGGGTGCCAGCAGCTTGCAACATCCCTTCAAGATCTATAAAAAAGCCCTGATCATCAGCGTTAGGTGTGTAAATATTAGCCAAAATCAACCTTTGCCCCTGAATTTCTGCTAAAACTATAATGACTCTACCTAATTTATCATTAATCTGTTTGAGACATTTGAATTGTAGATGTTTACTCATCAATGTAATGACTCCCCTGCTCTTACTTGAGCCAGCACTAAAGAAAATATTCCCACCCCATATCTTCCCAAATTTTTCAGCTTCCTGCGAGGAAAGATGCGTTTTTTGAAGAAACACTATATCATATTTCTTATACTTAAGAAATAACCTTCCTCCTTTTTATGGGGTACCCCAACCCATTCACATTCCACGTGGAGAAAGACAGTCCACTCATATTAACATTTGACATTTTGACATATTATAAAAAATAGATTGTGTGTCAAAAACAAGATTATAAAGACCACATTCCCCATTAGTGCAACAATCAAACCCCGAACTTCCCCCAGAACCAAACAAACAGAAAAAAGAAAAACATATGCATTAATGACAGCGCCAACCGGCATCCATCCATCTAAACACAAACAGTCCATGTACGCCTACGAGAGCCCCCGCAACAACTTTGCCATCAGATCGCTCAAGTCCGGTGCTTCTGTACAAATGTTGTGAGGCATAATTACATAACAGAATATACTCTGTAAAACAAACTCCAGCCAATATGCAGAATAAACACAAAGAAATTGTAGATTCATTCACAGAACTGTCTCAAAGGTTGTTCCTCCACAAAACAAGCTCCAGCCTCTAGCGGAACCAGCATAAAAAAAAGAATGTTCAGTTAGCCAGCTGCTCATGAGTGCAGCAGATGACCTAATCCTTCCAAAGTCCTGGAAAAAATACTCCACAAAACAAACTCCAGCCAATAGGAGGCATAAGGCACGTGCACATTCATCCACAAACTATCCCAAAGGAGTGTTATTCCACAAAACAAACTCAAGCCACTAGGCGGAACCAGCAGTAAAAGAAACAAAACAGGCATCCAGATTCCTCGGACAGTCAAGTGTATGTTCAGCGAGATGAGCTCACTCAGGGGCCGCATGAGAAACACCAAATGGCTTTCTATCTTTCATAGAGACCATTGTCTCTATGAAAGACAATGCTTGCTGGGGACATGTAAATACTTTGTGGCCATCCTTAGTATCTATTCTCAGCTTGGCCGGAAACATCAGTGCAAAAGCGATCTTCCGTTGATGTAAGAGTTTCTTGCTTTCCTTGAATCGATCACGTTTCTCTCTTGTCGAATTTGCAAAGTCCGGGAACAAGAAAATGTTGTGATTCTTCCAAGAAATCTTTCGTTTGCTCTTCGCCTCGTGTAACACAAGATCTTTATCAGATGATCTCAGAAATTTGGCCAGAATTCATCTGGGCCTGTCTTCCTCAGCGGATCTGCGATCCGGGACTCTGTGAGCTCGCTCGATTTCCAAATTATGGCCTATTATGTCGAGCAGACTCAGAAAGAGCTCATCTAGGAATTTCACCATATCTCTGCCTTCTTCATGCTCAGGAATTCCAACAATTCAGACGTTGTTTCACCGATTATGATTCTCCAAATCCTCCAGGTCAGCAACAACGTTCGTCAGCATCACAGACATGCTTGCCAGTTGCCGCTGGATTTCTCCCACTGCACCATCCAAACCGAGTCCCTGGTCTGCGGGCCTGTCTGAGGTATCAGCTTTAGCACGTAAGTGTCTTTTAATGTCTCCAGAGCCCGAGGACTTTGAATTTTTTGACCTCATAGAACAGTTATGTAGCATGGTGTATCTCATTCACTGGTTTGTGACATAAAAATCATTAAAAACTAGCAAAGTGCGCAGAGCTCACCATTTACACGTCCGACCCCCACATGGCGCCACGCGACTCCACCAATATGATCATATTTCTTGGTTCTAGTCAGCACTCTGGCAGCTGCATTTTGAACCAATTGAAGTTTATTTATTGAACTTGCTGGACATCCTCCCAGTAATGCATTACAATAATATAGTCTTGAGGTCATGAACGCATTAATTAGTTTTTTGGCATCAGCAACAGAGAGCATATGTCGTAACTTAGTAATATTTCTGAGTTGGAAGAATGCTGTTCTACAAACATTGGAAATTAGATTTTCAAAAGGACAGATTGGTATCAAATATAATGCCTAAGTTCTTCGCTGTAGAAGACGACATAACAGTACATCTGTCGAGAGTCAAATGATATTTTAGCGGCTTATTTTTAGAGGTTTTTGGTCCAATAATTAGTACCTCTGTTTTGTCAAAATTGATTAGAAGGAAATTTCTGTCCATCCAATCTTTGATTTCATTGATACACTCTGCTAATTTGGAGAATTGTGAATTTTCATTGGGTTTAGAAGAAATTTAAAGTTGGGTATTGTCGACATAACAGTGGAAACTTATTCCATGATTCCTAATAATATCTCCCATGGGAAGCATGTATAAAGAGAAAACTGATCCCTAAAACTGATCCCTGTGGCTCTCCATACTTAACTTTTGTTTGATTTGACAATTCCTGGTTTACACATACAAAGTGGTAGTGGTCTGATAAATAGGACCTCAACCATGCTAATGCAAGTCCACTAATGCCAACATAATTCTCCAGCCTATTCAAGAGAATGTTGAGATCTATTGTGTTGAAGGCAGCACTAAGATCTAAAAGTACTAGTAGAGAAATGCTGCTGCGATCAGATGATAAGAGCAAGTCATTTGTAACTTTGATAAGTGCAGTCTCTGTACTGTGATGGGGCCTAAATCCTGACTGAAATTATTCATATATACCATTTCTCTGTAGAAATTAACATATTTGGGAAGACCCTATCTTTCCTAGTATTTTCGACATAAATGGTAGATTTGAAATCGGTCAAGCTGTGGCTTCTTAATAAGTGGTTTGATAACCAGGGTTGGGGAGTAACGGAATACATGTAACGGGAATACGTATTTGAAATACAAAATATAAGTAACTGTATTCCACTACAGTTACAATTTAAATCATTGGTAATTAGACTACAGTTACATTCAAAAAGTATTTTGATTACTGAAGAGATTACTTTGCATTTTATTGTCATTTATTTCATTTAATATTTAGTCCTTTTAGATGGAAAACATTTATACGTATAAATGATGCGATCCAAAGTGCATTTGAACAGCGGTGAAACACTTTCTTCTGATGTGTTACATTCATACGAGCAGACAGAGAAGTAAGTTTGAAGTAAGTTTGGAGCAGAAGAAATAGAAAATAAACCTTGTATAAATTGTCAGCTTTATGCTAAGCTAAAATGCTATTTCTAGCCATTTTACATGCACATGTTACCAGGCGCGATCATATTTTTTATCAAGAAAATTCACGTTGGATCATAATAACTAGTAAGATGTTTGATATTAGGGAAAAAGTCATATTCTTGATAATAATTTTTGTATTGTTTTCCTGTAAAAATATTTAAAAATCTTTAAAACAAGATCAATTTGATTGATCTTGTTTTAGAAACAACACTGCATAAGATATTTAGGTTTTTCAGAGAATGTATTTTTAACATGTGTATTTTGTCTTACTTTACTGGCAGAGTTTTTATAGTCAAAACAAGTGACAAAATCTACAAGTGCTGAAGAAGTAATCCAAAGTATTTAGAATACGTTACTGACCTTGAGTAATCTAACAAAATACATAACAAATTACATTTTACAGCATGTATTCTGTAGTCTGTAGTGGAATACATTTCAAAATAAACCCTCCTAACCCTGTTGTTAACTGCCATTTTAAAGTTTCTTGGGACATGTCCTAAGGATAGTGAGGAGATAATAATATCCTGAGGTCCTGAGATTACAGGGAATACCTCTTTTAAGAGCTTAGTTACATACATGCATGTTGTAACTAAACCAGAACCAGAAGTTTTGTAAGCTCTTCATGACCTATGACAGTTGCTCTCGAGGAAAATTATGAACCACTGTTTTCTGAGGTGCTGTGACAGTTGATTGCATAGTTCCAATTTGATTTCTTATTATTTCAGTTTTATCAGTAAAGAAATTCATGAAGTCTTTACTATTGTGCTGCGATTTTCTATGAGTTTGCTCAAATATGCTGACCTGGCAGCTTTTAGAGCCTGTCTGTAGCTACAGACACTATCCTTCCATGCACCTTGAAATACCTCAAATTTTGTATTCTTCCTCTTGCGCTCCATTTTCCGAGCTGCTCTCTTGACAGCATGAGTGTGATCATTGTACCATGGTGTGAGGCTTTTTTCTTGAATTCTGTTATTATATCAAGTTCTTCTAAACTTTTTGGCTTACTGAGTATGTGAGACAGTTCTGGAAGATTATTAGTGAAGCTATCTTTAGTGGTCGAAAGAATAGTTTTACCTGAACAATTGCGTGGTGTAGATTTAGTGACATTAGCTGATCGCAGCATACAAGAGACAATGTAATGATATGAGATGTCATTGCTTTGTGGTAGAATTTCTATTGTATCAACATCAACTCCATATGACAGAATTAAATCTAGCGTATGATTATGGTGATGAGTTGGTCCTGTCACATTTTGTCTGACTCCAAGAGAGTTGAGAATATCTATAAATTCTAATCCCAATGTGTCATTTTCATTATCTATGTGAATGCTGAAGTCACCAACAATTAAAACACTATCTACATTTACAACTAGATCTGATAGAAAATTAGCAAATTCACCAAGTACAGCTCGTGTGATCTATACACTGTAGCAAGGGCAAAAGACGACAGAGATTTTTTATTTATATCTGATGGTGTCACGTTAAGTATTATAGTTCAAAAGACTTAAACTTATATCCTGTCCTCTGAGTAACACTTCACTGTACATTGTAGCAACACCTCCTCGACCCTTTAGACGAGGCACATGTTTATAACAAAAACCTAGGCGAGTAGATTCATTTAAACTAATATATTCATCCGGTTTAAGACAGGTTTCAATCAAACAGAGCACATCCAAACTATGATCCGTAATAATTTCATTTACAATTAGTGTTTTGGTAGAAAGAGATATAATGTTTAGTAGCCCTACCTTTATATGATGTTTATCTTCAATTTGTTTTTTGTTTTTCAAGTTTGACCTTAATAAAAAAAAAAAATCTAAATTAATTAGTGAGAGTTTTGTGTTTAGTAGATCAGGAAACAGACACAGTCTCTATATGATATCTAGGTGATACAGTCTCTATGTGCTGTAGTTCATGTGACCTGTGTGACCAGTTACCAGCATATTGGTATGCATGTAAATGCACTCATGGCAAAACAGACTTTGAGAACAGAGAAAACATAGATCACCTATTGATGACACACATTAATGTGATATTAAATTATTTCTTATGTAAAAAAAATTAAAATAAATAAATATTGAGGGAGGATGCAGGGGTATATCGTCCCCCTTGTTAAAAGAAATCCTAAAAAGCATCCCCCTAGTAAAACCACCATCCTCTCTTCCATTCCCTGTGACATTGTGTCATCTATTACTTTTATATTACTTGTATAACTAATCATGCAAATCAAATATTTTAATTCTCTATGTTTGACAAATAATATACTCTAATTAATGGCGATTAGCCGATCAGAATTAGATTTCGACATATTTGGGGTTGCCATAAGAGATATCAACAGATCTTTACACTTGCACAGTTTGTTACTGTGATGCTTTAGTTGTGCAATCTGGCAACCACGAGTGTGCAAGCTCTCTCTCCACTGCAAAAAGGCGCCGGTGTTCTGAAAACATCAGAAAACCTATGTCGGAGTTTAGCAATGTGTTGACCTGTCCTTCCCAGTGTTCACATGACACTTACTGAAGGTAATGCACATTTTCAACAGTTTTGCGCATGTTCAAAAATGGCCAAGATAACAGTTCAAGAAAATCTTTTGACTTTTGTAATGTTATGCTATTGGTTATATTTGACCTTAAGAGTTTCCGTAAAATGGACACAGGAATTGACGGCAATGGATTAATAAAGTTGATTTTTGAATTAAGTGAACCTGTTGCACAGTCGTAGCTTTTTACATGTACCAGGAGTAAACAAAAAATAAAATATATGTGCATGAAATGGATGCCATCAAGCCAGCGGATGTATTGAAGTTGATGGGCAATGTGGACAGTAATTGGAAACAGGCTTTTCTGTTATATTTGAGAGCCATCAGTGTGAATGGCAAGAGTGGTGAGCAGAAGTTGCTCTGCTACTTACTATCGCGGGAACAAAGGCTTTACAACACATTCAAATTTGAAGAAGAAGCCCAAAATGATGATTTGTACAAAGTGATTGAATTGTTTGATGCGCACTGTTCACCAAAATTGAATGAAGTGTATGAGCAGCAAGTGTTTCAGTGCCAGTACAGAGTCCAGGAGAAGCGTTTGACATGTTTTTTGACAGACCTGCATTTGAATGTGCAGTCATGCAATTACGGCGAAATGCAAGCATCAATATTAAGGGATCAGATTGTCTTTGGAGTACTAAACAAAAAGGTACGTTAAGGTCTCTTACAGGAGTCTGAAATAACATTGGAGGATGCAATAAGGATATGCAGAGCAAGTGAACAGTCAGAGATGCATGTTTGTGTGTTTGAACAGGGCATGACAACCACGCATGCTACTGCCATTGATGAGCCTTTTGAGTGTTCAGAAGCAGCCGAAGCAAAACAGAACAGGACTCTGCAACAAATAAGAATTACGTTACTGACTGCAGTCATTGTGGGGGGGAGCACAAAGTGAGACAGTGTCCAGCTTTTGGAAAAACCTGGTCGAAATGTAGTGTTGAACCATTTTGCTAATAGATGTTCCAAAACAGTAAATAGAAAAAAAGAGACATTAACATGATGGACACTGATGGACTCTGATGATCTGGATGATGACGATGTTGAAATGTTCATTGGTGCAGTTGAAAATCGTTCAAATGGTGAAGGAAATTCTCTGAATAAATCTGCATCAGCGGACAAATGGGCAGTCCCAATGATTGTGAATGGGACGGTGTTGAATATGAAGCTGAATATGAGAGCCAAGGCTAACCTATTAACACTAAAGGACTACACTTCACTGTTGAACAGACCACAGATTGAGAAAAAGAAAGTAGGACTAAAAGCTTACAATGGACTAAAGATTGAAACAAAAGGTGTGTGCAAATTACTGGTTCAGAACAGGGACATTAAAAAGACACTGACATTTGTAGTGGTGCCCAAAGGGAAATAACTGCTGCTGGAAGATTGTGCTTGTAAAAACATGGTGTTAGTTAAACGTGTGCTTGCAATTACAACACCAAAACACAGGACTACAAGGAAGACAATTCACAGACATTATACTGGGAAAAACAGTTTCCTGGATTGTGTGATGGAATTTGCCTTACACTTACAGCATTAAATTGAAGGACAATGCCAAACCAGTTGTTCATGCCCCACGAAGAATTCCCATTCCACTCCAGCAGAAACGAAAAGTTGAACTGGACAGGATGGAAAACCTGAAAGTTATAAAGCCAACCACAGGAGCTACAGAATGGGTAAACTCAATGGTGTGTGTGACAAACCCAAACGGGGAACTTAGAGTTTGCATGGACCCAAATGACTTAAATGACAACATCCTTCGGGAACAATATCAAATACCAAAAAGAGAAGAGACCTTGAGTGAAAAGGCAGGGGCTCAATGGTTCACCAAGCTCAGGGCATCACATGGCTTTTGGCAGCAGCGGATGGATGAGAAAAGCAACAACTTATGCAAATGTAACACACCATTTGTGCGCTACTGTTATCAGCGTCTACCGTTTGGGATATCCTCATCCCCAGAGATATTCCACTGTGCATTGGAAAACATCTTTGAAGGACTGGATGGAGTACGAGTGTGCACTGATGATGTCATTATCTGGGGAGAGACAAAAGCTAAATTGAATGGAAGAGTGTGGAGAGCCTTGAAGAGAGTGCACAAATATGGACGTAAATTGAAAAAAAAAGTCAATTTGCCAGACAGAAGATCACGTTTCTAGGAGATAGACTGACACCTACAGGAGTAAAACCAGAAGTAAACAAAGTCACAGCAGTCATCAAAATGCCAGAACTGACAGATGAGAAAGCAGTGCAACGAGTTCTTGGTATTGTGAACTACATGGGCAAGTTTGTGCCTAATTTATCTACAAAAACGGCAGCTTTGAGGGAATTACTGCAGTTTCAATGTGAATGGTCATGGCATGAAGCACACAGGGAAGAGTGGAGGAAGCTAAAAGAGATTCTTGTCACAGCAAATGGACCAGGGTTTCTACTGATAAGTCAACGGATGGTGTGGGAGCTGTGCTGTTACAAGATTATGATGTTGTGCGCTAAGCTCAGGAGCGGGTTTGGTTATTAGCAATAATTAAAAATTATCAAAGATAATTATTAATTATTAAAATCAATAGAACATTGATTAGAATCAGTGATAGCTTTTTAATCCTTTATATCAACAATCATCAAAGATAACCATCAATTATCAAATTCAACAGAATATTAATTATTATCAAAGATAATCATTCATTATTAAAATCAATGGAACATTGATTAGAATTTACACTAGCTTATTGATCCTTCAAATTCAACAATCAAAGATAATTATCAATTATCAAAATCAATAGAATATTAATAAGGATTAATATCGCCGGGGCACCACCCTGGAATCAGGGACTAATAACCAGACAGTATAACTGGTAGAATCGACGTCCAGAGAACATCGACATTCAAAAAGAAACAATGAAGGCTTGAAGCCGAGCACTGACATCCCCTGCCAGCCTTTGACACAGGTGTATGCAAAACAAACCAAAACACTACTCTTTGAAATATAACAAAGTTTATTGACACAGTAATATCAATTAATAATCAATACAATGCAGTCAATAAACTTCCAACTACAAAACTAAACAGTGACATGATTAGATATGGTAACCAAAATAAGCCTATAACACATGAGAGGAAGGTATGTGGGTGTGAATGTGTGTGTGTGTGTAAGGAGTGAAGTGCACAAAATGGTGGACGTGACTCTCGTGGAGAGTACGTTTCGTGAGATTTCCGGACAAAGAATATGGCCGCGAATGTGGGAGGAGAGAAGCAGGTTAATGGCGTCTGCCCGCTTACCGCGTGTACGATAACTTAGGGACAAAGCTGAGCTTTATCAGCAAGTTATCTACTAACCAAATACGTGTGCGGGAATGTTTGTGAGGGGGTCGTGTGTGTGTGTGGTTAGTACGAAAGAGAGAGAATAAAGTGGCTGCACCGAAGCCGGTTTCGCGATCGTGGGAGAGAAATCAGCTGTTAGTTTATCATTCAGAGACGCGGTGAACGGCTCGTAAACCGTCCCGTGGTCTTTGGTTCTTTAATGGATCAACTCAATGTGCCGGTCTCACCCGCGATGGCAGAAATACTTAACAGTCCAACATGGTTGGATTACAACACAGCAAAATCTAATTCGTGATAACAGTACATTACAGTAATACCTTAAGTATTATTAGCAGCAATGTGTGGACTCGGCGGTCCGTAAACTGTACAAGCAATAATCTTGATACACAAGAATAACACACTATAATATTCTATCTCTGCCCAGATGTAAACCTTACTTGAATCGCATGAGGACACAGGTAGAATGTGTGTTCATCCATCATTTGACTCTGACTCGGTTCCTCGAGGCTCGGGTGATGACGGGAGTCCGTTTCCTCACTCTGTCAGAGGGCGGTACGGCTGCTGATTCTTGGCGGGCTGGCAGAGAAATCAGCGATGTCAACTCGGTTGAAGAGGGAAGAGAAATCTTCTTCACTTCTGCAGGCAAACAGATGAAGATGCGGTTTGCTCGGCGGTCTCCTTCGGATCCGTTAGAGTGTTCGGTAGAACACAGAGTTATCTCAACTCATCCAGCGAGATGGAGATTGTATGGCCACAGTTTCAATTCGTACGTTACTTCCTTGTGCAACGAGGCTACACCTAAGAGCAGCGATGAGCTGTGTCTACGTACAGCACACAAAGTTGCTGGAAGCAATGCCCAGAAGGATCTCAGAAGTATTTCTACGCCCGATGATGTCATGGTTGAGGGGCGTTCTGTCGTGCACCTCATCTAATAGGAGTTGAGAGTTCGATCCTTTGGAATTTCACACATAGGTGCAAAGTGAGCAAGGCTTCATGGGATTTGTAGTCTGTTTTGGACTCCCTTTATTTGATTTTGGTGTGGTTTTTATCAGTAAGATTTATGACTGTGTGTGTGGGCCTCAGTCAGGCTTTACAACTGTGTTAGGCCTGCCTTTGTCTTATATCTGAATACATGAGGCCCAACTATGAAGGAATGTGGAGGCCAGTGACATACGCAGTGAAATCCTCAAAAGCAACAGAAAAACGCTATGCCCAAACAGAAAAGTAATGTCTGGGGCTGGTGTTTGAATGTGAAAAGTTTCAATCATATATCTATGGATTACCACAAATTGAACTAGAGTCTGATCATAAGCCCCTTATAACCATCAGTCAAAAGCATTTAAATGACATGATGCCAAGAATTCAGAGAATGATGATGCATTTGCAAAGATACAGCTATGTACTCTCATACACACCTGGAAAATATCTGGTGGTTGCAGATCCCCTGTCAAGAGTGACATCCGGTAGTCAGATACACTGAAACCAAAAAATAGTGGCAGAGACAGGAGTGGACAAGCAGCTACAGAAAGTGATTAACTTGATGGAGACTGACTGGTCAAAACAGGAATGCCCACAGTTCTATTCATTCCAGGACACATTGTCAGTGGTGGATGGCCTGTTGCTTAAAGCCCAGCAAATTGTGATACCCACTTTATTGCGAAAATAAATCCTCCAAAAACTACACCTAGGAAATATAGGAATAGAAAAAACAAAGAGGTTAGCAAGAGAAACTGTGTAATGGCCCAGCATCAATAAAGACATTACCAACATGATAGAAAATTGCACAACCGGCATCATTCATCAAAATAAACAACAAAAAGAGCCCATGATCACTGACTTTCCCCAGCAGCCCTGGAAAAAGGGGGAACAGATTTGTTTCACTTTCAGGGAAAAGAGTATCTGTTAGTCATTGACTATTTTTCAAATTATCTGGAAATGGCACTCCTGACTAGTCCTACAGCAGCTGGTGTGATTACACACATGAAGTCGATGTTTGCAAGGCACAGAATTCCCCTAACAGTTGTCAGTGACAATGGTCTGCAGTATACCAGTCAAGAGTTTGCACATTTTGCTCAGCAATATGATTTTAAACATGCCACCGTAAGCCCACACTTTCCCCAGGCAAAAGGCAATGCTGAAAAAGGCGTACAAATGATCAAAACTCTTTTAAAACAGCCAGCCGTAAATAGAGAAGACCCTTACCTTGCTCTGTTGGCATATAGGGCAGCACCTCTGGCATGTGGATAGTCCCCTTCTGAATTGTTCAGGGGTAGGTAGTTGCAAACATTGGTACCAAGGGCACCAAATTAAAATACTTCCTCAGTGATACAAAAAATGAGACGGCTCAAGAGTCAGCAGAAATTCTACTTTGATCGAACAGCAAAAGCAATGCCATCTCTGAGTGCACGATCGTGTGAGAGTGTTTGTCACAGAAAGGAGTGAGTGGATTCGTGATGGCACAGTGCTTAAGGAGGTGACACCAAGATCATTCACTGTGTTTACGGATGCTGGTGCAATGGTAAGGAGAATTCATTCTCATTTGCTGAAAACACCAAATCTTCTCACACAGGATAATCTGCAGGATACACAAGATACCTTGCTCTCAAACCCAATACAACAAGCTGATGCTTAGGCGGAGGATCCTTCGATATCTATGTATTTACCTGTGAAAACAACTGGTGATTGAACAACCCTTCAGGCGATCAGCACGGAGAGTGAAAGTCTCAGACAGACTGAACTTGTAACACACATACATACACACATACACATTTTCAGAAAAGAGAGAGAAATGCATCAACATTAAGTTGTTCTTAACTGTTATACAAATTAAATGTGTTATTTTGTTAGTACACAACATGTTTCATAGCTTGTAAAAATAAATAAAAAAATAAATAAAGAGGGAAGATGTAATGATATGCTAATGGTTATATTTGACCTCATTTGATTTTTGAGTTGAGTGAACCTGTTGCACAGTCACAGCTTTTTAGAACTTTCTTGGAAAAAGAAGAGAACCAAAGGTAAGACATCGCTGTGACTAGTGTTTTAGGATATTTTCAGTGATTTAAAACATTAGAATAAACCATATACATGTTTTTAGATCAAAACATTTTCAGGTTTACGTCCCAAAATGGTTTTGTGTGTAAAACAACACCACTTTCTTACACCACTGTTTAGGTATCATGCACTGAGACAGCCCAAACTTCCATTACTCTTTCGGTTATTGGAGTAGAAAAGATGTGTGTGACTGTGAGTGAATGCTCGAGAGAGAAAACATTTTTCATTATCTTGATGTAAAAAATTTTATTTATTTATTTTTTTAATTTTTTTTTTTACAAAATTCAGCATAAACATTCTTTTGGATGTTGTTTACTGAAGCCTGCTAAAGACAAATCAATGGGAGTTTACACAATTGAATTGGTATGTTATTACGTATGTTATGTTATATTATTACGTTTTAATTTTCATAACTGTCATTTTGATATTTTGATATGTTGACACAAATAGGGAAATTATTCTAACTGTAACATTTACATAGTAAAACTGTGGCAAAATATCAAAGCTGGAGTGCACCTTTCTAATGATGTATAGGTTATCACAATTAAACAAGAATTGTATGGCATTAAATGAAAATAGCAAGGCTGTAGGCAATCTATGTGTGACTACAGATGATACTGTATAAACCAGGGCTACTCAAATTTGAAAAGCTCAGGGGCCGCAAAGCTGGATCTGTGTAGCCTTGAGGGCCGCACTCTTAATTTTTATAGTAATTCTTATATACAGTATATATATACAGGGCTGGGAGGGTTACTTTTGAAATGTATTCCACTACAGATTACAGAATACATGCTGTAAAATGTCATTTGTAACATATTTCGTTAGATTACCCAAGGTCAGTAACGTATTCTAAATACTTTGGATTACTTCTTAAGCACTGGTAAATTTTTTCACTTGTTTTGACTATAAAAACTCTGCCAGTACAGTAAGACAAAATACACATGTTAAAAACACATTCTCTGAAAAACCTAAATATCTTATGCAGTGTTGTTTCTAAAACAATATAAATCAAATTGATCTTGTTTTAAGGATTTTTAGATATTTTTACAGGAAAACAATACAAAAAAATATTATCAAGAATATGACTTTTGCCCTAAAGGTCTTACTAGAAAAAAAGAAATTATGATCCAACGTGAATTTTCTTGATAAAAAAAATATGATCATGCCTGGTAACATGCATGTAAAATGGCTAGAAATAGCATTTTAGCTTAGCGTAAAGCTGACAATTTACACAAGGTTTATTTCTATTTCTTCTGCTCCAAACTTACTTCAAACTTACTTCTCTGTCTGCTTGTATGAATGTAACACATAATAAGAAAGTGTTTCACCGCTGTTCAAATGCACTTTGGGTCACATCATTTATATGTATAAATGTTTTCCATCTGAAAGGACTAAATATTAAATGAAACAAATGACAATAAAATGCACAGTAATCTCTTCAGTAATCAAAATACTTTTTTGAATGTAACTGTAGTCTAATTACCAATGATTTAAATTGTAACTTTAGTGGAATACAGTTACTTATATTTTGTATTTTAAATACGTATTCCCGTTACATGTATTCCGTTACTCCCCAACCCTGTGTGTGTATATATATATATATTCATTATTATATTGAATATTTATATTTATAGAATGATTTATTTTATAATACAATATTATATCATAATAACAGAAATTTTCTCATGGTATGGTTTTAATTTTTCAAAGAGTCACTTTGTACCACATTCATTGCGATAAAGAAAACATATGAGTTATGTTATCACTGTAAAAGATACTGTCAACTCATAAACTCCAAGAGTGTTCCACATCACACTTAACTTATATGTTTATATATGTTTATAAACAAGAGAGATATATCATCCTGGTTACTTTTGTAACCTCTGTTCCCTGATGGAGGGAATGAGACGTTTTGTCGATGTAGTGACACTAGGGGTCACCCTTAGGAGCCCCAAACACCTCTGATCTATGAGAAAAGGCCAATGGGAATTGGCGAGTGGAATTTGCATGCCACTCCCCCGGACATAGGGGTATAAAAGGAGCTGGCTTGCAACCACTCATTCAGGTTTTGTGCTGAGGAGCCGAGACAAGGTCCCAGCCATTTCAGCGGGTAGTTTAGTGTTGTGGCAGGAGGAACACAACGTCTCGTTCCCTCCATCAGGGAACGGAGGGTAATAAAGTAACCAGGATGTTCCCTATATGTCACTCACTCAACGTTGTGTCGATGTAGTGACACTAGGGGTCCCTATAGTTGTGTCGATATAGTGACATTAGGGGTCCCTATACAAAACGCCACAACTAGCTGAACTGCGTTACGTGAACTGGCGGTGCGAGACGAGCAGACCATTGGGCCTCTGCCCAAGGAAGATGTGGGCTCACCAACGGGGGAACTGTCTCGTGGAAGATATATCACCACGGGGTTACATATGGGCAACCAGCGCACGTGGAGCACCTACCCCAGTACAGGGCCAAGTTAGCACATGTACTGTGCTGGCAACAAGTTTCTCCGCAAACTCACCTGCCACAGGGCTAAGGAGGAAGGTCATCCAGGGTCCACAACTTCGTGAACACGACTGGGGGTAAAAAGTGCACATCTTCGCCTCGCTATACGCAAGCGGTACACCCAGCCAGCTGTCCCGCAACTTACCTGCTCATACCTGACAACACACGGGACAAGACCGGCTCAACCTGGAGATTGTAGAACCTCGTGAAGGTATTGGGTGTTGCCCAGCCTGCTGCTCTGCAGATGTCTGCTAAAGAGGCGCCATTGGTCAGAGCCCAGGAGGCCGCCACACTCCTAGTAGAGTGTGCTTGTAGCCCCAAGGGGGGCGGCACGTCCTGGGCGTGATATGCCAAAGCAATGGTATCAATGACCCAGCGGGCGATCCTCTGTTTGGAGACAGCGCTCCCTATCCATTGTCCTCCAAAGCAGACAAAGAGCTGCTCAGAGCATCTAAAGCTCTGCGTGCGATCCAAATAGATGCGCAAAGCACACACCGGACACAGCAACAACAAGGCTGGGTCTTCCTCCTCCTGGGGCAGCGCTTGCAGGTTTACCACCTAATCCCGAAACAGGGTCATGGGAACCTTGGGCACATAGCCCAGTCGGGGTCTCAGTAGCACGTGACAGTATCCCGAACCGAATTTCAGGCACGTGTCGCCGACAGAGAATGCCTACAGGTCCCCTACCCTCTTGATGGAAGTGAGCACAGTCAGGAGGGCAGTCTTCAAGGAGAGTGCCTTTAGCTCAACTGACTCCAGATGCTCAAGTGGAGCTCCCCGTAGGCCCCGAAGGACCATGGAGAGGTCCCACGAGGGGACGAGATGCGGTCTGGGAGGATTCAGCCTCCTCGTGCCTCTAAGGAACCTGATGACCAGGTCATGCTTCCAAAGAGACTTGCCATCAACTGCATCATGGTGCGCTGCTATAGCAGGCACGTACACCTTCAAGGTGGAGGGGGACAGCCGCCCCTTCAGCCTCTCCTTCAGGAAGGAAAGCACTGACCCGACTGTGCATCTCTGGAGGTCTTCACGTCGGGAAGAACACCACTTAGCGAACAGACGCCACTTCAAGGCATACAGGCACCTCGTAGAGGGAGCCCTAGCCTGAGTGATCGTGTCTACCACCGTGGGCGGTAGGCCACTTAGGTCTTCCATGTCCTGTCCAAGGTCCAGACGTGGAGATTCCTGAGGTCTGGTCGCGGGTGCCAGATGGTGCCCAGTCCCTGAGAAAGAAGGTCCTTCCTCAGGGCAATTCATGGGGGGGGGGGGCTTTCGCGAGTAGCATGAGATCCGAGAACCAAGTCTGGGTGGGCTAGTAAGGTGCTACTAGGATGACCTGCTCCTCGTCCTCCCTGACCTTGCATAGCGTCTGTGCAAGTAGGATCACTGGGGGAAATGCATACTTGCATAGCCCCCGGGGCCAGCTGTGTGCCAGCACATCTGTGCTGAGGGGAGCCTCGGTCAGGGCATACCAGAGCGGGCAGTGGGAGGATTCCCGGGAAGCGAACAGGTCTACCTGCGCTTGACCGAATCGACTCCAAATCAGCTGGACCACCTGGGGGTGGAGTCTCCACTCTCCCCTGAGAGTGACCTGCCATGACAGCACGTCCGCCGCGCATGCCTCTTTGGCGGTTGATGTACACTACCGTCACCGTGTTGTCCGTCCAGACCAACACGTGCTTGTCCTGGATCAACGGCCGAAGCCTCCGCAGGGTGAGCAATACTGCCAGCAACTCAAGCTGTGGAAGGCGGAGCCATGGCAGGTTCGAAGGGTGAAGCCGTGGAAGGCGTAGCTGTGGGAGGCGTAGCCGTGGGAGGCTTGAGGTGCAGAGCCATGGCAGGTGGAGCCATAGGAGGCTCGAGGGGTGAAGCCATAGAAGGCAGAGCCGTGGCAGGCTCGAGGGGTGAAGCCGTAGAAGGCAGAGCCATGGCAGGCTCAAAGGGTGAAGCTGTGGAAGGCGGAGCCGTGGGAGGCTCGAAGAGTGAAGCCGTGGAAGGCGGAGCGGTGGCAGGCTCGAGAGGCGAAGCCGTGGAAGGTGGAGCCATGGCAGGCTCGAGGCTGAGTCCAGAATGACTGGGAAATGACTTCAGTGGTCGTGAACATGAGTCTCGGGAGCAACCTCTGTGGTCGTGGACATGGACAGAGACTCGGGAACGACCTCTGTGGTCGTGGGCATGGGCTGAGACTCGGAACGACCTCTGGGGTCGTGAACATGGACAGAGACTTGGAAATAACCTCCGTGGTCATGTACATGGGCAGAGACTCGGAGACAACCTCCGTGGTCGTGAACATGGGCTGAGACTTGGAAACGACCTCCGTGGCCGTGTACATGGACAGAGACTTGGAAACTACCTCTGTGGTCATGAACATGGACAGAGACTTGGAAACGACCTCTGTGGTCGAGTACATGGGTAGAGACTCGGAGACGATCTCCATGGTCGTACACGTGGGCTGAGACTTGGAAACGACCTCTGTGGTCATGAACATAGGAGACCCGGAGACGAAAGCATTTCTCCTCCTCCGGGAGGCCGAAGTTGGTGGTGCAGGCTCTAGGATGGACAAGGCTGGCAACGCAGGCTCTGAGACAGACGAGGCTGGCAACGCAGGCTCTGGGACAGACGAGACTGGCAACGCTGGCTCTGGGATGGAAGAGGCTGGCAACGCAGGTTCTGGGATAGATGAAGCTTCCAGCTCATTGGCCGTGGCAGGCGTGGGCATTGGCTCGTTGGCCGTGGCAGGTGTGGGCATTGGCTCGTTGGCCGTTGCAGGCGTGGGTTTTGGCTCATTGGCCATTGCAGGTGTAGGCTTTGGCTCGTTGGTCGTGGCAGGCGTGAGCATTGGCTCGTTAGCCGTGGCAGGCATGGGCATTGGCTCATTGGCCATTGGCTCATTGGCCATTGCAGGCGTGGGCTTTGACTCATTGGCCGTAGCAGGCATGGGCATTGGTTCGTTGGTCGTGGCAGGTGTGAGCATTGGCTCGTTGGCCGTGGTAGGCGTGGGCATTGCTGTGACATGGCATGTAGCAGGCTGAGGTTTGACTGACTCGGAAGATGGAACCGGGATTGTGAGAGGAGGATCCTCTGTGGTGAGTGTGTCGAGTACTAGCCTCACATATTCCTCCCAAGTGTAATCTCTTAGAGGGGGGGGTTCTGTTATGATTCACTGTTGTTTGTCTTGTGTTTCTCCCCTGTCATCTGTTCCTCTCGGACTACCAGCTGTCCTCGATTGTTTTCATCTGTCCTTCATTTTGTAGGGCTTTACTGGTTGTTTAGATCAGTGTTACTATCAGAAATAATTAATAATTATTTATTTAGTTATTAATTAATATTTAAATTAATTAATTGAATCTAACTCATTAAAACCTCATATGGGGCTCCAGTAAATGTAGTGCGCTACGTTTAGGAGCGGGTTTGGTTATTAGCAATAATTAATAATTATCAAAGATAATTATTAATTATTAAAATCAATAGAAAATTGATGAGAATCAATGTTAACTTTTTTAATCCTTTAAATCAACAATTATCAAAGATAATCATTAATTGTTAACATCGATGAAACATTAATTAAAATTAACACTAGCTTATTGATCATTCAAATTCAACAATCATCAAAGATAATTATCAATTATCATAAATCAATAGAATATTAATAAGGATTAACATTGATGGGGCACCACCCTGGAATCAGGGACTAATAACCAGATAGTATAACAGTCTCAATATTAGATTGTTTTCTTAGGAAAATTGACATCCGAAGAATATCGATTTTCGGGAAAAAAAAACAATGAATGAAGGCTTGAATCCGAGCACTGACATCCCGTCAGCATGACACAGGCGTATGAAAAACAAACCAAAACACTTCTCTTTGTAATATAAACAAAGTTTATTTATGCAGTAATATCAATTAATAATTAATACAATGCAGTCAATAAACTTCTGACTTACAACTACAAACTAAACAGTGATATGATTAGATATGGAAATAAAAATAATTCTATAACACATGAGGGTGTGTGTGTGTGTGAGAGAGAGCGTGTGTGTGTGTGTGTGTGTGTGTGTGTGTGGTTAGTACGAGAGAGAGAGAATAAAGTGACGGCCCTAAAGCCGATTTCGTGATCGTGGGAGAAAAAGCAGCTGTTAGTTTATCGCTCAAAGACGCGGTGGACGGCTCGTAAAAGTCCCGCATTCTTTGACTCTTTAATGGATAACTCAGTTTGCCGGTTTCACCCGCGATGACGAAAATGCACAACAGTCCAATTTGGTTGGACCACAATACAGCAAAACAAATTCGTGATAATTAATACCCTGAGTATTAATAATGAGCGGACATGGCGGTCCGTAAACTGTACAAGCAAAAACCTTGAAACACAAGAATAACACACTATAATATTCTATTTCTGCCCAGATGTAAACCTCTTACTTGAATCGCATGAGGACACAGGTAGAATGTGTGTCCCTCCATCCTTTAACTCCTTGAGGCTCGTGTGATAACGGGAGGCCGTTTCCTCGCTCTGCTGGCGGGCACGGCTGTTGATTCTCGGCGGGCTGGCGGAGAACTCAGAAGTGTCGACTTGATTGAAGATGGAAGAGAAATCTTTAATCTCTTCACTTCTGCAGGCAAACGGATGAAGATGCGGATTGCTCAGTGGTCTCCTTCGGTCTCCTTCGGAGTGTTTGGTTGAACACAGAGTGATCTCAACTCGTCCAGCAAGATGGAGATTGTATGGTCACAGTTTCAAGTTGGACGTTACTTCCTTGTGCCACGAGGTTGCACCTGAGAGCAGCGATAAGCTACGTCTATACTCGGTGAACAAAGTTGCTGGAAGCAAATCCCGGAAGCATTTCAGAGGTATTTCTACTCCTGATGATATCATGGTTTGAGGGACATTCTGTTGTGTGCCTCATCCAATAGGAGTTGAGAGTTCGATCCTTTAGTGAGCAAGGCTTCATGGGATTTGTAGTCTGTTTTGGACTCCCTTTGTTTGATTTTGGCGCGATTTTTATCAGTATAATTTACGACTTGGAATGTGGGGGCCTGAGTTAGGTTTTAACGACTGTGTTAGGCCTGCCTTTGTCTTCTATCTGAATACATGAGGCCCAACAATTTACTCATTACCCATTGTATATATAATGCCCTGTTGTTTGCTTAGTCCTTGTCAGTTGTTTTGTGTTTTGACCTCCCTTGTATGACCAGTTCCCTTCGTAGATGTTTCCTCCTGTTCATGTTCTTGTTTCCCATCGTGGATGTTTCATTTGTTCCTGTGTTTACCCATTATTTTGTACTTGTTTATTTCTCATTAAACTCCTTAGCCGCACCTAGGTCCAGCTCTCGTGACTTCCTTCCAGATCGTTACACAAGGCATCAAATATTGCCTCTTGACCGAGAGCTCCACGTGTCAACAGGTGGACGCTAAAAGCAGCCTTTGGCATCAGTTCCCGACGCATCTGGCAAGCGCATTGCTTTCAATGAGGAACGTGAAATAAAATGAAGACTGATGCAAAGGGCATTAGATTTTTTTCATCATGAGATTATAGGCAATTTTGTCATTCTGACATAATATGCTGGGGTATGCTTTTCATTACGTTTGAAATCAGCCACGTTTATTCACAGTGGTAATGATTAATCAGCAACATTTATTAGTTTGCAGTGGTTAATGTTTAATCCGTTGTTTTCTGTACACATTCTGCTCTGCTGAAGTGACCTGTTCAGTCCCGGGTGTATTCCATGTCTTCCGATTGCTTTGTGTGAAGAACAGAACCAAATGTAAGTTTTTATTCCACGATCATGGTCCCCCGGCATCTGCTGTAACACATCTCGCTCTCAACTCGTTCTAACAAATAAAAAAATTGCCACCTCAAGACGCAAAACGACACAGGTTTGACGTCAGTGACGTCATATTAGTGTGGTTACATTACACATTCATATAGATGATTTTAGATCCCCTAACCCAACCTCATTCTTAAACCTAACCAATTATCAATTATATAAACAGGAACGAGGTTTCATGTTTTATTTCATTGATAAATGGTTAGGTTTAGGGATGAGGTTAGGTTAGGGAATCTAAAATAATCTATATGAATGTGTAATGTAACCACACTAATATATTTATAAATACAATAAAACATATTGTTGTTAAACACATGTGATACTATCCTAAGATTGACAGATACTGTATGCCTCTCTTCGAGACTGCCCTGTGCTACCTGCCACATGCGTCGGAAACTGATGCCAGGGGCTGCTTTTGGCGTCAGTAGATTGACGTGCGGAGCTCTCGCACAAGCAGCAGTATTTGACACCTTGAGAGTGAGAACGAGTTGACTTAATACGTTTACTCTACATATTAAGATGGAATACCAGAAAGTATTTGAAAAAAAAAAAATTAAATACACAATTCAGCTTTGATACACATTCCAGGTCTTATTGCGCGTAGTTAATACACCATAAAATAATAATAATAATATTTGTAATCTTTCATCAAAATAACTTGCTCTGCCTTTTTTGAAATTATTTTCCTTTTCAGGTGACATCACCAAGCACTTTTTTTTAAACCTCCTGTCATATAGAGAGCACTTTTATAATCCAATCAATTTCCAGTCAGTTTTAGAATAGTGCCGGTACAGACATGTACAGTACACCTCTTGTCAAACATTAGCCAACTATACATAGCTATATTTACCATTTCAGCATTTCAAAAACCCAGCAGGATTTGGCATTTCATGTCATTGTTTAATATCACAGTATTTCTGACATTTATTGGTAAATCCAAACAATGTGTTTTTTACATTATAGGTGTACAAACTGTAACTAGAGGAAAATATGAATATGATCCAAGTTTTAAAACAGAAGTTTACTTTTATAGATATAGTAGGATTGTATATAGCTTCTGTGCTCTATAAATGTAAATAAATGTGTTCTATGAAGGGAGGTTTTCCTGGAGTTTTGGCAAAGCAGTAGATCTCATGCAATTTGTTTGACCCACTACAAACAACTTTCCTCATGCATGACGTACAGCTGATGTCAGCAGGTCAGAGGTCAGCTGTGATGGTTGGCTGTCAGAAAAGGAAAGTGTGTTTTCTATGAGCATATTAATGTGTCATAATTAGCAACAGCTGTACAAAACAACTTTATGATCTTTGCATATAGAGAGAAATATTATCCTATGTTGATTTCCTGTACAGTTCTGTATAAAATGTCAACTGAAAATCCTGAAACATTGTGATTAATTAATGTTGTTTGCAGCATCACTATTCTAATGTTTTATGTGTGTTCACACATTACATTTACAACACAGTATTTCACAAATATTTTATTGTCTGCCTGACTTAAGCATCACTGTTCCTCTGTACTTGTTTCAGTTCCTGTTTCACTGATTTGCTCTTTGTCTTAAATATAATAATTATTGCAAAAGCATGTACTGTATGACTAGTGCTGCCACACACATCAACATCCTGCTGGTTTCTTATTTCAGATTGAGTGTGCAGTTCAAATGCAGACTTTTTTTTTTATCTAAGTGTGTTTGAAAACTCTTAGTGCCTTTTTTAAACCAATCCCATAGGCCATGTCCTGGATTCTGTCCAATGCTCCATATACTCACTTGACAGTAAACTGGATTGCGCACAACAATAATCCCTGGTTAAAAGGAGCAAAAAACACAACACACAACACAAATACTATCGTTAAATGCACGGTCAGCCATACATTAATGAGTACAATCTTGCTATTCAGACACTATAATCAGTTCAGCTAAACTGAGCATACACATTTTAAGATTACAATGACTCTGTAATCTTTCAGGTATCAAAGATGCTATAAACGCAGTAGCTGGAATGCATTCATTTGCAATATCAGTATACAAAGCACCTTTCTTAGTGATATGTGGTTGGCCACACACCATTAATGTGCTTCAGTCAATTTTATTAAAGAAAACGCACACAAAGAAGCATGTAGTTTATAGTGGACTATGGAAAACTTTGCACCATCTTAAATTAAAGTGTTTCAGTGCATTGGTATCAGTCCATCAGAATTGGCCCTGCTTTAGTTTTGGTTTTAAGTACATTCAACTTCAATCTAATGAGTGCAATTTCAACCCTAACTAATCTGATGCAGCAAATTAAATATCTAATGACCATTATTAAAAACCACAGTCCACATAGTAAAAGTGCACTGATGTGGTTTTACAATTGCATCAAATGCATCTCAGCAGTTTAAGGCTATGGCGTCACTGATAATGCGTTACTCTTGGCTTGCTGACCAAATACCTCTGAGAATTGACTGTGCAGTTTAACCCTTAAATGCATGCCTCTGGCCTGTAGTGACCTGGGACTTCATTCCACCCCCTTTATGTCATCCATTGTTTGGACCCAGGGTTTCCCAGCAGAACATTGCCCAGATAAATAAGGCCCCAGGTTGAGATCGGCACACTCTGTGCATAGAAGCCGCTTTCACCATGTCAAATTAAAAAAAATCCAGCACACAAGTCATTATTTTAAATTAGTATCTCATTATTTTGAGTTAATATTTCATTATTTTGTACTAGTATCTCATTATTTGGTATCTAAAATCATCATATAATATTTTAAAATGAGATCTCAAAATAATGAGATACTAACTAAAAATAATGCAAAAGAATTACTTTGACAGATTTTTTTTTTTAAAAGCTTCCATGTGCATGTTTACATTTTAACAAAAATGTAAACGTAAAAAAAAATATATTGTTAGGGGACCTGGGTAGCTCAGTGGTAAAAGACACTGGCTACCACCCCTGGAGTTTGCTAGTTTGCTAGCTCGAATTCCAGGGTGTGCTGAGTGACTCCAGCCAGGTCTCCTAAGCATCCAAATTGGCCCGGTTGCTAGGGAGGGTAGAGTCACATGAGGTAACTTCCTCGTGGTCACTATAATGTGGTTCAGTGGGGCATGTGGTGAGTTGTGCGTGGATGCCGCGGTGGATGGCGTGAAGCCTCCACACGCGCTATGTCTCCGTGGCAACACGCTCAACCCCACCGAACCACATTATAGTGACCACGAGGAAGTTACCTCATGTGACTCTACCCTCCCTAGCAACCGGGCCAATTTGGATGCTTAGGAGACATGATAAGATGCGTGGGTTGGCGGTCTCAGACGTGGAGGCAACTGAGATTCGTTCTCCGCCACCCGGATTAAGGTCATAATGAATTGGGCATTCCAAATTGGGTGAAAAAGGGGAAAAATCCACAAAAAAAACAAAAAAACAAAAAAAAAAGAATGAGCATATTGTTGTGCATGTAAACACTCTCAGTGAGTCCTGAGAGAGTACTAATATCTGCTTATTCTAAAAGAATCACTCTTAACTTTAGTTACTCTTACTAAGTTACTAAAATAATAAATAGATACTGCATACACTGTATCTTTGTGAGAGCACTTGAGTTGTATGTTTTAACAGTGTTTTATGAGTCACAGACAGTGTGAGAGACATCTCACTTGTGATAGCCCCTGGCACTGTTCATATTACTCACTGTCTCATGAGGCCCTTCACCACCTCAGACACACTGATATCTGATATGAGCACAGTGTAAACATGTTCATCCATTTACCCAGCAACTGTTGGATGATTGGTTGGGATCATAAAGGTATAATGCCATGACAGTGTTTCTGCATTCTTTAATGTTTCATGTAATTTTTTTCCTTGATTTGTGATAGATTTCTGAGAAGTAATACTTGAATGGCATGGAAAATAAAAATACTCTGAATAGCTTGGTAACATGATACTGTGTATAACCCCAACTATGGTACAACTACATTTCACAGTCAAGTTGAACTGGATGTGCTGGTGCTATAAAGTCTGACTGTACCACTCAATCGGTATATGTCTCATCACTGTCACGACTGCTATGTTGATCGGAACTGCACCCAAGAATTTCACACACCATTGCACTTGTGTATATGGCTGTGTGACAATAAAGTGAATTGATTTTGATTTGATTTGATTTGAATCGTTATTCATTTAAACCACAAAATGAGGACATAAAGGCCTTATTTTCTGTTACAGCATAATTTTCTGTAAAACTGCTTTGAAATTATGTGTGTTGTGAAAAGTGCTATACAAGTAAAAAGAAAAAAAGAAAATAAATTCACTCAGAAACATGGACTACATCCGATCATCTAGAAAACTTTCTGGTAATGTTTCAAGGATCAACACCGCATATATTAAGAATGATGAATTTTCACTAGTTGATAATACTGTATAACAGTTAAACAATCAGAATTAGATTCTGTTAGAATTTGATTCAGTTATCAAATCACATAAATGATAAAAGTCTTGTAATGGTCTAATAAGTTAAAACATTAATAACTCATCATTCCTTCTTCCCTGAAAAAAAGACTTAGAACAAGTTAGAACAAGCCACCACTCCTGCTGTATCTTGTGTGAAAACATCTCTGAAGAGTGGAGCTGGAGCGTACCCATCAGGCCTTTAACAGTATTACATGGTTTATGAAAGGGGCGTTTTGTTAGACAGATCTCCAAAGACTAACTGACATCTTTTAGCTATTTTAAAACTTAACTGTACAGTAATTCAGTAATAGCATTTATGTAAAGGAAATTACTGATGTTTATAAATGTCAGTTTATGGATCAGTCCTGACAGATGGAAGATATTTCAACAGTGCTGGATGTACAGCATCAACCCACTTCAAACTATTAATCAAAACTCTGTAAACTCCTTTTATTTTGGTCCTAAATGCTTTTACAGACCCACATTGTTCAGTTTTTTGTAAGCTTCCATAAAGATTTAGGGCCTACGTCACATTGTTTTTCTTTCTTTCTTTTTAGACAATTGCTTGCTTTTTCCATGTACAAACACACGTGCACACATTTTTCTATCGTGGTAGGGACTTTCCATCGAGTTCTATTGAGTTTAGGGCTGTCAATCAAGTAAAATATTTAATCCTGTTTCATCACATAATTTTTTCTGAGTTAAAACATTAACACATTCAGTTTGAAGAAAACTTAAAAATAGGCCTACAGTGGCAAGAAAAAGCAAGTGAACCCTTTGGAATTAGCTGGTTTTCTACATTAATTGGTCATAAAATGTGATCTCATCTTCATCAAAGTCACAAGTATAGACAAACACAATATGCTTAAGCTAACAACACACAAACAATTATAATCTTTCATGTCTTTATTGAACACATCCCATTAAACATTCACAGTGCTGTGGAGTTAGTGAACCCTTAGATTTAATAATCCAAGGGCCATATTTTTAGGATGTCTAGTGTGAACGGCTCTCTTGAGGTCATTCCACAGCATCTCTATTGGGTTAATGTCTGGGCTCTGACTGGGCCACTCCAAAAGTTGGATTTTCTTCTTTTTTTTTAAGCCATTCTGTAGTGGGTTTACTGCAATGTTTACGGTCATTGTCCTGCTGCATCACCCAACCAACACAGCCACACTGACATTATGCTGTATGATATCTTATATAAATGTTTTCCTCCATGATGGCAAGCGGTCCAGGACCCGATGCAGCAAAGCAGTACACGGTGCCCTTTTTACACCATTCATAGTGCTGCGTGTTCTTCCCAAACAATTCAACCTTAGTTTCATCAGTCCACAAAACATTTTCCCTGTAGCGTTGTGGAGTGTCAATGTGGTCTTTGGCAAACTTCAGATACGCAGCAATGATTTTGTTGGAAAGCAGCAGCAAAATGTTGACTTTTTATAAGTTAAAGTAGCTCTAACCCACACCTCCAATCTCATTTCATAAATTGGATGCCAGGTTTGTTAACTCCTGACTCTAATTAGCTTTTGTTGACCTCATTAGCCTAGGGGTTCATTTACTTTTTCCAACCTACACTGAATGTTTGAATTATGTATTAAATATGTACAAGAACATATGTGTGTTATCAGTTAAAACAGATTGTGTTTGTTCATTATTGTAGCTTAGATGAAGATCAAACCAGATTTTAAGACAAATGTATACATAAATGCAGGTAATTCCAAAGGGTTCACATAATTTTAGACAGCACAGAGCCAGGCAGCTTGCTAATTTTGGAAAAGAGCTATTGATTTAATTTAGCCTAAATGGCCTAAACTTATGACCTAATAAGTCTAAAACAAATTCTAAACTCTAAAAACAATATTTTTTTTCTTGTCTCCCTTGTACTTTACTTTGAAACAAGGCCCACAAAAAACATTATCTTTTTTTGGGCAAGAACTTCTTTTAATTGACTAAGCATAGCAGAAAGAGGAACATTCAATTTGATATTTTGGCATTCAAATCTGTCTGTCTTTTATTAGATTTTCTTTGGCTTCAGTTCACTTTATTCACATGATTGTGTGTTGACAGGCTTGCCATGCTTGCACACCTCTTGTCTGTGTGTGTATGAAAAGGATGAATGATTTTTATGATTATTTCCACAGAGTCAGTCATCAGTGTCTTGGGTGGTGTCCAGAGTGAGGGCCGTAGCATTGACAGATGATAAAAATGAAGAAAATGCATGTGTGTGTGTGTGCGTGCGCGTGCCTGCGTGTTTAAAAACACCTCACAGCAGGCTGGTTTCCTCGTTGTCCAGTTATCTGAACCTGAGGAACAGAGATAAACGGACTCATAGCAGAAACACGCGTGCTAAAGTAATCATGCATTAATGTAACAGTGGTGAGTATCTCTGCAGTTCAAAAGGAAATGAAGTACTTATTTGTGTCAGGTTCCCGACACTTTGTTCAGTTTTTATTTAGTGTTAGGATCCTGTCATCGGTTTTTATTTCGGCTTGTGTGTATTTTCTCCCCCATGTGCTCTATCTTGTGTCTAAACCCTGTGCCCTAGTTTGCTTTATTATTAGTTCATTTCTCCCACCTACTCTCTCTGTTACCCTCATTCACTTCCCTTTATATTCCCTTTATGTGACCTGGGCTGGTTTGTTCTTTGAGTTCCTTTTGGTTTGTCGGTGTTCGCAGCATCCGGTCCTGTCAGTTTGCAGTTCTGTTCTCCTGGTTTGGTTTTTGTAATTTTTTGGTGTTTTGGTGTATATATATATATATATATATATATATATATATATATACATACACATATGTGCTCAAAAGTTTGCATACCCTGGCAGAAATTGTGAAATTTTGGCATTGATTTTGAAAATATGACTGATCATGACTGTCTTTTATTTAAGCATAGTGATCATATGAAGCCTTTTATTATCACATAGTTGTTTGGCTCCTTTTTAAATCATAATGATAACAGAAATCACCCAAATGGCCCTGATCAAAAGTTTACTTACTCTTGAATGTTTGCCTTGTTACAGACACACAAGGTGACACACACAGGTTTAAATGGCAATTAAAGGTTAATTTCCCACACCTGTGGCTTTTTAAATTGCAATTAGTGTCTGTGTATAAATAGTCAAAGTGTTTGTTAGCTCTCACGTGGATGCACTGAGCAGACTAGATACTGAGCCATGGGGAGCAGAAAAGAACTGTCAAAAGACATGCGTAACAAGGTAATGGAACTTTATAAAGATGGAAAAGGATATAAAAAGATATCCAAAGCCTTGAAAATGCCAGTCAGTACTGTTCAATCACTTATTAAGAAGTGGAAAATTCGGGGATCTCTTGCTACCAATCCAAGGTCAGGTAGACCAAGAAAGATTTCAGCCACAACTGCCAGAAAAATAGTTTGGGATACAAAGAAAAACCCACAGGTAACCTCAGGAGAAATACAGGCTGCTCTGGAAAAAGACGGTGTGGTTGTTTCAAGGAGCACAATACGACGGTACTTGAACAAAAATGAGCTGCATGGTCGATTTGCCAAAAAGAAGCCTTTACTGCGCCAATGCCACAAAAAAGCCCGGTTACAATATGCCCGACAACACCTTGACATGCCTCACAGCTTCTGGCACACTGTAATTTGGAGTGACAAGACCAAAATAGAGCTTTATGGTCACAACCATAAGCGCTATGTTTGGAGAGGGGTCAACAAGGCCTATAGTGAAAAGAATACCATCCCCACTGTGAAGCATGGTGGTGGCTCACTGATGTTATGGGGGTGTGTGAGCTCTAAAGGCACGGGGCAACTTGTGAAAATTGATGGCAAGATGAATGCAGCATGTTATCAGAAAATACTGGCAGACAATTTGCATTCTTCTGCCGAAAGCTGCGCATGGGACGCTCTTGGACTTTCCAGCACGACAATGACCCTAAGCACAAGGCCAGATTGGCCCTCCAGTGGTTACAGCAGAAAAAGGTGAAGGTTCTGGAGTGGCCATCACAGTCTCCTGACCTTAATATCATCGAGCCACTCTGGGGAGATTTCAAACGTGCGGTTCATGCAAGACAACCAAAGACTTTGCATGACCTGGAGGCATTTTGCCAAGATGAATGGGCAGCTATACCACCTGCAAGAATTTGGGGCCTCATAGACAACTATTACAAAAGACTACATGCTGTCATTGATGCTAAAGGGGGCAATACACAGTATTAAGAACTAAGGGTATGCAGATTTTTGAACAGGGTTCATTTAATTTGTTTTCTTTGTTGCCATGTTTTGTTTTATATTACCAATTCTCCAAGGGTATGCAAACTTTTGAGCACAACTGTATATATTCTTAAGATTATCTGTATAAAATTATTATTTATTTGGTAGATTCAAAGCTTGCCCCTTTGCAGACAAAGTAAGCCTTCAGAATATATGTAAATGAACACAATCATAATAAATGAACACAATAAACATGCTGCAGTGATGCCCCTAAACTGTATGTTAGTAATTAATTAGGGGTGCAAATAGCATATTTCGCTATTTGCACTTAGTGCAAATAGCCTCTGCCTAAAAAAGAAAACATTACTTGTCAAACAACCTTACAATAACATTCTGACAGTGATAGGGGTAATAACTATTGTAATAACTATAGGAACTACAAGTATTTACTCAGTTTATCCTTTTAAAAAAATAACAAAAGCCAAAGGATCAAATAAAAATAATAATTGTGAATTTACATTCAAGTCAAGTAATTGGATAGATTTCTATCAAACATGTCAAGTCATTTTTAACTGTATAGCACTTTTCACAACACATCATTTCAAAGCAGTTTTACAGAAAAGTAGATGTTGGAGATTGAACTGTAAAATTAAGTGTCGCCGAATTGACTGTGGAAGTGCACGTAGATGCAGTGTCCTTTTTTATTTGTCTGATGGTGGCTATAGTTGGCATTAATTAAATGTCTATGCATTCCATTTTAAGACAGTGTAGTCCATCCTATGACCAATATGATGCAAGCAGTGGTCAGAGAAGTGTTATTCGCTGTTCGACTGGATTGCGGTTGACAGAAGTTTATTTGCTGTGTTCATTTTAAACTAACTAAAGCTTATTTATTGAACCTGCAGGACATCCAGTCTTTGATATCATTGATACACTCAGCTAACTTGGAGAATTGGGAAATTTCTCAAAGAAATATAAAGCTAAGTATCATCAGTATAACAGTGAAAATGAATTCCATGTTTCCTGATAATGTCTCCTAGGGAAATCATACACAATGAGAAAACACTCCATACTTTATTTCTAATTTATCTGAAAAATTCCTTGTTTACACAAAGTGGTAGTGGTCGGATAAATAGGAAGTATACCATGCAAATGACTGTCCACATATTTCAACATAATTCTGAAGCCTATCCAAGAGAATCTGATAATCTATGGTGTTGAAGGCAGCACTAAGATCTAAAAGCAGTAGAAGAGAGATGCAGCCATGTGTCAGGTGTATTTTGTTGATTCATGTCTTTTATTTTGAAATTCTAGTTCCGTTTCATGTCATGTGTTCCTGTTTCCCTTGTCATGTGATTTCTGTTTTCCCTCCATGTTCATGTGTCATGTTTTCATTGGTTTATTGTTTAATTATCTTGTTATCAGTTCTGTTTGTTCATTGGTTTATGTTCCCCCATGTCCATGTATTTAAGCCTCATGTTTTCCATTGTGTAGTTGTCAAGTATTGAATGTGTTTGGTATGCCGTAGTCAAGCCATAGTCAAGTCCATGTCCATGTTTTGTTTGTATTTAATGTTTCTAGCGAGGAGTTAATCATTTTGAGAAAAGGTTCTGAAATAACAGGAAACACCTCTTTCAATACCTTAGTGGGTATAGCATACATGTTTCTTTTGATGCATTAATAATTTTTGTTAGCTCTTCTTGACCTGTAACAGAAAAGGACTGAAGTTGCTTGTAGTGAATATTATGAGACACTGTCTTCTGAGGTGCTGTGGCATAATTCAAATTTTCTTTCTGATAGTAAATTAATTCATAAAGTCTTTACTACTTTGCTGCGAGGGAATATCTGGTTCAGTCGCAGCTTTGTTTCTTGTAAATTTAGCCAATGTACTGAATAAATACCTAGTGTAAGGAAGTTTGGTTATGAGGAGTAAATGGTTTGATTCCAGCAATGGCCTGTTGCACGAAGTTAGTTGAATAATCTCTGAGTTCAAGTTGACAAAACCACTCTGTGTTAATTTGGGTTAATGGGTTTTGTGACACTGGTTATGAACTTTCTCTATCAACACAGGTTTTAACCCTGAATAAATAATTACTCATCACGCACATGCACATAATAGCCTGACGTTTGCAGCGAACAGCCAATAGTGTTTAACATGGAGAAAAGTAGGTGTGCGTACTTTTCGGTTGAAGAACAAAAAAGAATTATGAGAAAATTTTAGGAATTTAAACCTACACTAACTGCAAAAAGCAACAATGTTGCAGCTGCTAAAGCTTGGGAAAATTGCTGGAGGAACATTATGTCAGGATTTCCCCTTGATCTGGTGGTGAGTCACTCTGTTATATCATGCATCCTGTTTCCCTACGTATCCCTGTGTGTTTGTTTACAGGTGCCATGTGCTCATCGGTGCTACATGGTTTCCTCGCAGGGCCGGCAGGCTCGTTATCCCGATCAGCAGCACCTGTTCCCCATTTCCCTTTCCACTTTAGAACTCCCTTGTGTTTGCTGTCTTGTGCCAGATTGTCTTGTGACTCTTCCCAGTTACCAGTGTTGGTCTCCTGTCTCGGTCGGTCGGTCAGTCGGTCAGTCGGTCAGTTCTTGCTGTTTATTCCTGTGGGTGTGTTCTGCTCCCAGCCAGTTCCTCCTCATCATTGCCATACCCCGGATCCAGCAGTCAGCACTCCGCTCACCTTCCTGCCCTGGTTCTCCCAGTTCCCTCATCCTCTCCATCGGCCATGGCTCTCCACATCTGCCCTGCCACTCTCCGCTGATGTTACCTGGATGGATCTTCCCCCTCAGCCCCATGCTTCGGCTGCTGCCTGCTCTGCTCTCCTGAGTGTTGGTTTCATTTTGACTATCACTTATTGGGTTTCATTGAAGCATTGGAATTTATTACCCTGGTCTCTGGGTCCTCCCTAACTGGTCCTGACACATTGCTGATTGTGTAAACACATAAGTTACATTTTATAGGCTCACAATGAAGATAAAACAGATTGAAACATCATAATCATTACATGTAATTTCATTTAATATAAATGTAAACCATTTCAAATTAATATTAATAAAATGTGTCAATTTATTAGTGAAAATATAATTGGACAGGAATAATGAATTGGCCCTGA
Source organism: Myxocyprinus asiaticus (assembly GCF_019703515.2). Lineage (NCBI taxonomy): Eukaryota > Metazoa > Chordata > Actinopteri > Cypriniformes > Catostomidae > Myxocyprinus > Myxocyprinus asiaticus. The sequence goes on along the minus strand of NC_059357.1, from coordinate 48,050,146 downwards.
CAAAGGTTTTGTATTTTAAACACATTCTTTTTAATACTTAGATGCAACCCAAACACCAAACAATCCTGGCAGCAAATTAAAATGAAACGAAAATCTCCTCTTTATTGTCCTTGTGAGCATATTACAATAAAATGTATCCTCTGCAGCAAAGAGAAAATAAAAGTGTTAAAGAAAACAGGGGGAGGGCCACCTCACAAACAATACACTGTGGCAGAGGAGTTGGCCCTCTCTAAGAACCAGGGGTGACCCATTATGGATGGGATCCAAGCCAGTATGTCTTCAGATCCAGGTGCTGGCTCCTCCAAAGTGACTTCATTTATACAGGGTATGTGTTCAAGAATTTTAAGATGCAAGCACATATGACTTACTGAATGTATTTTTAGTTCAGGGAAGTTCAGTAACATTGTTGGAGCCAGCACACACACATGCAGAGTCCCACACAGAGGTTAGTATCCAGCACACAAAACACCATATATGAGACATTTCTTTTGCCAGTGTATTAATTGCATCGCCTTATTTGGTCATTAGGGTGAATCATGAGATTAGGACACACTATCAGTGTGCTCAGACAGAGCTGCAGACGTAAATGCACTTTTAAGTGTTATAAAAAAATTTCAGTGTAAAGAAACATAGCAAGTTAATGCCTTTTCACTCATGTCTATTCCATTATAGGATTCACAACTGCACCCTCTATCTGAATCTTCTTCATCCCACAGCTTCCCAGGACAAAGAAATAGGGTAATACATGTTTCCACATACAGACATTATGTGTCCTGTTTTTATGTGCCAATGTCATTGTGTGTGTTTTTTCCCCAGGTCTAGAATATAATTGTAACCAATCTGTTATTTCTACAGGCAGAAACAGATTCCGTCAAAGCCCTTTAGAGGACCCTAGAGTTCAAGGAGTAGGAATATGAGATCAAGCAACTTTAAAGAAACTGAAATAACAAATTGAGGAGTTGGAATACTGGAAGATGGTATGTGAAGCTACCACAATTACTTGAAATAATGCAGTGTTTTAGTATGAAGGGTAATGCATTAACACCTTTTTTCTGTTTCTTTAGCAAAGTGAAAATCAATAAAACACTTGGACTCCCAAATATGTGTACTGTGCTTTTATTGAAAATTAACTGAAATATTGTGCTGGGGAAATATTGCATCTCTGACTGCTCTGCCTGCTGGATGGTCCAATGTAATGGGGTCAATCACATCAGGGGGGATTTGGTGGTTTGGTGGCACTCGCTCTTTTCTGATAGTGACTATATTGTGCAGGATAGCACATGCAGCCACTATCTGGGATGCCTGCTGTGGTGGCACTCTCAGGCCTCGCAAACAGTTGAATCATGCCTTCAGAATTCCAGAAGGTGTTGGGGGTCAATAAAAACCTTTGGCATGCATAACCACTGTCTCCAACCAACAGGCCATCAAATAGCCCTGTCAAGAAGCACAAAACAGAAATTATAGAAGTATACAATACATTTCCCCATTGTTAATTATTTATTTTTTTTATTTATTTTTTTTTTTTTTTGCGGTACTATCTTCAAAGTGCTGACATAATGCAGACTCACAGAAAATTTTGTCATACACTGAACCAAGCCATCTAGCATCCAAGCTTGTGATCATGTACTGATGGTCACAAGTCATCTACGAATAACAGGTATGTCAGTGTTACAGATGGCATGACCTTAAAATCATATTGAATTTGAGCAGAGCAGAACCCACCCAAGGCAGACCATAAAGACAATTCATTCACATCCTGTCCCAAACAATGACAGGAACACAAGTGCCAGGCACAACAGTGACCAACACGGCATCAGCTTATGGACCGAAATCTCAGCCATTAGCCTTAACCTCAACCACATCCTAACTTACAACATGACAGAAACTCAGTCATACAGCAGCTCAAGATGAGTCATATACAGACATCAAGAACTGTGTGAAAGACTTCCATGAACAGTGGCTTCATCAGCATTAACAGTCTCCTAGAGGATCCAGAATAGCCAAGACACATAGCGGGTCCATCGAAACCAAGTCGACAGAAAAGATCTCTGAAAGCCCAGAAAAGAGGGGAGCTTGAAACTAGCTAAGGGGAGCTAAAACAGTCTCGAACACAGCTAAAACAGTCTGACATAGTTCGATCTGTTCTTATAATACACCACTAACACGTCCAACCACTACAGGAAAATATCAAACTGTTTTCCTCATAAAGGCACCCAACACTATTTTAAACCTTAGCTACCCTACACTAAGTTCATAAAAGTATACACTAACCACTCAACAATGCTTATGTTAACTTACCACATATTATGATAGGAAACACTTCAGATTCCTCTTCAATAAGCAAAATGCTAAAGCTAATCCAATTAACCAGCAAGAAAATCAATGGCACTATATAAGTACTGAATCCTTATCCTTTTCATTCACGAGTCACCATGAATTCTTAAAGCATTCAGAAAGCCTCGTACGAATAAGACATTTATCCGTGATATGCCATGATAGCGTGGACAAGAAACAGTCCCAAATAAATTGAAGGAACTTACCACGTTATGCTGCACAATTGAACCATGCAGATCAATTTCCATAAGAACGAAATCCTTCATTTTTATGACTTAGCCTTTCAGTACTTCCCAAGTGAAGAGCGCCAAACTAAGCTCAATCTCTCTTGTTTTAAATGGGTTCTCCTTCACCCTTGGATCTGAATCGCAACAGAAACAATGCGGAAGGAATTCACCTAACTGAAATGACTCAATTTCACAAACAATCGCTCGTATTCATGACGATTCACCCCAATCAAACCGAAATGACCCTTTACTGGTTTCCGAACCACTAAGGATAATTAAAGATTACCCTAAAACCCAAACAATCATGAAAGAGTCCAAATAGCATCAAAACATCTCAAGATTAATCTGAACGCTAGAACATCTACTGAATAATTCATTATTCTGCACCAGTGCTTTAGCTTTGATAGAGGTGTTGTCTTGTTTGTTTGTGCTTGTTTTCTTCTGCCTGTTTTCCAGTGATCGCAGATGATTGTCTCCACTTCAGCAATCGAAGGGGGGAATGTAGTGTATTATGGGCAGAAAAACAAACAATTGCAACACATAATGACTGAATGATTGAATCCAGGATCTACGCTGATATTTCCTTCCAAGTTATTAAAACTAAGACACAGAGAGGCCCCCGAAATTCCTCAACATCATAGATTAAAGACTCTGCCCTGCTGACACCCAACAGTCTACCAAAATCTGACGTAAATGAGCCAGAGGCCTGAAGAGTCCATAAAAGCTGCTCTGTTGAGTGTCAACCATCGTCTGAACACAGGAAACTTTTCAGGATAGCACATAATCTTCCTTCAGACCCCTCCTCACTCATGTTATAAATCAGGAAATACCCCCACACTTAATTGTCATCACATGACATGGCCATCTCGAACATCTGCAAGAGACTTTCCCAAGAAACATTCAGGATTGCAATGGAAAGCATAGAATCCTAGACTGAGGCTTCTTTGTTCATGGACCAGTTTGCTACACTTAAAATTAAAACTCATTGTTCAAGACAGAGAGATTGAACAGACACGCACTGGATCTGAACCGTTGAACTCTTTTTAGCAGGACACAAAACTAATGCTCTGCTCATAACTTCAAATGTACAAATGAATTTTTCAAGTGTATACACATATCAGGACATCTCATCTTAATCCAGGAACTTTGACACAATCGCAAAACTTACTTTACTGTAATTTTATCCTGCACATAACCTGCCAAAGTGCCTAGAACTCTAGGCTCTTGCTCTTCTCTTAGCCCTTCTTCAGCTGGCTTCGCTTCGGCACCCCTCTGCCCAGGTTCCACACAATGTAGAGTTAAGGAAACTCGGAATGCAAAGTTCTGAGAGGAGTTCTCTTCTCTGTGCTATGACTCACACACATGACATGGAGTCAAAGCCCCGCCTGATCATACCGGCACCAAACTATCCGGCGTCCAAATTCTTAACAGAGGTCCAAAACATCGACGGAACAACCAGAACTTTCTACAGACCCAGCCAAAGAACCAAAGCAACGCAATGAAACGCAAGTACACCTCCAGACTTTTGCTAGAAAGTGCTGGTGTTTTATTTAAATACTTCAGGTAACCCGACTCCAAATTGAGGTATACTAAATGAAGTATCTAGGGTTCACGTCATGATCTATAGATTCCTTAAAGTTCAATTTTCTCTGTGACAGATAATTTCCATTCACCTTCTTTCACAGCTCATTCACCAACCTGTTTTATGTTTGTCTATATGTGTTAGTTAGTTGATGTTGTAGATTAGAAATAAAGTCTTGTTTGTAGTCAAAGAGAATTTGACTAGTATATTTTGATAATCTCATCAATTGATTCTTAAAGGTCTACGCTCGGTGCTCGAACAATATTTCAACATATTTGTGATATTATTTTCAATGGCCATGAGAATATTATTACTCTAAAGAGTTGACAGATGCTTCATATCAACTCAGCGTGGCCGAGTGATCAGACGTACACCTTAATTCATGGGTTGGCAACCTTTTTGACATGGAGTGCCATTTTTTTATTTTCCTGGTCAATGGTTGTGCCGACCCCCAACCCACATACGCATGTATGTGATTTTGAGTCCCCTTGTGAAAATGTTTCTATTTTAATCATTTATTTTTCATTACAAATGATATTATCAGCATAACAGTTCGAGTGAAATTTTTTTGCAAAACCCACATGTGAACAATCTTGCATGTGAATTTTCAGAGCATCTTGTGAAAGTGCTTTAATGAAAGAAAACCTGTCCTTTTGTTAAAAATGAGTTAACACAGTTAATGTCACAAATTTGCTCATTTGATTACTGATCACGAAAGTGTGTGGAATCTTAAATATTTCTTATATTACGTCATACATTTTTTAAAATCAGGGGTAATCACTGCTCCTCTCTCGCTGTTGCTTGCGTGCTAGTCTATTTTATTTATATGAAGTTTTTCGCACCTGACCTGCATTCCAATCTACATCTTGATGTAATCCTTCCTCATGATAATGCAGCGTGTTTTCATAATCTGAATGGGAGGCTAAACACCATTCAAGTATGACAAGACTCACGCTGCGTGTGCAAGCCATTCGCACATCACAAGCCGACCAACTATTTAGCCCTTTTTGGTGAATCGCACCTGCAAAATCCTAAAACTTTATTTCCAGGTTTAATTTATATTTTGAATAGACTCAGATTTTTGAACCCCACGATGTGGGTTTGTTTTCTCTTTTAATCGTTTAATGTAATTTTGAATGTGACCATGGTTCAAGGAGGGTGTACCTGAATGCTGGGTTGGAAATCTCAAGGAGTAATAGTGGTGTTTTCCTTACTACATGACATGTTGTTCTGAAAGCAAAAAGAAACAAATGAAACACGGAATGTAGGCTGTCATCCGCACAGCCTGACCGAATCAAAGCGGGTGCGTTTACTCGCGTGATTAACCGAAAGTGAAGCACTGCCGGCTCGTGATGTGTGAATGGCTTGCTCATGCTGCACGAGTCTGTTTGGTGTACTGCAGTCTCAACACATTTTTACTTTTTGTGTAGTCTCTCATTCAGCTCATGAAAACACACTAAGATGTAGATTGGAATGCAGGTGCGGAATTTCATATGAAAAAATAGTCTACTCCTCTCTCACATGTGCAGTAGATTGCCAACCCCTGCCTTAATTCTTTCAAAATTCCCTTCTTAAGCTAAAATTCCTCATACATAAATTGTGAGCAGATACAACAAGCCTGTTGTATTACATACTTAATGGTGTAGAATTTTATTCATATTTCTAATCTGATCATTTGTAATTTATCCTTCATGTAATGGTGGTCGAACGCGGCCAAGATTCCTAAACTAATTTTCATATAAAATTCTTACATATAATTGGAGATGAATGCTGGTAGTTATAAGTGGCAGGGTATATAGTAAATATACCCTGCCACAAAGTCGCTAATTTCCTACAGGGGCATCTAGAATCCTTGCAGTGCATGGGGCTATGTGCAGGAAGGGTAGTGCAGAGAGGGTCTGGCAGCTCTTGAGGCCTCTGTGTTTGAGGGGAATAGAGGCCTGGCATCCTGGCCCATTGGCCGCAACATGTGCTCCAATCCCCGGTGTTGCATCTATTTTGCGCCGGATCCTCCCCGCTCCATTTCTCAACCTACAAGGATCCCAGTGGGTAGAGACACGTCTCCTAAGGAGAGGCGCATTCGTGTTTTAAAGGTAGCAGTGATGAGGCTCTTCATTGAGTTAAGGTGAGCCCCATCACGTGCTGCCAAACAGTGAAAAGTTCCCGTGCCCCTCCTCTTTCTCCTCTGCCCACTCCAGTTGTGGGCCTGGCTGAAGAATGGCCCTGTAAAGAGGTGGGGTGACGATGATCCATGGGAGGGTGTTTCGTTCCATCACAATCACATAAACAGATCATATGCAGGGCTTAATGGTAAAAAAAAAAAAACATTCTGCTGGCCTAGTTGGATGGCTAGACAGTTCCTTCTCTATTCTGACAAAAAAATGGGTATCAATTATTGGACCAAAACCACTAAAAATAAGATGCTAGAATATAATTTGTATCTTGATGGATGTACTGAGACAAATCATCTTGGTCTTAGGATGGACTACACAGCAAATAAACTGCATCTACATACATTTCTGCAGTCAATTTGGGATAGACTTAAGACACTTAATCATTCATCTAACAGTTCAATCAATATCTTTTAGTTTTAAACATTGCCCACCGAAATCTAGTCAGTTTACTTAATACATAACTTGTATTACACATAGATTACTAATATTTGCACTATATTCATGCTGTGTAGCCAGAGGGGAACTAGATTCCCCAAATGAGCCTGGTTTCTCCCAAGTTTTTTTTTTTCATCCATTAACTAACATTGTATGGGTTCCTCATCACAGTTACATTTGGCTTGCTCTTTGGGGACCTAAAAAAAACAATTGTTTTTTTGAAACAACAAGAGTAAATGAAAGGATTTTCATTTTTTGGATTTATGAGAAGTGCGATAATCTTTTCTGAAGAATCTTAAAACAGGCTGTGGCAAAAAGGTCTCTTGCTTATCGGAATGGAGGAGGCGGGAACTGGGTGAACAATCACAAAGATTTTTAATCAAACACAACACATACATTGATGCACACACACAGCTCCGTGTGCATCTCTCTCTTTCACGAACTGGCTTCTCGCGGTTCCTCCTTAGCCCCCTCCCAGCTGATTGGGGTAACTCAGTGCCAGGTGTCCATCCATACGGCCTGGCCATGTCCTCCTCCTCGTCACACAGGCCTATATTTAATTTGAAAGCACATCTGTGAGAAGGAGGAGGGCATGGCCGGGCCGTGAGGACACACATCTGGCACTGAATCGTCCTAATCAGCCGGTTCAAGAGAGAGAGAGAGAGAAACGCACATGTCTGTGTGTGTGTGTGTGCGTCTATGTTTCATTGTACTGTTTAAATTTGAGTTTAAAATTAAAGTTCTGTTGATTGTTCACTACGATTCCTGCTTCCTCCTTGGTAAGGAAGGCAGAGTCTACCACAACATCCATAAAGACTGTGCTGTGACATCTCCAAACACATCACTATCCTTAGAGATAAAGATTAAGATGCCAATTTGAGGCCAATCAAGATCCCATTAATCATACTCCCAGCAACAGTGTGACAGTGCCAGGGCAGCACTGGCAGTGAATGCAAAGGTCAATATGCTGGTGCTCTGAACAACTGCATCCTGCAAGGGCAGAGACAATGATGGATGAATATCTTTGTTTGTCATCCTCTTCAATTGTAAGGGAATGAAAGAGGAAATGAGAGCAATCAATATTTTATAACTAAAGCCAGGATTTATATGGTCCACTCCAGCTGAGTGAAGAAGACATGGCAACTGCCCCCCGCAGTGACAGTCCTCACATGTTGCCCTAGACGAGATCAGACATTTCAATAAATAAATAAAAAGAGGCATACTCCGTATAGCAATATTTTTTATTATATAAAACATTTTATCAACACAAGTCACATTTTATTGGGACCTAAAGACTACATTGAAGCTATTAAAAGAAACAAATATTTGTAATAGTATAATTATCAAATTATCTTATTTAATTCTACAATAAATTTACTATAAATTCTACACAATTTATCTGGCACAAAAACAATGATGATCACAATTAGGGTGACATTAAACCAGAGTTTCCGCCAAGAAATTTTGGTGCTGGCCAATGTGTCCAGGAATTATAAAGTTCACCTGCCAAATTGCAAAACATCCAGTCACCTCATTTCTGTGTTTATTTTGCACTCAATCACGATGTACTACGCATAATATGTGATAATGACACATCAAGTCAAAAGAACAAAATAAATATAGTTTCATTATAGCTGCTTTTCCATTAAAAAAAAAAAAAAAAACTTCAGTCATGGAATTAGCATCTAATAAAAAAAATAAAAAATAAAAAAAAAACACACATTCAAAACAAAAACAGAAGGCAAAGCAAAAAGCTAAACTGCAATTTGCCACTTATCTTTTCGTTCACAAAGAAATATGAAAATTGTTAGGTTACGTCATATAATTTATCACCTTGGTTAATTTCTCTTTATTTTTGACTATTTTCTTCAGATTTTACATAGCACAGAAGCGTTTTGCTGCCAATGTGAAGTCAAATGTGTGCAGCTTGTCTCTACAGTTTGAGATGCATATAAGCCTGTTGTCCTAATTCAGAAGACAGCAATGTAAGGATGTTTTAATACGATTCTGAAGTGAGAAGCTTCTCAATGCAGGCAGGCGAGATGGGAAAAATGCAGACTGCTTTTGCCAGTGTGCGAACCACAAACTGTTGGGAAAGTTTAAACCTCCATTGCAGCGAAGCACTGTCATCATTGGGATTATCACGCTGTACACTTGTGGCATCAGTTTATCCATTTATCTATCAATTTATTGCAGGGGTTGCTGCAATGCTGATGCTTTATATTAATATTTTCACTAGTTGCTGATGCTTCGTGTTAATATTTTCACTAGTTGCTGATGCTTCGTGTTACTATTTTCACCAGACATTGTATCCACATTTTTTTTATTTGTACATTGGGACATTATAACGGTCAAAAAGTGGTATTTACCAGCTATAGCTTTCACAATCAAGCTGCATCTTCTTTCGGTAAAGACTGGACTGTTACAATTCAAACTTTCACTGATGTGAGACCTGTATTTAACACAACTGAATGGGTTGTGCTAAAAATAACCCAACAAAATAAAAAAAAAATAAGCCAACATAATTATCCAATGTGTGTTAACCTACCTATTGGGTAAAAAAAAAATTATTTTTTAAATAACCCAACATGACAACCCAATATGTGTAAAAAAAAATCTATTGGGAAATAAAAAATAAAAATACAAATATTTTTTTGAGAGTGTAACGGAAACCCTGTATTAAACAAGTAGGGTGGCAACATTAAAAAATAAAATAATAGACTTTTAAATGAAACGTACCAACTTGAACAATTTATACTAAATACAGCTATAAAACACCGCGATTGGGTTCAACCTGTCATCTGTGTCTGTGTGTGTTGTGACAAGCTGCTTGTTTATTCAACTCAGTAATATAAACTGTAGGAATTTTGGTAGTATAAATGTACACGGGATAGGTTAAAATGCCCACGTACCCCCACCATTATATGTAAGGAAATTTAGTATGTGTGAGCTAGGAATTCAATTAAACTGTCCTTATCCTACATTATTATGTAAGGAAATTTATAATGGAATTAGTCGCGTTCGACAACCATTATAAATCGATAAATAACAAATAACTAGATTATTTGTCTGAATAAAATTCTCCACCATTAAAATCGTAATACAACGTCTCCTTGTATCCGCTCACAATTTCTATCGTAAGGAATTAGCTTTAATAAGGGAATTATGATTAATTCACTTATTGGCGTAATATTATTCTCATAACTTATTGAAAACAATATTACACATATTTAGGTATAGCTTTGAAGTGAAATCTTTTGAAAACAGGGATGGGATTATTTATTAGAATATATCACAGTCAAATCATCTTTGAATACAGACAAACTTTATTGCTATTCTAAACATAAAACTAATCTAACACATACAACATGAAATAGGTTGGTGAGTAAAGTGACAGAATGATCAATACAGAGGAAATGAACATAATGGAGTCTGCTGACAATGCCTTAAGAACCATTTATCCTTCTTTGAGTCTACATCGATTTGCAATCGGATTACCCAAAGTATTTAACTAATACACCAGCACTTTGAGCAAAAGTCTGGAGATGTACTTGCATGTCGTTGCGTTTCCTTGTGTCGCTTGGTTCTTTGTCGAAAGTTTGTTCCGTCGATGTTTTGGACCTCGGTTATGATCGGATAGTTATTGTCTAGATGAAGCGAGGCCTTCTGCAAGAATGACTCGTGACTCCTGTTGGGTGTTTGGATCGTAGAGCAGAGAGTGAGAGGCTTCCTCGGGACTTTGTGGCCGCACCGCAAAGGCGAAATTGGCCGCACCCCAAAGGCATCCTTAGCCAATCAGAAGTGACTTTTCAGAGTCGCATGGTCGACTGGTCTGTCCTTTTCACAGTTGATTTACAACCCTTTGTGTGCAGAATCCTTACACTCTTCCCGCTCAAAAATAGTGAATGTTTAATCATGAACTTTTATATTTTGAAAGCAGTGCAAGACACATGACATTCATCATCATCAAAATTCTCTACGTAAACAAGCAAACATTTATATACTAAATGTGACATACTTTCATAAATATTACACTTGAAGGTGACAAAACATGAAAATCCTTGGTTACAAATCATACTGGTTAATTCATTGGTTTTACAACATGGATAATACATTACACGTTATGACAAACCTGATTGTCAGGGTATAGTTACTTGAATAGTTACCATTCTTAGTAGAATGAGATGACTCATACAAGATTAAAGATTGTAAACATCGATTTGTTAGTTAGAAGTTATTACAAATCACTACACATATTAATAGGTACATCAGGCTATAATCATTAATTTGTCAGTTATAAAAGTAATCACAGGTCAAAGTAATTTTCAGAATTATCTAGCAAGGCTAGGTATCGTGTACATTGTGGATCTAAATGCATTCTGTACATCTTACAACATTCATGGATTCCTTTTAGATGCTGTTTGCGGAATAATGAGAATCTCATGAAGATCTCATGACTAATTATCGTCCAGAATAAAGAGTCATCGAATTGGTGTTGGTGTTGTAATTCAAGGGGAACAAGACAGGGTGTGTTCTGAATCTTTCCCGGGAGTTCTAGGAATGTGTCCTCTGTCTTTTATTGCTTGTGACCTCTGCACTTAGGGGCCTCTTTGCAGAGAAGTTCTTAATAGCAGTGTCAGGCCAGAACCATTGAATGTGGGGGCATTTCTTCAGAAGCATGAAGTTCTCAAGTCATGCGCTATTTAGACAAGTTTCTTTTGTTAATTTATTGGCCAGATATGAGCTTCAGCTAGGCTTCTTGACGTCAGCTCAAGCAGAGTCTTTTAATTTATGATGTTGAGGAATTCCTGGGTTAGAAGGTTGGGTTTCAAGTCATATGGCTGCAATTCTTCTGCATCTAATATCCTACAAAACTAATTACTGAGTTGAATAAACAAGCAGCTTGTCACGACACACACAGACACAGATGACAGGTTGAACCCAATCACGAGAGCTTTATTGAAGATGACACTTTTCAGGTAAGTCTGCAGTGATATGGGGATTAGTAACTTAGCTTGACAGAGTTCATGTTCCCAGGGAGAATGCTGAAGGATCGCCACTCCAGGATGACAAAGGAAGAAGATGAAACCTTGGAAAATGGAGTATGAGTGGTTTGAGGGTACGAATACAGCTTTGCATAGGGATTCTGACAAGCAGGTGAGTCTGAGCGTCCCTTGCGGAGACTAGACATTGATGGAGTAGCGGAGTAGCGGGGTGAGTATTTATGGCATGAATGTGATTGAGTGCTGGATTGGGATCAGGTGCGAGCGATTAGTGATTCAGGGAGAGAGAGCGGAGTGTGGAGTGAGAGAGGGAGTCCAGTGTGGATGTGACAGAACCCCCCCCCCCAAAGGGCGACTCCTGGCACCCAAAGATGGATGAGGAGGGCAGGAAGAAACAGATGACAGGGAAGGATCCAGGAGGCGGTAATGAGGCCAAGGAGGAATTGGAAGATGATCCGGTGGCCAGGGAGGAGTCTGCGGATGATCAGGAGGCCAGGGAGGTGGCCGCAGGGACAGAGTCAGGAGGCCTAGGAGGCGGCCACAGAGCAGGGACAGGGTCAGGAGGCTTGGGAGGCGGCCATGGAGACAGGGTCAGAAATCTTGGGAAGTGATTTGGCTGCAGGAAGTGGCCATAGGCGGATCCAGAGGTGGAGCAACAGGAGTAGGAGGTTTAGGAGGTGGAAACCATGGTGGAGCAGGCTGAGCCATAGGAGGTGGAGTTTCTGGGGTTGAGGGCGGAGCCATGGAAGACTCTGAGGGTGGCACCATTGAAGGCCCAACGAAGGCAAGTAGAGCCATGAGAGGCTCGATGGGCGGAGCCAGGAAAAGCTTGAGGAGCAGAGCCATAGATGGCGGAGCCATGGAAGACTCAAGGGGTGGAGCCATGGAAGATGGAGCCATGGGAGGCTCAAGGGGCAGTGCCAAGGAAGGTGGAACCGTGAGAGGCTCAAGGGGCAAATCCATGGAAGGTGGAGCCATGGGAGGCTCAAGGGGCAGAGCCATGGAAGGCTCAAGGGATTGAGCCAAGGAAGGTGGAGCCATGGAAGGCTTGAGGGGTGGAGCCAAGGAAGGTGGAGCCATGAGAGGCTCAAGGGGCGAAGCCATGGAAAGTGGAGCCGTGAGATGCTCGAGGGGCGAATCCATGGAAGGCGGAGTCATGAGAGGCTTGAGGGGCGAAGCCATGGAAGGCGGGACCATGAGAGGCTTGAGGGGTGAAGCCATGGAAGGCGGGGCTGTGAGAGGCTCGAGGCCATGGAAGGCAGAGCCTTAGGAGGCTCGAAGGGCAGAGCTGTGGAAGGCTGGGACGGAGGAGCCATGGAAGGCTGGGAGCAGGGAGCCGTGGAAGACTCGAGGGGTGGAGCCATGGAAGGTGGAGCCATGGGAGGCTCAAGGGGTGGTGCCAAGGAAGGCGGAGCCATGGAAGGCTCGAGGGGTAGAGCCAAGGAAGGCAGAGTCAAGGAGGTGGAACCGTGAGAGGCTCAAGGGGCGAATCCATGGAAGGTGAAGCCATGGGAGGCTCAAGGGGCGGTGCCAAGGTAGACAGAGCCATGGAAGGCTCGAGGGGCAGAGCCATGGAAGTCTGAAGGGATGGAGCCAAGGAAAGCAGAGCCATGAAAGGCTTGAGGGGTGGAGTCAAGGAAGGCAGAGCCATGAGAGGCTCAAGGGGCAAAGCCATGAAAGGTGGAGCCGTGAGATGCTCGAGGGGCGAAGCCATGGAAGGCAGAGTCATGGGAGGCGGAGCCATGGAAGGCTCGAGAGGTGGAGCCATGGAAGGTGGAGCCAAGGGAGGCGGAGATGTGAGATTCTCCAGGGGCAGAGTCATGGGAGGCGGAGCCATGAGAGGCTTGAGGGGCAAAGCCATGGAAGGCAGGGCCATGAGAGGCTTGAGGGGTGAAGCCATGGAAGGCGGAGCCGTGAGAGGCTCGAGGCCATGGAAGATGGAGCCTTTGGAGGCTCGAAGGGCGGAGCCGTGGAAGGCTGGGATGAAGGAGCCGTGGAAGGCTGGGAGCAGAGAGCCATGGAAGACTGGGACGAAGGAGCCGTGGAAGGCTGGGTGCAGAGAGCCGTAGAGGCTGGGAGATAGCTGGTAGTGACTGGGAACTGACCTCCGTGGTCGAGAGCACAAGCAGTGACTGGGGAACTGCCTCCATGGATGTAAGTGCTAGCATCGACTGGGGAGCAGGAGTCCCTTTCCTTCTCCTCCTCTTCCGGACAGCTGGGAGCATTGTTGCGGGAACATTCGAGGCTACAGGCGTTGGCTCTGGGATGGTTGAGGCTACAGGCATTGGCTCTGGGACGGTCGAGGCTACAGGCATTGGTTCTGGCTCGTTGACCATGGCAGGAATGGGTGCTAGCTCGTTAATCGTGGCAGGCATGGGCGCTGGCTCATTAACCGTGGCAGGCATGGGCGCTGGCTCATTTACCATGGCAGGCATGGGTGCTGGCTAGTTTACCGTGGCAGGCATGGGCGCTGGCTCATTTACCATGGCAGGCATGAGCACTAGCTTGTTTACCGTGTCCGGCATGGGCACCAGCTCATTTACCATGGCCGGCATGAGCGCAAGCTCATTTACTGTGGCAGGCATGGCCGGTGACAGGGAAGTGACCTCTGTGGGAATCGACCACCGGAGCTTGGAGAGGGTTAGCCCCCCCAAAAAATTTATTTAGGAGGAATGTTGGGAGAGGAGTCACCTTGTGGGTCATGGTGATGGGAAAGACCTCCTTAAAACGTGTGATGAAAGCACTGTAGGTCTGGATCATGTGGCCATTTTGATTCCATAATGTCGTAGCCCACTGTAGAGCTCGCCCAGAGAGCAGTGAGATATGGTAAGCCACCTTCGCTCGTTCAGTGGGGATCTACCAGGCTGCATCTCCATAAACAGTAAACAGTACAGAAGGAATCCAATGCAGTCCTCCGCCGATCCAGAGAAGGGCGCTGGTGCCATGGAAGTGGGGATGTACGTCGAAGAAGAAGATGCGGAAGTTGTGGAGGTCATGGCTGCTGAAGTCACATTCGGGTTTTTTTGAGACGTTGCAGGGACGTTACTAGAAGCTGCAGCGGTGAGCAATGTTTGTCGTAGTTGAGTCACCAGAGTGTCAATCGTGTTAGTAAAGGTGCTCCATTCGGCTCCCACTGGATTCATGGTTGGGGACTAGTTTTCTGTCACGACACACACAGATGACAGGTTGAACCCAATTGCGGGAGCTTTATTGAAGATGATACTTTTCAGGTAATTCAACAATGATATAGGGATTGGTAACTTAGCTTAGAATGACAGAGTTCGTGTTCCCAGGGAGAATGCTGAAGGATCGCTACTTCAGGGTGACGAAGGAAGAAGATGAAACCTGGGGAAATGGAGGATGAGAGGTTCGAGGGCACGAATTCAGCTTCACATAGGGATTCTGACAAGCAGGTGTGTCTGAGCATCCCTTGCGGAGATTAGACATCGATGGAGTGGCAGGGTGAGTATTTATGGCATGAATATGATTGAGTGCTGGATTGGGATCAGGTGTGAGCGATTAGTGATTCAGGGAGAGAGAGCGGAGTGTGAAGTGAGAGAGGGAGTCCGGTGTGGATGTGACACAGCTGCAAGTGCCAAAATATTTTGCATCAAAAAAAGACAACGCAGTGACTTTTACACAAGCGGCTGAATTGAATCTGTAAATAGTTTATTTGAACTGGTTCATGATTCATTAAAGTGATATGGCCTTCCCAAATGTAAAAAACAACAACAACAACAACAACAAAACAGTATGATTGGGTAACCGGTGTTGTGTCACTGATGCAAAATAAGAATGCAAAATTCGGTTTCTAGCAAGAAATACTTATTTTTTATAAATGTTTTATAATCAGTTATAATAAATATAACTGGTTTTATAATATTTTTAATTAATTTTGGATGCTGTGTAAATGTCAGTTAGCAAAGCAGTAATGCCTCTATAGACTGAACAACTCATCACTCCTGACACCATTTCAGATATCATATGGTAACTTGCTAACAAGAAAACTCATACATTTTTGTAAGTTTGCCATGTTTAAGAATTGCGTTTTTAGTTAAATTTTTGTGTTTGAAAATAAAAAGCTGTGAATTAGTTATATTTCCCATCTAAAAAAAAGTTTATAGATTAAATTACTCTGATGTCACATTGCAGCCAACCATGCTTCCGGGTTCTTTCGAATAGCAGATTTCAATGGTGGATATGAGCAGTGCTTAGTTTTTATAATCTTAGCATTGCATAATGTAATAATGTTTGTTTATATTAGAAAAAGTCATTATAAATAGATATATTTGCTGGTTTACAGTAAACAAATTATGTAGGTTATTTTTGAATTATCGGAAAAACAAGTTTTAAATTGATTAAATATGCCTGTGTGATTATGTCGGACATGTAACAGGTTGAAGAATACACATCCTCACACGCTTAACACACTTCTAAAAAGCCTGTGAAATGTGGCATATGAAAATGAAAACTACCATCAGACATACAATATGCGTCTTTACTGCTTAAATTATTATCCCACATACAGTAATAATAATACTATTTTTCTCCAATATCATCAAATTCCACGTTAAAACTTAACAGCTGTTTTTTGACGATGGCTACTAACTTCATTAAAATTAAGTGTATGACATTATTTTTATTTACATATCCTTTCACAACAGTAGCCACTGTGCTGCTATGGTGGAAATGGGGTCATGTTCTTCCCATTAGGCCTTCCATGGGTTTTCTTCATATAAGATCATAGTTTATGTAAAATTTGGCTTCATATGTATCACAGCAGCTGCACTTTGGAAATTAACCAACAGCAGCTGCGGGTCATTTGGGTCTCACTAGAGCAGAGGCGATAACAATGACGGTGATCTGTGATATATCATAAACTCATGAGTTTGTCCTGAAAGAAATTTAAAGAAGCCAAAATATCCAGTAATCAATTGGAAACGTGGCGTTTCAACCCCACAAAACACACTTTTTGGGCATTTTCAGCTAAATTTGAGTGAAGAACCCATAGACAGCAGTTCTTTTCTCTGCTGCATAAAGAACCCGGAAGTGCCGGAGTGGAGTGTTTGTTTGTAGACAGTAACTTCATCTATAACCCTCACCAAACACCCAAATTGTTAAGGGGGCCCTAAAATAGTTTTGTGTCCGGAGCCCGACATTTATTGCTACAGCCCTGGCTATAGGTTATTGTACTTGTGCGTTAAGAAGATTGTTTTCTTTTGTTTGATCTGCATAGTTGTATATTTACTGCCTTTTGAGTGTAAAGTATAATTGTTGTTGTTCAGTATGAAATAAATATTTGTTTTCTAACAGTGGCAGTGTTTACTCTTGAATAAAAATAATATGATAGTGTGTGAGACTCTTTTGAGCTTTTTGCATTAACATAATATCAAGCAACCTATTGTTGTATACAATAGGGGTCATAATCATCTTGCATAACCCCGTTAGAAATGTTTATGGCACCCCCATGTATACATTATCATATAAAGGACAACAAAATTGAGGCTACAGGTGAACTGTCATGTAGTAATAATCTTCCCTGAGGTCCACTGATAATGTTAATATCCTTTTTTGGGGGGGGCATTAAAACTAATTTATTATATAATTTAGTAATATATGATCATTTTCCACCCTGTCTCTGGCCCTCTGTCTGAAACTCTTGGTTTTCACACAAGTGCCTCCTTAAAACTTCAACGTAAACTACCATGGAAGCGTCCGTTGTGGCGTGTCGCCTTGTGATGACAGTAAACAGATGTCCTGTTCCATTTTGTGCTGCACGCGCAGACGCTAATACTGCCAACAACACAAATGGTTTCAAAAGTTTGTGTCGATGTGCCCTGTGTAGACCGCCTCAAGCTGTTGTGTTGCATCATCAGACGCGCCCGTGTGTAAACAAGATGCCAGCAACATACACTGAAATACACCGAAGACACATCCACATGACGCACACTTCCAGTTTCGTCCTGCACTGAAATGCACATCACCGGAAATGCATCTAAACGGTCAAAGACGTCCATCCAGTGTATGTTTTCATACACCAACAATTAAAAACAGCACAGATGGGCGAAAGATGCTTTTGTGCTCAAAACAACAGCTGAATGAGGCAGCAGTTGAATGACAGAGAATGGATTCTTACCGCATCTTTTAAAAGCGGCCTGAGATATGTATCTGTGGCAGACAAGCCTCATGTTTATTGGAAAGGAGGAAGCTGGGAAACCAACTGGCCTCACCTACTCCCCCCCCCCCAACCCTTCCTGGAGGGGAGGTGTTGCCCCTTTGGCTGTTCTGCTGCCGACTGGTCTTCCCCGCCTACTGGGAACCTGAGTAGGACGAGGGGAGGGAAAGGGGAGAGAGAAAGAGAGCAGGAGAGTCCAAGAGAGAGAGGGGGGGGGGGAGAGAGACAGAGAGAGAGAAAAAAAAAAGAAAAAAACTCCAGTTCCCGACCACGCCGCCATTTGGCCCTCAGCCAGCTGTGCAGCACTCCTCCGCGATGCTGGCGATGGCAGCGGGTCCGCCTCCAGGCGAACTGCTCCAGTTCCACTGGATCGTGTATCCTCGGTGTCACAATCCTCCTTCAGCGGTGAGGGCTCTCTGACAGTGCGTCTTTCTCCAGTACTGGGTTTCAGCACTAGTGTGGCAGACAAGCCTCTTGTCCATTGGAAAGGAGGAACCGGGTTATCAACCAAAAAGAATTTTAATAAACAAAACACAACATAAAACTGCTTTTCAGCATAACCAAAACACACGTCAACACACAGCTCCGTGTGTATGTGTGTGTCTGTCTGTCTCTCTCTCTCTCTCTCTCTCTCTCTCTGGCGTCTTTGGCTCCTCCTAATCTCTCTTTCCTGCTGATTGGGGCAACTCAGCGCCAGGCGTGCATCCTCATGGCCCGGCCACGCCCTCCTCCTCGTCTCAGTATCAAGCGATCAAAGATTGTCTGTGCATATTTAAATACAAAAATAATTGAAAATAGTCCAGATGGGTCCCCTTAGGTATTCAGGAAAAGATCAGCCACTGTAGGCTTTGTTTGTCCTTCTCTCTCAGTTTACTGAAGCACCAGTGGGTGGGGCCATGGGTGCATTGATGTAAAAGTAGGCATTGACGATTTTGAGCTGTAGAGGTGATCATGAATTAATGCGCCCCCAAATTATGTAGGGTAGTCGCAGAAGTAGACAATGAGGCATTTTTGCAGCTTGCAAATGTTTTTTTTTTTTTTTTTTTTTTTTTTTTTTTGCATTGGGGATTATGTTTTGAGTTCAGAAATTAACAGTATGTTTTTATAGTAGAAAGACCTAATATGTCAAAATAAAGTAAAATTTGATTCCTCAAATTTCACATGAGATGTGCAAGAAATGGCCCAGTTACACCATAATCTATTAAAACAGAGAAACCCTTCCACTCAATTTAAAAAAACACTCTAGGACAGTGGTTCTCAATGGGGGCGTTCAAAGGATGCCAGGGGGCACTGAGAGAAAATTAGTAGAGAGGAGGGTGTTAGGTTACAAATGGGGGGCATTTATCAGTCATAATAATCAAATCAATCATCAAGTTCCTCTTTGCATTAAAACGTTTATCTAGACTTGGGAGTATATCAGTTGGTTCTCGATTATATGTGTTGGTATGCATTTGTACCACAGTTCGTCTGATTTTGAAATCTAGCGACGCATCTGAAGTATCTGGTTTAGCAGCGTCAAATACACACCTCGGCTAATGCAACTATGGCTCTGTAGATTGATACAGCTCAATGGACAGAGCAGCGCAAGGCAAAGAAGCAGACCGGTCACAAGCTCTTGAACTCGCAGCTCTGCGAGAATCAGTGAGAAACAAGGCGCGAGAAGTGGAAACCATTCGAATTTGGCACAGAATTCTACATCACCACCCTTGAATATACAATAGTAACACTAACTGTACTTTAGGCAGAAATAGATTGATAATAAATATCTCATTACTTCAGCTCTATTAAATTTGTCATAGGCTACATTAGTGGAGTGAGCTGGGGTAAGGGAATGAAGTAGGGGGGTGTTCATCAAAGGTTGAGAACTACTCTAGGATAAACACACAAACCACTTTTGTTATGCAAATCACCATGACGA
This sequence comes from Myxocyprinus asiaticus, assembly GCF_019703515.2. NCBI lineage: Eukaryota > Metazoa > Chordata > Actinopteri > Cypriniformes > Catostomidae > Myxocyprinus > Myxocyprinus asiaticus. Next base: position 48,030,298 of record NC_059357.1, on the reverse strand, counting down.
GCAAACAAGTGCAAACTCATTTGCCTCTTTGAGAACACCATGACATTTGGACATAGTCAGAGTTAGCATAAAGTGTCACTATATGCAAAGAAAACAGCAGAACATAATCAACACGACACAGTATTTAGAGCATTTCAGAACTGGAATTAAAACGGTGTGAAGTAGCAGTGTTACCTGTACAGCAATTTGCTGACTCTGAATTGGGTCCCGATGACTGCAGCGGTCCTCAATCGCACACTCAGCACATCTGTCTATGAGAAGACTTATGTTATCAAAGAAACTAGATATGCATAAAAGGAAACTACAGATCAAAAGATCATAAGAAAATGTATGTGCTCATTTCTCAGAAACACACAGAACAAATTGCCTATTATTTTTTTCTCAATAACAAATCAATTGTTAATTGGAAGACAATGTAAAAGCAATTTTAAACATTAAGAACTAAATATCCTGCAACAGTCATAGTACCTGGGACAGAATCCTAGGAGCGTAACAGTATGGTTTCAGAAGTAAAAATCCCATTCACTTCCCCCATAGGCAAATTGACCTGTAATGGCCTACTGGGAGCTCTGAGGTTTTTAATTGATGGTATATGTTTCTGTAAACCCATCAGTCTGCAATATTTCAACTTTTAATTGCGGAAATTCAGGTGAAAAACTACACTACCGGGGATCCTGAAGAGGTCTTAGATTAGCAAATATCTAAATATTTTGCAATAAAATTAATAAATTGATTCTATGCTTATCAATAGTTTTTTCCTATTAACATTTTTTATTAATGATTAAAATAGTTGACAAAGAAAAAAAATAAATAAATAAAATGAATCAACATTTAACTCCCTCTACTACCCCTTCCCCTCCCCAATCACCAACCCCACCCGACCCTCAACGAACATCCCCGTGGTCACACATAAGTACACACACACAGAAAAAAAACATTTAATAATAATAATAATAATAATAATAATAAAAATATAATAATCATACATATCCAAACCTACGCCTCTCTCTCCACAGCCCCTCCTAGAGAGTCCCCCAAAAGCTCCCCCATTTCCCATCAAATGAATACCAGATCCCCAGCCTTCTATATGACACCTCCTCGAAAGCAGCCTCCCTCCCCATCTCTGTGCACCACTCCCGAAATGAGGGCGCTCCAGCCGACTTCCATCCCCTTAAAACTATCTGTCTGCTTGTCATAACACTGGTCAGAACCCAATTTTTTATGAGTTTATCCCCTATTTTGATGACCACCCCATTGCCTAAAATACAGACTCTGGGGCAAAATGAAACCCGAGTGCCCAACACGTCACACACAAAACTCTGAATCTTCAACCAAAATTCTTGGATCTTAACACACCCCCAAAAAACATGGGTTGTGTCTCCATCTTCTGATTAGCATCGCCAGCAGGTAGGTGTGTCTTTAAGACCAAGCCTATACAATCTAGAGGGGGTCCAATAGAATCTATGTAATATCTTGAATTGCATGTGGCACAAGTTTGCATCTCTAGATACAGACTTGACATTTTTTAGAATCCTAGCCCACACTCCCTCCTCCAATAACAAGTTTAAATCTTTCTCCTATAATTTCTTGATAGAAGTTAAAGCTCTGTCCCCCAGACTCTGAAATAGCAGGGAGTAATACACTGATGCCTCATGACCTTTTCCAAAAGCAATAATCACCACTCCCAGAGTATCTGCCACTTTAGCGGGGTGTATGCTACTCCCAAAAATAGTACAGAGCAGATGGCACAGCTGTAAATACCTAAAGAACTGAGATGGCGCAGCTGTAAATACCTAAAGAACTGAACATTTTGAATCCCAAAATGTTGAACCAAATTTTCAAAGGATCTCAACACTCCGCCGGGCATATTAACCTCCCTAACAATCCACTCTGACCAGCAGAAAGGGGACTTATCAATACATAATTCTGGGTTCAGCCATATGCTTGGGGCAACATTTAAATAAATGTCCAAAATAAACACTCTGGAAACTTTAGTCCATACTGACTGCAAATGCGAGATAATGGGGTGTAACTTAACTTCTCCGATTAGTTTGATAGAAAGGCTTTGCAATGGTGAAATAGGGGCAAGAACTTCCTGTCCAATACAAAACCAGGGAGGGGCTCTCTCAGGTGGAAGCGACCAATGAGCCAAATATCTGAGACTGAAAGCATAATAATAAAAGAAAATCTTAGGTAGGCCTAGCCCACCTTTGTCAATCGGCCTATGTAACTTATTGAAATGTAATCTGGGACGCTTACCATTCCAAATGAAGGACTTCACTATGCTATCATATTGCTTAAAATAAGAGAGGGGACATCTACAGGGAGAGACTGTAGCAGGAAGTTGAATTTTGGAATACAATTCATTTTAATAACATTAACCTTCCCAATCATAGATAAATGTAATGAAGCCCACCTGCCCACATCGCTCGAAAAACTTTTTATTAAGGGGTCAAAATTAACTCTTAACTAAATCACATAGATTTGCTGGGAATTAAATGCCCAAATACTTAATGCCCTGTTTGGGCCACTGGAAGACACCTGGCTGAAAAGCTGTCGCTGGGCAGTACGCTGTCAGAGCCAAAGCTTTGGATTAAGATCAACTGACTCTGTATCCTGAGAATTTAGAAAAGGAATTAATAATTCTGTGGAGGCACGGCATAGATCTAGTGGGGTCAGAGACGAATAATAAAATATAATCTGCGTAAAGCAAAAGTTTATGTGCCACACCTCCTGCAACCACCCCTGGAAAATCATCCTCCTTCCTTATCGCGGCTGATAATAGTTCCAGGGCAAGACAGAACAATAATGGGGAAAGAGGGCAACCCTGCCAGGTGCCCCTAACCAGAGTAATCCAACTTAATCCAACCAATGAAAGTATTCCCGAACCCATACATTTCTAAAATCTTAAAAAAAATAATCCCATTTTACCATATCAAATGCCTTTTCAGCATCAAGTGAGATGGCAGCGACCAGAGTCTGATCATTCACCACTGACCACATAATATTGATGAAACGCCTAATGTTATCAGAAGAGCTATGGCCCAGAATTAACCTCACCTGATTTATATGTATAAGAGATATCACAACTTTACTTAATCGGTTAGCCAAAAATGTTGACAATATTTTAACGTCTAGCTGGATCAGGGAAATTATAAACATATAAACTTTTAGCAAAAGTGGAGCCAGTTCTGTAGCATAAGATCTAAAAATCTCAGCAGCAAAGCCATCTGGCCCCGGAGCCTTCAAGGCCTTAATTACCTCACCAAGCTCCTCTAAGGTTATCTCAGAATCAAGAGAATTATTTTGCTCAGCCGTCAGTTTAGGAAGTTGTAATGGTTCCACTAAGTTTCTAATATCCTCATCAGTAGATGAAGACGTGGAACTATAGAGATCAAGATAGAATTCTTTAAAGCATTAATATCAATGGCTGAGGTAAATATTTCACCACCAACAGATTTCACTGAGGGAATGGTAGAAAAAGACTCCGTCTGTTTTATATATCTTGCCAGAGGTTTTCCTGCCTTGTCCCCCGACTCATAGTATGACTGTCTTGCCCTGAATAGCCAGAACTCCACCTTCCGTGACAAAATAGTATTATATCTGTATTTCAATCGGGTCAATTCTCTGAGGCCATTAGACGACATTCGAAGCTTCGGCTCTGCCTCGGCACTTTTAATATTCCCTTCCAATTCCACTTTCTTGCACTTTGGATTTTTTGGTGAATGAGGCATACTGTATGATCCGGCCCCTAAGAACCGCCTTAAGTGCCTCCTAAGCCAGTCCCACAGAGGATACTGAGGACCAGGTGGTCTCCATATTAACACTGATTTCAGCCTTTAACATTTGTTGGAATTCAGGATTTTGCAAAAGGGATACATTAAAGCGGCAACTATGTGATTTCCTTTTCTCCATATATCAAATCAAATCAAATCAAATCACTTTATTGTCACACAGCCATATACACAAGTGCAATGGTGTGTGAAATTCTTGGGTGCAGTTCCGATCAACATAGCAGTCGTGACAGTGATGAGACATTTACCAACATATACCAATTGGCAACAACTCTAAAATCACCAGGGCATGATCTGAGGCTAAAATGTTTACAATTGAGCAATCAACAACAGATGAAATGAGGGACTTAGATATATAAAAAATAAAATCTATTCTAGAGTAAATTTTATGGACTGATGAAAACAAATTTATAGTCCCTACCAGATGGGTTCAAAAGTCTCCAAATATCTGTAAGACCAAGATTTTTACACATCCTATGAAGCGTCAATGTTGCTGTAGGGGGCTTGCACACTTTTTTGCTTCACTATGATCAAGGACTGAGTCCATTAAAAGATTAAAGTCTCCTCCCAATATTATATCATGAGGGGTGCCAGCGGCTTGCAACATCCCTTCAAGATCTATAAAAAAGCCCTGATCATCAATGTTAGGTGTGTAAATATTAATATATATAATATATAAATATTAATAATGACTCTTTCTAATTTATCTTTAATCTGTTTGAATGTTTTCATGTTTTTCTGTTTTGTAGATGTTTACTTATCAGTGTAATGACTCCCCTGCTCTTACTTGAGCCAGCACTAAAGAAAACATGTCAACCCCATATCTTCCCAAATTTTTCAGCTTCCTGCGGGGAAAGATGCATTTCTTGAAGAAACACTATATCATATTTCTTACGCTTAATAAGTGAAATAACCTTCCTTCTTTTTATGGGGTGCCCCAACCCATTCACATTCCATGTGGAGAGAGACAATCCACTCATATTAACATTTGACATTTTGACATATAAGAAAAAAAAGATTGTGTGTCAAAAACAAAATTATAAAGACCACATTCCAACATTAGCCCAACAATCAAACCCCGAACTACATCTACTCTTAATTTGGCCGGGAATATCAGTGCAAAAGCGACCTTCCATTGATGTAAAAGTTTCTTGCATTCCTTGAATTGATCACGTTTCTCTCGTCAAATTCGCAAAGTCTGGGAACAAGAAAATGCTGTGATTTTTCCAAGAAAGCCTTCCTTTACTCCTCGCCTCACGTAACACAAGATCTTTATCGGATGATCTCAGAAATTTGGCCAGAATTGATTGGGGCCTGCCTCCCTCCGCAACTCACTGAGAAGAAACCCTGTGAGCTCGCCTGATTTCCAGCTTATGGCCTATGTCGAGCAGATTCGGAAAGAGCCCGTCCAGGAATTTCACCATATCCTGACCCTCTTCGGCCTCAGGAATTCCTATAATACAGACGTTATTCCGCTGGCTATGGTACTCCATGTCCTCCAACTTCTCCCAGACATGCTTCGAATCCACCTTGGTCCTTAGCGGATTAGCAGAGAATTCCCTCTCCAATGACTCCAGATAATCAATCCATTTCTTGACATCCCACACTCTTGCAACCACCTCGATGGCAGTGATCGATCGACGTATCACAGCAAGATCCTCCAAGTCAGCATGACCTTAATTTGCCTTGTTTTGGTCGTGAACAAGGTGCTTTATCAGTGGTTTAATGAGTTACTCAAAACACATAAAAGATGTTCATTTGTTGCCACGTACTGGTGTAAAAGTGGGATTTACAAAAATGGTTACTGAATGAATAAGTGAAAAAATCTGAACTAATTTTTTTTATTTTTTATTTTATACCTTTATTTTACCAGGGTTATTCTATTGAAATGAAAATCTGTCTTGGGACGATTCATTCTGTCGGTTTGTTTCTGTGTGTCTCCCTCTTGTTGTTGCAGGTGTGGGGTTAATCACTTGCCGGCGTTGCTCAGCAACACTCATTACCAGCCGCTGATTAGCTCGGCAACTGCACACTATTTGCTCTTCCCTTTATAAGCTGTCCTTTTGCATGAATTCAGTATGGGATCATTCTCGTGTTGTATGTTTTGTTACTCATGTTTCTTACGCTATTCGTTTGTATTTTTCTAGTTTGGATATTTTGCCTATTTTCCTGTGCTCCAGCCATTACCATGTCCTGCATTCACTGAATCACTCACCTCTGTTTCTCTTTGCTCCATTCGCCGCCATCTCACACCACTCCTTGGAATATATTATCTCTACTCTCTCCCTGCTGCAGCTATCACAGTCAGAGTCCTCCACTATTATCTTCACCCACCTCATCTCTGGACTTGATCTACTTCATATTTTCATCAGTTACCTGAACTTCTCATTCATTAAACATTGAATGAATTGCATGAATTTAAGAAAAAGAAATGACACAACATGAGATGTAGTTATTGAGGATTATATTTGAACAATTATGAAAGTGATTTGTAATTTACAGTATTTAATTTACATGGACATACACAAAATATACATTTACAAACTAGTGTGCCCTAGAAAGCACACTTATCTTTCTGATAATTTCAGTACATGAAGAATTAACACTGTACATATGGATTTATGTGCTATTTTCTGCCCCAAAACTTTTAATTTTAATAATAATCCATAACCAACCAGCATCATGTTATTGTTTTTCACATAATGAAGAAATAAAAACTTTTAGTTCAGTTAGTTTACCAAAATTGACTGTAGCCCCAAAACAAGGAAATTCATAATTCAAAAAATCAAATCAAAATAACACCTATAAACAACCTAATATTACAGAAATTATAAATTAAATCAAACTTCATAAACATCAGCTCAAAGCTGACTAACAACACTGTAATCCCTGAAACAATTATTACATTAACCCTGACCCTAACCCACTGACACCATTAGTACAATGCATTTTCTTGTTTAAAATTTTACCCAGTAATTCATTATAACAGATTTTTTTTGATTGCCAACAATTGTTCCAAGACTTCACATCACATCTAAACATAGTAAATTGGTTGGTTTTTGTCCATTGTTGATAAATATTGAAACTTTCAGTTTTCATAGACAAGAGAAGGACCTCTTGTGGTGATAAACGGTAGTATATACTGAATATTCAAATGAATTGATCACTATCTTTCTGTCTTAGGACATCTATGATGTGGTCATAATGTCTCAAGAAATATTTAGAAACTTAAGGTTCCATGGATGGCTTTCACACACAGAAACATACTAGTGCAGACTGTAGACCTGTGTATGAATATTAGGGTAATCCATGTGTATAACATGTCTCAGATTAAAACTACTGATCAGAATCAGTTTCTTCAGTCTAAATACAATACAAAACAATAAAAAACTAAAACTGTATCAGCACTTTCCCTCTGAGAGCTAGCATTATTCATTTTGATCCATTTAAAACAATGGAGACATTAAAGATCAGAGATTAATCATAGGAATGTGACAGAGGGAAATCAAATCTATCTAACAAAAGAGCCGTCCTGAAACATGTTCCTTCATCAGTGTAACCAGTTACATTGTATGGTTTTAAAACAGGTTAAAATCCATTTGTCAATAAACTTTCTCAATGAACAAAGTTCACTTTGTTGGAGGGCTTTAAAATGAGAAAAATGTTTAATACTGTAATAAGTAGCTGATTATAACTTTTAAATATTAATATTAGATTTTTACAATTTGACATTCAAAACAATGCTACGCTTGTGGGTTGTGGATGTTTGCCATTGCTTTACAAATGAAATTTGTAAGCAGATTTTTGCTTTTTTTTAAAGGAAAAGAGGGACAAGTCTAATTAAATTTTGTGGTAATTAACACTATGCAACAGATGCTGTCTATTGAGCTTAACCAGAATATTCCTTTAATATTAGTTAGGGGTTCGTTCAAATCACTAACCTGATTATAAGTAATGATTGCCTTAGCAAACACCATTAATTATAATGAATAAACCATATGAGGGCAAAAGACTGTAATGCTCTTCCAGTTGATTCAGACCTTGAGGAGTGTTGGTTTCTCAGGAGTTATTTACATGTGGATGTAAAGCTCCCAGTGGTCAGTTAGGTCAATGTCCACAGCACCATCAGTAAGGCTCAAGTATCCCCTCATCAACACAAAACCAAAGATGTGTATTAAAGATTAAACATAATTTATATATATAGAAATATAGAAATGTAATCTATACAGAAATATTGTTAATGACCTTTATTTATAAAGAAAGAAAAAAACAGGCCAAATAAGCCAATTAGAATGGACTAATGCTGTTAATTATACAGGGTAGGGGATCTTGTTACTTGGTTCATTGGGAAATATAAATTTGACCAAATTTATTTTATCATTAGTTTTTCACCATTTTGGTAGACAGTATATTAAGATAAAAAAAATATGATGGTCAAACTATATATACTGTTTAATAAATACACACACACACACACACACACACACACACACATATATATATATATATATATATATACATACACACATACACCGATCAGCCACAACATGAAAACCACTTGCCTAATATTACAAAGGTCCCCCTCGTGCTACCAAAATAGCACCAACCTGCATGCTATTCTTCTCAACGCAATTGTACAGAGCAATTATCTGAGTTACCATCATTGAGGAACTTTCCCTTGGGAACTTAATAGAGTAGTTACATCCTGTTTTTACAGTTTAACAAAAAACAGTTAGAAACACGTTGATAGATTAAACATAAATACAGTAAATACTAGGGGTGTAATGGTTCTAATTTCTCATGGTTCAGTCTATATCACGGTTTAAAGGTCACGGTTTCGGTACGGTTCAGTATTTGCTTTGTTAAAAAAAAAAATTATATTACTGCCAAATCCAAAGAATAATCTATTTGGTAAACACTTCAACAGGTTTGCCCTTAAATAACAATCATTGTTTTACAACAGTAATCATAGTTTACCATGGCATTTGTAGTAAAATCATAGTAACCACAATATAAACATGGTTACTGTCATGGTTACAATATATAATAAAATCATGGTTACTATATAGAAACTACAGTATTACTGTTATAAAACCATGGTTAATTGTATCAAAACCATGATTTCTGCTCAGAAAACCATGGTGACCGCAGTCATGGTTACTAAAATATTACTATAGTAAAACTATGGTTAATTTTTGTCCTTAACTAAAAAATTTTTTTTCTCTAATTACTAAATCAACATTTTAACTTAATAACTGCACTAATACGCTACATGCATCAACATACAGTGCACTTCAAACTCATCTCAACATATTCAATATTCGGAAGCAGTACATCACTATAAAAGGAATTACCTTGCTATTAGAATGCATATGAGAAGGGATGTTGTGATAATGCTGCTTAAGTATTTTAATCATACATGGAAATCCCACATGAACACCCCAAGCACTTTAGTTATTGTTTCATGTCTGTCCGAATTAGCATTGAGTGCCTGCTTAAAAACGGAAGGGAGTGTGTGCAGTTTCGGCTCACCTGTGGCCCTTTCCCTGGGTGATGTCGGTGTAAATGATTAATCATGTATCAATGTAATACTATAATGGCATCTTAATGCCATTAATCAAAGCGCATTATTGATGCTCGTGATAGATTACAGCCGCGCGAGGAAACAGGAAGAACTTACGTGCGTGTTTTAAATAAACCCTCATGTGCATTATTGACATATATTACCAGTATACAGCACTCCTGTCGAGCGACATCTGTAAACAGTGCCTGTTTTGTAAATGTCTTTTGACCATCGCTGTTGTAATTGACTGCAAAAAGAAAATGTTCCCAGAAAGGAGAAATGCAGGGGGCTTCTCTATCAGCATTTCGTTTTCTCCACTTACCATTTTCAACTACACACAACGCTTGCAGAACAGTGATGTCATCAAGTTGACCCATATGAAACACAGGTGGAGCGTATCCATTTACAGATCCATTCAGGTGCATTAGCGGAGGTTGTAACTGTGCCTGTCTGTTTAACGCTTTGTTTTCTTGACCAAAACCTGTGCTCCAGATGCATCATTAAATGTGAGGTGAACCGACCACGGTGCCAATGCTTCCCGAACCGTGGGTGGTGAACCGTACGGTTAGGTTTTTTACCGAGAATCATTACACCCCTAGTAAATACACGATAACATGTCAATGTTTTTTATGCGGTTAAGGTATTTTTACAATAAATGCTAACCAATGTAGCCTTTAACATCGTATAGAAAGCTACAAATAATATATTTTCTGCCTTATTCTATGAAAAGAATCCAAATACGATCATAAAAGGATGTCGTTGTCTACACTCACTGGGGTTTTGACATTTAGAGCAGCAAAAATAGTTCACTTTGTGTAAATTGTCATGAACATTTAGCTTTATGATAAACTAAAATGCTATTTCTTGCCTTTAGATACTTCTGTTACCAGACACAATTATATTTTATAATGAATTCTATGAAGAAAATTCATGTTGGAGCATAACTTTTTTCTCGAGTAAGACTTTTAATATTAGGGCAAAGATCTTATTCTTAATAAGAATTTAAATGTTTTCCTGTAAAAATATCTAAAAATCCTTAAAACAAGATACATTTACTCGAGTAGCAAAACCGCATATGATATTTAGGCTTTTTCTCATAAAATGTATTTTTACAGTGAAGTGTATTTCCTTACTTTATTTACTTGTTTATAGTCAAAACAAGTCATGCTCTGGTGAGTTCAGAGGTGTTGCCACATATGGGGAAAAGGAAATCATATAGTTGGTGCTTTAATGTATCCCTTTTGCAAAATCCTGAATTCCAACAAATGTTAAAGGCTGAAATCAGTGTTTATATGGAGACCAACTGGTCCTCAGGATCCTCTGTGGGCGTGGCTTGGGAGGCACTTAAGGTGGTTTTTAGGGGCCAGATCATACAGTATGCCTCATTCATCAAAAATTCCAAAGCACGAGAACTCATGGAGTTGAAAGGGAATATTAAAAGTGCCGAGGCACAGCTGAAGCAGCAAATGTCGTCTGATGGCCTCAGAGAATTGACCCGACTGAAATACAGATATAATACTATTTTGTCACGGAAGGTGGAGTTTTGGCTATTCAGGCTAGAGGCTATTCAGGCTAGTCTTTTTCTACCATTCCCTCAGTGAAATCTGCTGGTGGTGAAATATTTATCTCAGCCATTGATATTAATAATGCTTTTAAGGAATTCTATCTTGATCTCTATAGTTCCACGTCTTCATCTACTAATGAGGATATTAGAAACTTTGTGGAACCATTAGAACTTCCTAAACTGACGGCTGAGCAAAAAAATTCTCTGTTGAGCAAAAAGCTCTTGATTCTGAGATAACCTTGAAGGAGTCAGATGGCTTTGCCAGTTTTTTTAGATCTTATGGTACAGAACTGGCTCCACTTTTGCTGAAGTTTATACGGAATCATTAAAGAATGGAAAGCTTCTGCCAACCATGACGCAAGCCCGGATCAGTCTGATTCTTAAAAAAGAGAGAAATCCAAGCGAATGTAAGAGTTACTGTCCAATTTCCCTGATCCAGCTAGACATTAAAATATTGTCAAAATTTTGATTTTTTGACAATATTTTTTATAATTTATCTCTTATACATATAGAACAGGTGGGGTTTATTCGGGGCCATAGCTCTTCTGATAACATTAGGCGTTTCATCAATATCATGTGGTCAGTGGTGTTGGGCCTCATGTATTCAGATAGAAGACAAAGGCAGGCCTAACACAGTCGTAAAAACATAACTTAAGCCCCCACCTTCTAAGTCGTAAATCTTACTGATAAAAATCGCGCCAAAATCAAACAAAGGGAGTCCAAAACAGACTACGGATCCATGAAGCCTTGCCCTCTAAAGGATCGAGCTCTCAACTCCTATTGGATGAGGCACACAACAGAACGTCCCTCAAACATGACATTATCAGGACTTCAAATAATTCTGAAATGCTTCCAAAGTGGCTTCCAGCGACTTAGTTCACCGAATACGGACGTAGCTTTTTGCTGCTCTCCGGTGCAGCCTCGTGGCATAAGGAAGTAATCTCCGACTTGAAACTGTGGCCATACAATCTCCATCTCGCTGGACGAGTTGAGATTACACTGTGTTCAACCGAACACTCTTAACGGATCCGAAGGAGACCGCCGAGCAATTCGCATCTTCATCCGTTGACCTACAGAAGTGAAGAGATTAAAGATTTCTCTTCCACCTTCAATCAAGTCGACATTTCTGAGTTCTCCGCCAGCCCGCCGAGAATCAACAGCCGTACCGCCCGCCGACAGCGCGAGGAAACGACCTCTCGTCATCACACGAGCCTCAAGGAACCGGGTCAAAGTTAAAGGACAGAGGAAAACACATTCTACCTGTGTCCTCATGCAATTCAAGTAAGCGGTTTACGTCTGGGCAGAGATAGAATATTATAGTGTGCTATTCTTGTGTTTCAAGGTTTTTTGCTTGTACAGTTTACGGACCGCCATGTCCGCTAATTATTAATACTCAGGGTATTAATTATCACGAATTTGTTTTGCTGTATTGTGGTCCAACCAAATTGGACTGTTGTGCATTTTCGCCATCGCGGGTGAGACAGCAACTGAGTTCATCCATTAAAGAGTCAAATAACAAGGGACTTTTACGAGCCCCACTCGTAAAACCGCGTCTCTGAGTGATGAACACGGCTGCTTTATCTCCAGCTATCGCGAAATCAGCTTTCGGGCTGTCACTTAATCATCTCTCTCTCTCTCTCTCTCTCTCTCTCACTAACCACACTGACACACACACACACACACTTATTTCCATATCTAATCATGTCACTGTTTAGTTTGTAGTTGTAAGTCGGAAGTTTATTGACTACATTGTATTAATTATTAATTGATATTACTGCATAAATAAACATTTGTTTATATTACAAAGAGAAGTGTTTTTGTTTGTTTTGCATACGCCTGTGTCGTGCTGACGGGATGTCAGTGCTCGGATTCAAACCTTCATTCATTGTTTTTTTTCCCGAAAATTGATATTCTTCGAATGTCAATTTTCCTAAGAAAACAATCTAATATTGAGACTGTTTTAATATTCGGTTATTAGTCCCTGATTCCAGGGTGGTGCCCCATCAATGTTAATCCTTATTAATATTCTATTGATTTATGATAATTGATAATTATCTTTGATTGAATTTGAATGATCAACAAGCTAGGGTTAATTTTAATTAATGTTTCATCGACGTTAACAATTAACGACTATCTTTGATAACTGTTGATTTAAAGGATTTAAAAAAGCTAACACTGATTCTCATCAATGTTCTATTGATTTTAATAATTAATAATTATCTTTGATCATTATTATTTATTGCTAATAACCAAACTTGCTCCTAAACGTAGCACACTACATTTATTGGAGTCCCATATGAGGTTTTAATGAGTTAGATCCAATTAATTAATTTAAATATTGATTAATAACTACAGAAATAATTATTAATTATTTCTGATAGTAACACTGATCTCAACAACCAGTAAAGCCCTACATAATAATTGGTGCCCCGTGTGAGGCATCCTACGTGCCAGTTCTGTCACAGTGTGTATGCATAAGAATCCAAAGTAATAACTTGAAATCCTTACTTCAAAGTTTGGTTCTGTTTGACAATTTACTTCTCAAAACTTGCCAAACATAAGCCAGTGTGGTGTGAAAGTGCTCTTAAGAGTGAATTAGGGGTTGGAAAATTTACTGTAGTCTGCTTAAAACCTGCTGTTGTTGTTATTTAACTCCTAACGCTTTCATCTAAATGTTACAGAGAGGTGCCAAGTCACTTCATTGACGTCCACCAAAGAGAGAACACAGTGAAATTTGCACATTACATAACAGTAGACCGTAAGCCACAGGTTGAAGCCTCTCAACTGTGCTTTTGTGTTAGCATTATATCAACTGTAAAACAACAAGCTGTCAGAGCCACTATCACAAGAATTTTTACGGCCCCAATAAAATGAGTCACCAATCGCCCTGCGTGATTGGAGCTAAAGCTCCACAGAGGTTAGTCGACCCAGCACTGCAAGATGTAGTTGCTGCTGTCCTCCGTCTCTCCATAGAGGAGAGAAATAACCTTAACGGCTACAATGTTAGTCGTTGTGATGAAGCTTTGCAGGAACTAGTTGATTATGTCAACAACCCGGTCGGGAAGCCAATGCGCACAATCCTGGACCTTGTGGGCCAAATGTTCCTTCTTCATCACCGCAAAACCCAACTGCAAACCGCCGAGCACCAGGCCCAGCTCGCACAGCTGCAGAGCAGCTATCATGCGGTGCAGAGGGAAAATCTCAGCCTGCACCAAGAAATTAGGTGCACTCAAGCTGAGAAAGTCCAGGCACAGAAAGATAATGCCCGATTGCAGGAGGAAAACAAAGCCCTGCGCAGGCAGCTTCAAGCTGCCCAGCTAAAAGTAGAGTCAGATCGGGTAAGTGCAGCTGAAACGCACAGCACATCATCTGACATAGAAGAGGTCTCCCTTTTTAGCGATACGCGTAGAAATGTGCCCCTGAGAAACCCAGGAACACACGCTAGGAGCCGAGCTACCCCTAGTGGTACAGTCTCTGACTTCGTCCTCCAAGACACCTTTCAAAATCCTCCAGCGGCCTGCTGGTTGGATGCAGGTGCCCCTCCTTATAGTTGCCCTCCTCAGTCATTTTTCAGTCATGACACCGTGCGTTTCAAACCGACTGATTCCACACCACGAAGGGGGGACAATTATTTTCAAGCCCAGAGTGGGGTAAGCGGCTCAAAGATCCCATTAGCCAGGGAGCTGTACGCAACCCGGGGTCCACCCCCACGCGTCGACTGGACTCCCCCACCACGAAGGGGAGGAAGTCGTCCTCATCGCTATAGCGATCAGAGTGACTATGATGTTTCGGATGACTCGGACGACCCGTGGTCATACCGACACCAACGCTTGCACATCCGACAACTCGAGTCCCTCGCAGGGGACATAGAACGCTTTGACCCAAGTAATCGAGATTCAAACATCGACAATTATCTTAGGGAAATTGAGCACTGCCTGATTGATTTGCCTTACGCTTCGTCGCGTGAAAAACTCAAGCTCATATGGAAGACCACGGTAAGGAGTGTCCATGCGTTCATGGAAACGCTACCGACTGGTACACGAAACCGCTACTCAGCTCTGTGTAAAGCCCTACGCGAGGAGTATTCGCTGTATATCGACGAAGCCTCCGCTACCATAGCTGCTTTCGCCATCACCCAGAAGAGGCACGAGCCTCCGCGTGAGTATTATAGACGCCTGAGAACCACGTACTTCCAAGGAAGTAATGCACCAGGTCTGGAGGAGGAACGAGCTTTCAAGTCTCTTTTCCTTCACAACCTCCACGAGTGCATGCGATATGACGTCACAATGCACTGCAGAATGGGCAACCCCACCATGCAGGAAATCAGAAAGTACGCGCAACTGGCATGGGAGACACACGTGCGCCCTGTCCGAGGGCACGAAGGCGACGCCAGAGCCCTGGGGATCCAAGCCTCATATGCAGACCTAGCGTTTGAAGGCAACAAAACGCCTCGCGTTAAGGTGAATGCTAGAACCGGACCCCAGAGGCGCCGATCACCCCACCAGCAGGGTAAGCAACAGAACCAGGGGGGTGGTAACCAGACACACCCCCAGGGTCATGGCAGGCCTAAACAACAAAACGTTCGCCAGCCGAAAGGAAATGCGTGTTTCAAACGAAAACCCAAACAAGAAGGTGAATGGGTAGGAAAAGTTTCAAATCCCCTCAGAGAACAAGATTTTACAGAGGAAATGGAGGATATTAGGAGACGCTTGACTGAGTTAGTAACTAAGCTTGACGTGCTCCGTTGTTCACCAGGTCCGTCGACCTCCTCAAAGGAACACGGCACTGAAACCCTGTTAGTATGACTAGACGATGTACCCCCTCCCGTTAACACCAAAGTTTACTTTGTAGGTCGGGAAAAAGGGAACAGTGTCCAAGTTGCTCCCCAAAACAGTCACACCTAACATGCCACACCCTCTTTTCTGACCTTCTTGGGTGATCTGTACCGTAAGGGCAACACCTGACACGTGGGTCATTCAGCTCCCACGCACTACTCGACACCGGTTCCAAAATAGTCTAATGGGTTCCAACACCTTCGCAGAGGTGGCTAGAGCAAAGCTCTCCCTTGGCAAACCATTATAGACAGAGACCTGCAACGTAAGCATCACAAGCTACACGCAAGATAGGTCATCTATCACAAAACGGGCCTGGATTGACACCTTTCAAGGGATGATGCTAACAGACCTTGTTTACATATGTCCCATTAATACGGAACCACTGTTAGTTGGCCAGGACCTATTGAACCGATTGGCTCCGCTCATTGACTGCCGTCGTGGACACGTGGGCTCAGGTTGACATACCGAGACCACTTGGTCCAGAAAACAGTTCGCCAGCTTCAGATACACACGTCGCCATCGTCCAAAAATCCAGCAGAGACGATGACTCCAATAAGAACAATTACAGGGCCTGAATAAAACCCTTCAGGGTACTATAGTCACTGTAAATTTGCAATCCGTTCTTATCAATAACATTTTGCACACTTTAGGGACTTTGTCAGAGAAAACAACTTATGCGTGTATCGTTAGAGATCTAATGCAGGACCTCCTCAGGGAAATTAGCTCCTCAGTCAACAGTCTGAGTGGTGGAAGGATTCCAGCTTACCTGGTCTCCCTAGACCTGCTACTATCTCCATTGTGCAACCTTCACAGATACACATGGCATATAGTTTTGGCATTGAAATTCCAATCCATGTAAATCCTCAGAACCTAAAAATAGGA
The DNA here is from genome assembly GCF_019703515.2 of Myxocyprinus asiaticus. NCBI lineage: Eukaryota > Metazoa > Chordata > Actinopteri > Cypriniformes > Catostomidae > Myxocyprinus > Myxocyprinus asiaticus. The sequence goes on along the minus strand of NC_059357.1, from coordinate 48,013,660 downwards.
TTTATCCTCAATCTACCATCATAGGCAGAATATATATAGACTAAAATCTGTATTTAATGTTGGTTTTCAGAGAGGTAATGCACACATTCACCTCAAAACACCATCAACACTCGCCTACCATGATGAGGACCCCTCGCTCTACCTTATCTCTAACCTAAACATGTGTACCAAGACAAAGTACATTCATTGGGTTTGTCAAAATGCAACCCCTTTGTTAGAGAGGTGACTAACTACCTCTGCGGCCAAAGAGCCGAATTCCATGAACAAGTGTCATGATAGCAAGTCCATCAAAGATGAAGGAACAGAGACAAAGGTAGAGTGAGCAGGCAGTCGCTGGCTCGTTAACACCAGCCACCGAAGTCATACGACTGCCATGATACAGCCACTAAACTAAGGCCACTAAACTAAGGCTACCAAACCAAACAGTGTTCTTAATGGTTCCCCAAAGAGCCATCGTGCACACTGACGATATTGTCCTCCATCATCTCAATGTCAACAAACATGACGCAGAAATTGAGATCATGGACGCATTTAGAGGTCACAGCCTCACCGTTGATGACACCCTTCAACAGCAGCTTCAGGCTGAAGGGATGGAATTAGTGAAGTTCAGTCTCAAACCGACTGGCTTGACCACTATGTTTCATAGTCACATAAGCAGATCGTCATCTTACCAAGAACACCCTATCAGTTTGGTTGCCACCTGGCTCCTCCTTAGTGGTTGGATCATCGCAATTATTGCACACGCCATGTACAGGTACATTCAACACCTACAGGCCAGACTGGACTCACTTCTCATACAGCCGCATTTTACACACCAGTCTGAGCCCATCACACAGGTTAACCCCATCATTTCCAAGGATAAGCCATTTTAACCTTTAACCCTCCTTTCCTCTAACATTTTGTTCCTAGTAACCAATGTCAGGTTCTACTTTGATTTTGTGTTATGACCAAAGAACAACAAAGGATTGTGTTATGGTTAATGCTGTGCCTTCCAATAACTTGAAATGTTTATGTGTGATGAGTGTAGTTTTAGAATTAGCTAGAAGTTCTATGCCCAGATGTGCCTCAATCTCTGTCCAGACGATAAAACCTCTGTGAACTCTAATGAACTGTATGGACTGTGCAACCATTTCTCTTTCCTATCAGGAATACATGGATGGCGTAACCCACAGGTTACTGTGAACCGACAAGAACTGTTCGGCCCTTCAGTTGCTCTAAAGATGCTGGACAACAACCAACTCTTCAGAACAAAGGGGGGAATGTTGGGCCTCATGTATTCAGATAGAAGACAAAGGCAGGCCTAACACAGTCGTAAAAACATAACTTAAGCCCCCACCTTCTAAGTCGTAAATCTTACTGATAAAAATCGCGCCAAAATCAAACAAAGGGAGTCCAAAACAGAATACGGATCCATGAAGCCTTGCCCTCTAAAGGATCGAGCTCTCAACTCCTATTGGATGAGGCACACAACAGAACGTCCCTCAAACATGACATCATCAGGACTTCAAATAATTCTGAAATGCTTCCAAAGTGGCTTCCAGCGACTTAGTTCACCGAATACGGACGTAGCTTTTTGCTGCTCTCCGGTGCAGCCTCGTGGCATAAGGAAGTAATGTCCGACTTGAAACTGTGGCCATACAATCTCCATCTCGCTGGACGAGTTGAGATTACTCTGTGTTCAACCGAACACTCTTAACGGATCCGAAGGAGACCGCCGAGCAATTCGCATCTTCATCCGTTGACCTACAGAAGTGAAGAGATTAAAGATTTCTCTTCCATCTTCAATCAAGTCGACATTTCTGAGTTCTCCGCCAGCCCGCCGAGAATCAACAGCCGTACCGCCCTCTGAGAATCAACAGCCGTACCGGCCGCCGACAATCAACAGCCGTACCGCCCGCCGACAGCGCGAGGAAACGACCTCTCGTCATCACACGAGCCTCAAGGAACCGGGTCAAAGTTAAAGGACAGAGGAAAACACATTCTACCTGTGTCCTCATGCAATTCAAGTAAGAGGTTTACGTCTGGGCAGAGATAGAATATTATAGTGTGCTATTCTTGTGTTTCAAGGTTTTTTGCTTGTACAGTTTACGGACCGCCATGTCCGCTAATTATTAATACTCAGGGTATTAATTATCACGAATTTGTTTTGCTGTATTGTGGTCCAACCAAATTGGACTGTTGTGCATTTTCGCCATCGCGGGTGAGACAGCAACTGAGTTCATCCATTAAAGAGTCAAATAACAAGGGACTTTTACGAGCCCCGCTCGTAAAACCGCGTCTCTGAGTGATGAACACGGCTGCTTTATCTCCAGCTATCGCGAAATCAGCTTTCGGGCTGTCACTTAATCATCTCTCTCTCTCTCTCTCTCTCTCTCTCTCTCACTAACCACACTGACACACACACACACACACACACACACACACACTTATTTCCATATCTAATCATGTCACTGTTTAGTTTGTAGTTGTAAGTCGGAAGTTTATTGACTGCATTGTATTAATTATTAATTGATATTACTGCATAAATAAACTTTTGTTTATATTACAAAGAGAAGTGTTTTTGTTTGTTTTGCATACGCCTGTGTCGTGCTGACGGGATGTCAGTGCTCGGATTCAAACCTTCATTCATTGTTTTTTTTCCCGAAAATCGATATTCTTCGGATGTCGATTTTCCTAAGAAAACAATCTAATATTGAGACTGTTTTAATATTCGGTTATTAGTCCCTGATTCCAGGGTGGTGCCCCGTCAATGTTAATCCTTATTAATATTCTATTGATTTATGATAATTGATAATTATCTTTGATTGAATTTGAATGATCAACAAGCTAGTGTTAATTTTAATTAATGTTTCATCGACGTTAACAATTAACGACTATCTTTGATAACTGTTGATTTAAAGGATTTAAAAAAGCTAACACTGATTCTCATCAATGTTCTATTGATTTTAATAATTAATAATTATCTTTGATCATTATTAATTATTGCTAATAACCAAACTTGCTCCTAAACATAGCACACTACATTTATTGGAGTCCCATATGAGGTTTTAATGAGTTAGATCCAATTAATTAATTTAAATATTGATTAATAACTACAGAAATAATTATTAATTATTTAATTATTTCTGATAGTAACACTGATCTCAACAACCAGTAAAGCCCTACAGTGGCGAATGATCAGACTCCGGTCACTGCCATCTCACTTGATGCCGAAAAGGCGTTTGATATGGTAGAATGGGATTATCTTTTTAAAATTTTGGAAATGAATGGGTTCGGGAATACTTTTATTGGTTGGATTAAGTTACTTTATAGACACCCGGAAGCAGCGGTACAAACGAATTGATTAATTTCAGATTATTTTATTCTGGATAGGGGCACCCAGCAGGGTTGCCCTCTTTCCCCTTTATTGTTCTGTCTTGCCCTGGAACCATTAGCAGCCGTGATAAGAAAGGAGGATGATTTCCCAGGGGTGGTGGCAGGAGGTGTGGCGCATAAGCTTTTGCTTTACACAGATGATATTTTATTATTCGTCTCCGACCCTACTAGATCTATGCCTTGCCTCCACAGAATTATTAATTCCTTTTCTAAGTTCTTAGGATACAGAGTTAATTGGTCTAAATCCGAAGCTTTGGCTCTGACTGCATACTGCCAGTTAACAGCTTTTCAGCCGGGCACCTTCCAGTGGCCCAAACTAATTAAGTATTTGGGTATTTTATTCCCAGCAAATTTGTGTGATTTAGTTAGAGTTAATTTTGACCCTTTAATAAAAAGGTTTTTGAGCAATGTGGGCAGGTGGGCTTCATTACATTTATCGATGATTGGGAAGGTTAATGTTATTAAGATGAATTGTATTCCAAAATTCAACTACCTGCTACAGTCTCTCCCTATAGATGCCCCCCTCTCTTATTTCAAGCAATTTGATAGCATAGCGAAGTCCTTCATTTGGAATGGTAAACGTCCCAGACTACATTTCAGTAAGTTGCATAGGCCAATTGAAACAGGTGGGCTAGGCCTACCCAAGGTTTTGTTTTATTATTATGCATTCGGCCTCAGACATTTGGCTCATTGGTCGCCCCCACCTGGTTTTGTATTAAACAGGAAGTTCTTGCCCCTATTTCGCCATTACAAAGCCTTTCTATCAAACTAACCGGAGAAGTTAAGTTACACCCCGTTATCTCACATTTGCACTCGGTATGGACAAAAGTGTCCAGAGTGTTTAATTCTGACATTTATTTAAATGTAGCCTCAAGCATATGGCTGAACCCAAAATTATGTATTGATAAGTCCCCTTTCTGCTGGACAGAGTGGATTGAGAGGGAGGTTAATATGCTTGGTGACCTATGGTATATGAGAGTGGAGTGTTGAGATCCTTTGAAAATATGGTTCAACATTTTGGGATTCCCAGATCTCACTTTAGGTATTTACAGCTGCGCCACCTGCTCTGTATTATTTTTGGGAGAAGCATACAAAACACTAAAGTGGCAGATACTCTGGGAGTGGTGATTACTGCTTTTGGAAAAGGTCATGAGGCATCAGTGTATTACTCCCTGTTAATTCAGAATCTGAGGGAAGAAGCTTCAGCTTCTCTCAAGAGATTATGGGAGAAAGATCTAAACTTGGTATTGGAGGAGGGAGTGTGGTCTAGGATTCTAAAAAACATCAAGTCTGCATCTTGAGATGCATGGGTTTGCCTTATGCAATTCAATATTTTACATAGATTCTATTGGACCCCCTCTAGACTGTATAGGCTTGGTCTTAAAGACACACCCACCTGCTGGCGATGCCAATCAGAAGATGGAGACACAACACATGTTTTTTGGTAGTGTGTTAGGATCCAAGAATTTTGGTTGAAGATTCAGAGTTTTATGTGTGATGTATTGGGCACTCAAAATTCATTTTCGACTCTGTATTTTAGGCGATGGGGTGGTCATCAATATAGGGGATAAACACATAAAAAATTGGGTTATGATCGGCAGACAAATTGTTTAAAGAGGATGGAAGTTGGCTGGAGCGCCCTCATTTCAAGAATGGTGCATGGAGATGGGGAGGGTGGCGGCTTTCGAGGAAGTGTTTTGTAGAAGGCTGGGGAATTGAGATTCATTTGATGGGACATGGGGCAGCTATTTGGCGTTTTTGGAGGGCTTTCGGGGAGGGGCAGTCGAGAGAGAAGTTTAGCTTTAAATGTGTGTGATTATTATATTTATATCAAAATCAAATCAAATTTGATTTTGATATATATATACACACACTACTGGTCAAAAGTTTTGAAACACTTGACTGAAATGATTCTCATGATCTTTAAAATCTTTTGATCTGAAGGCGTATGCTTAAATGTTTGAAATTAGTTTTGTAGAGAAAAATATAATTGTGCCACCATATTAATTTATTTCATTATAAAACTAAAATTTAATTTAAAAAAAAGTTTTTGAAATTGATGACTTGGACCAAATAATAAAGAAAAGCAGTCAATAAGTGCCCAACCTAGATGGGAACTCCTTCAATACTGTTTAAAAAGCATCCCAGGGTGATACCTCAAGAAGTTGGTTGAGAAAATGTCAAGAGTACATGTCCACAAATTCTAGGCAAAGGGTGACTGCTTTGAAGATGCTAAAATATAACACAGTTTTGATTTATTTGGGATTTTGTTTAGTCACAACATTATTCCCAAAGTCCCATTTATGTTATTCCATAGTTTTGATGACTTTACTATTATTCTAAATGTGAAAAAAAATTATAATAAAGAATGAGTGTTTCAAAACTTTTGACCAGTAGTGTATACAGTGGTGTGAAAAAGTGTTTGCCCCCTTCCTGATTTCTTATTTTTTTGCATGTTTGTCACACTTAAATGTTTCAGATCATCAAACAAGTTTAAATATTAGTCAAAGATAACACAAGTAAACACAAAATGCAGTTTTTAAATGAAGGTTGTTATTATTAAGGGAAAACAAAATCCAAACCTACATGGCCCTGTGTGAAAAAGTGTTTGCCCCACCTGTTAAAACATAACTTAACTGTGGTTTATCACACCTGAGTTCAATTTCTCTAGCCACACCCAGGCCTGATTACTGCCACACCTGTTCTCAGTCAGAAATCACTTAAATAGGACCTGCCTGACAAAGTGAATTAGACCAAAAGATCTTCAAAAGCTAGACATCATGCCGAGATCCAAAGAAATTCAGGAACAAATGAGAAAGAAAGTAATTGAGATCTATCAGTCTGGAAAAGGTTATAAAGCCATTTCTAAAGCTTTGGGACTCCAGAGAACCACAGTGAGAGCCATTATCCACAAATGGCGAAAACATGGAACAGTGGTGAACCTTCCCAGGAGTGGCCGGCCGACCAAAATTACCCCAAGAGCGCAGCGACGACTCATCCAAGAGGTCACAAAAGACCCCACAACAACATCCAAAGAACTGCAGGCCTCACTTGCCTCAGTTAAGGTAAGTGTTCATGACTCCACCATAAGAAAGAGACTGGGCAAAAATGGCCTGCATGGCAGAGTTCCAAGATGAAAACCACTGCTGAGCAAAAAGAACATTAAGGCTCGTCTCATTTTTGCCAGAAAATATCTTGATGATCCCCAAGACTTTTGGGAAAATACTCTGTGGACTGACGAGACAAAAGTTGAACTTTTTGGAAGGTGTGTGTCCCATTACATCTGGCGTAAAAGTAACACCGCATTTCAGAAAAAGAACATCGTACCAACAGTAAAATATGGTGGTGGTAGTGTGATGGTCTGGGGCTGTTTTGCTGCTTCAGGACCTGGAAGACTTGCTGTGATAAATGGAACCATGAATTCTGCTGTCTACCAAAAAATCCTGAAGGAGAATGTCCGGCCATCTGTTCGTGACCTCAAGCTGAAGCGAACTTGGATTCTGCACCAGGACAATGATCCAAAACACACCAGTAAGTCCACCTCTGAATGGCTGAAGAAAAACAAAATGAAGACTTTGGAGTGGCCTAGTCAAAGTCCTGACCTGAATCCTATTGAGATGCTGTGGCATGACCTTAAAAAGGCAGTTCATGCTCGAAAACCCTCCAATGTGGCTGAATTACAACAATTCTGCAAAGATGAGTGGGCCAAAATTCCTCCACAGCGCTGTAAAAGACTCATTGCAAGTTATCGCAAACGCTTGATTGCAGTTGTTGCTGCTAAGGGTGGCCCAACCAGTTATTAGGTTTAGGGGGCAATCACTTTTTCACACAGGGCCATGTAGGTTTGGATTTTGTTTTCCCTTAATAATAACAACCTTCATTTAAAAACTGCATTTTGTGTTTACTTGTGTTATCTTTGACTAATATTTAAACTTGTTTGATGATCTGAAACATTTAAGTGTGACAAACATGCAAAAAAATAAGAAATCAGGAAGGGGGCAAACACTTTTTCACACCACTGTATATATTTCTTTTTAATGTTTTTTTGTGTGTGTGTGTGTGTGTGTGTGTGTGTGTGTGTGTGTGTCTATAATCATGTGTGACCACAGGGATATTGTTGAGGGTCAAGGTGGGGTTGGGGATTGGGAGGAGGAGGGGTAATAGTGGGGGTTAAATGTTGATTCTGTGTATATATGTTTTGCTTTTCCTTGTTATCTATATGAATAAAAAAAAAAATATGTTAGTCAGAAGAATCAACTACAACACACGCACAAAATTACTGAAAGGCAGAAAGCTGTCACTGAGACAGATGAGATATCTCAGGACACTTACTGTATTACAGCAGGGCCAGAACCACCACAGACATTGAGGGGGACATGTCCCCTCCCCCAAAAAATTTTTTGCATACCATTCTATCTAATCTTGCTGCTAAACTTCATATATTACAAAAACGATCTTAGGAATTTTTTTTTCGTAACCCCTGGAACCTGCTTACGTACAGTACCCCCTGGTGCACATACCCCTGGTTGGGAATCACTGACCTAGGTCATCGAGGTAACAATATCCTGCACACAGCAAAGTCTAGCACACATACCCAACCCTTGCTCCTTCAAAACCCTCAGTGGGTAGATCTGAGGGGAATGGTCCTCTACTTTGAAAAGGTACTGATGAAGTGGTCCAAGCTGTATCAAGAGTTAATGGAAGTACCACAGAGAAGCATGTCTCCACTCTTCAGTTTGTCCTTCAGATGGTGATTGTGGGGAATCGAAGAGGTTCATAAAATCAGAAGATTATTAAATGGACACACATCTCCCAAAACACATGCTAATTCATATTCAACAGCAGTAGAAGATCCTCTGATTGCTGCTGGTGGTTCTGACAAACAGTATATGAGTCCACTATGTGGATATGTATTGGGTTTTATTAGTGTCTGTTGCTGTATTTGTTTCTACAGCACTGTCTGTGCTCTCTCTTTTGCCTTCTCCTCTTCTCGTCTCTTCATGGCCTGTATCATTGCCATCTCTTTAGCCTCTTTTTTAAGGTTCCTCTCCTCAAACAGCAACCTGGCAGACAAAGGAAGGAATAATGCTGACTTCATTTAAATATCATTGGTGCTTGAAATGTCCATTTCAATTTACTTTCTAAGGACACCCAAACAAACATTCAAGTACTATAAATCAGAGATGATTGTAACACCTGTTTTTGATGATCCTCTGTACAATGTCGTCAGTGGTGAGACTGTTTCCACTGTCCACTGTCCGCAATATCCCCATTCTCCTAGGCACCTGCGGGTAGAAAACATGAACATGATCAAATCGTCAAACAGAAGCAGGACTCGACAATAAGGATGGCCTAGGGCCAATGTTGCATTTATGCTGTCAATTTAGTTTGCCCCATGTTCACTTTCACAGTTTATTTAGTCTTTTGACACAAAATTTCCTTTAAATTTAGTCAATATTTCATCATGTCATATTCATTCATTTTACTCTAACTAAAACAGCAGTTTCAGTTTTGTGTTCTGAGTGTATCCCAAATGCTGTGTGCTACTCTTTTATAATTTTAATAAAAATAAATAAGCATTCAAAGCTTAATTAAGACTTGATTTGGTTTTTTAAATAATGTTGTGATAATTGTGATAAGGCCTTCGGAGTTATGAAAGTCATCTTCTTTGATATTTACTTTAGTAAATGTCAAATGTCACTATGGTTACAGGTGCTATTCACAACTTTCAAAAGAACAGAATAAGGGATTGACATGATTGACCTATTTGTTCATACAGACAGTATTAATCCACTACTGTAAAACTTGAGTTACACCCTTTAGTAAATACTGTTTCTGTGATTCTATTGCAAATCTAATATTTCGCTGTTTATTTGAGTATTACAGCCAGCCTGACAGCAATATTATCTCAAACAAAAGTGTGAGTTTGCAACAGGGCAAGTACAAATTGGAACTACTGTACTAGCCCAACCGTGAGCAGAGAAATACTTGTTCAGTCCTGAAAAGTGTATTTTGCTGCACTTACAAGAGGTGGTGAAATTAACTTACGGCATAAGGGTCTGATCCATCTCTGTCTAGAAACACTTCTGTTTTCCCGTGGCACACCAGATCCACCTGTACCATGGAGACAGCAAGTGTGTTGCTCACTATATTGGAATGACAAATGCCATCTGTCAACCGTTCTTACACACAAGAGTCAGAAATATAAAACAACAAGAGAGTGTATACCTTAAAATTGTCCAGTAAGTCTTTAGTAACTGCATATGGTGCCCCAATCACAACCTCGGAAACATACTGGAAGTTTGGAAGATATCAGAAAGGGAAGAAATTCAGCATTTAAGTTCAAATTCCATTGTTTATACATTCATATAATAAAAGGTATCTAGACAGAAATGCCGTACTATTTGATTTGTCTCTACCCAAATAAATGGATTTAATTAAAATAATGATGTGTGAAAAACTTAAATTGTCTGCATTCTGAGTGAGTTTGATTCTTGTGTGAATAAACCCTCATCTTGTTCATGATATCATTTTACAGCAATTTATATGCAAAATAGAGGTCGAACAATATTGGATTTTGTTGATACAGAAACTAAGTTGCTGGAAGAAAGGCGATTAATCGGCAGATAGTTTTTAAAATTCATATACTGAACTTTAAAAAAAAAAAAAAAAAAAAGTTCAAAATACACGGGGACTCTTATTTTGAAATGTCTGTGCTCCCAGCTGCACACACAAACAGATAAGGAAAACAAAATATACACTGTTACACTCATTTACAACGTATAACAATACAACCACTATAAAGTAAACATTGTCATATAACAAATATGAGCAGTAATTATGGTAGATCATCAGTGAGCGCATTTACATGTACGTTCTTACACTGATTATGCTTAATAAGATGACAATGTGTGTGGTCATTAAAACGCAATAAACCATGTTCCTTTTCAGTGTCAAGGCCATAAACTGCTTATGAATAACCCGATCGACACGGGAAGATTTTTCCCCCTTACGCCGATTTCATGTGCCATGTAAACACCTTATCGTTTGTTCTTACCGGCTCATCCAATGTGCGCACATGCCTCTTCACAGTTTGACGTCAAAAGTAGAGATGCGATTATTTCAAATGTCATGTAAATACAGATTTCTTGCCTTTTCAGATTTTTTTTAAAATAAGCTGATTTTAGAGTAATCAGCGTATTGGTGTGCATGTAAATGGGCTCATTGATCACTTGCTGTAAATGTCCGGTAATCCAGTATTAAACATACTTTTTTCCTTTTCTTCTGGGGAAACCGCCTAACAAAATCAACATGAACTCGATCAATAATAGTTATATAAATACACGTTCATTAATGTCCACATTATATGTGCTAATTAGATGTCATCTAATATGTGTCTTCTCTATAATAATCATGCATTAGTCCATAAACAGTGACTGAGACTTAGCTCTGTTAAAATGCACTACGTGTGAGCAATCAGCATTAATTTCTGCTGATAACCAATAGTTCAAAAAGTAGCTATCGGCCTTTCGATATGAACAGGGCTCTAAAGGAGAAATGAAGAACTTACTCGACAAGCCAGCACACTCAGTGTTCTTTCATGGATGTTCATGATGGGATAGTTTTTCCCTTTGTAACGATTCACCTCCTACAGGGATAACAGAAACAAATACAGTTCCTCCTTCTACTCCCATTCAGATATCTTCTGTCCATTCTACAACACTGAGCAGTATGCCCAATCAAGAAAAATAAATGTTGAATATATTTCAAAGAGTCCAGAGTCCAGTTTCCAGCTTACCTGATCGAAGTGTAACCCCACAATAACATATGGCTTGTCTGAAAGCTTAGACACTGCCTCCAGGAAATCCACATGACCAATGTCTGATGTATGCCTGGTCAAGGAAGACAACATTAACAGTGTCTTAAGAGGCATGCATTCATAACTTAGCAACACAGGATGCATTCTTATTAGATAACGTCTGGTATTGTCTTTTGCCGATACTGATAACTAAGGTGGTAGTAAAAGCCAATAACCGATTTATCAGCCGATAGTTTTAAAAATCAGTTTATTGAATGCATTTAATTTCTAAGAGAATTTTCTTAGTTTTGACAGGCACAGATATATAAGCTACATGAGGCTACAAATGAATGAAATCCCAGCTGCAGTAAATTGTACAATCAAAATCCCAATAATAACCAGAACAAATTTTGAGATTTGGTGGATAACGAGGGACAGCCACCATAAACCAGATTAAAATATATTGGGAATCTTATTTTGAAATGTCTGTGCTCCTAGCTGCTCACACAAACTGATAAGGGAAACAAATTCTGCCCAAAGTTCCAAAAGTACTTCCAAAAGTAGCTATCAGCACAGTTTAATGACCAAAGAAGTCTTGCCATTTACCACCTAAATGTCATACAGAAAATAATGGCTAATAAGAAAATAATAAAGTGGGTCAACTGTGTGGAATACTTTTATAGAAAACCATTTGAAATATGAAAAAAAAAAAAAAAAAAGAATATATATATATATATATATATATATATATATATATATATATATTATTTTTTATTATTATCTATGTCTTGCTGCTGTTTTTGTATTGTTTTTGTATTGTTGTACACTGGAAGCTCCTGTCACCAAGACAAATTCCTTGTATGTGTAAGCATACTTGGCAATAAAGCTGATTCTGATTCTGATATATATTTGGACCAATCTTGAGACTTCAGTTTTAGACACTGCTGAGAAAATGCACTAAAAAGTAAGTGTCCAAAGATAAAATGTTTTTTTTTTTTCCTTTTGTAATTTTTTGGTTTATGACAATACAGCTTTTGTGTTGTTCCCCAACATGTAAACTGTACCTGGTTAAAACTTTATGCTGATGGTACAAAGAAATCAAAGTTACAACATTTGGGACTCTGATGGCCTTTTTTAAGTAATTCATGTGTTTTATTGAACATTAAAACTGCTTATAAATGCAAACATATCAATAAATCATAAAGCACCACTACCTCTACCACTTGTTTTTGTGCATTTAAAAAATAATTGTTTTACCAAATATGGATCAGAACACTCTAGATATCCAATGACGATGATCGAACGCATCTATTACATGATCTATGAACGAGTCTCATGACCAGACGTGATATGCTAGTAGACACATTTGTGTCATGACACTGAGAAATAATTCAAGATCAACACATCATATCACATTGTATTTTTTTTCTTGTTTGAATCGGGATCACCTGCTGCAAGCTACAATGTGCCATTTTGCACATTATTTGTATTTTTCATGAAGTAATTAGTGAAAAGATGACAAAAAGCAACATTTCTTTGCTATATACTAAATATATACTATATACTTCATACAAAATCAAAGAACTAACAGGTGTGACATCATTTAGAACAAAATCTGGCCAAAAAGAAGGAAGGTGTTTTTGAATTCGTTTCGGTGGTTTGTAACAGATCGCCTGGGTGAACTTGTAGGAAAAATTATTTCCTGGATCTGGAACTCCACCTACCTTGAAGCCGACTTTAGTCAGTTAAAGGTGCACTTAGTACTTTTTTCCTTATAAAAAAGTTGAACTCCTAAAGACATTAATTGTAATTTTGCAATATATGTATGAAATCATGAGCACTCACATTAAAATTAAGACTCCAGTCATATCAATAACCTTAAAAAATCAGTTTTATTCTACATGGATAGGGTCCACACATGGGGGCTGTCATGTTAGAATCACATGACCAGCCGAATACTACTCGCTTAATCTCAGTAACCGTCCTGTTATTTGACACTTTCACTCATTGATTAAAATAATCATGGCTGACTATGAATACTACATTTCTACAATGGCATCTGAAACTGAAAACTATTGATTTACATGATGCTGCATCCAAGCCGCTAGGTGTTAGTGTAAGTCCAAGATGACACAAAGACATAAGTTACTGAGTGCACTTTTAAGATAATCAACATGAACACACATTTACCAAGACATTTTCATGCTATTTTTTGTTGTTGTTGTTTAATTAAAAAAATAAAAAAATTATAAAAATAAAAAATAAAAACATTAATAAAAAAATTTAAATAAATTAAATTAAATTAGTCTACAAAAGGAATCAAACCTTTTCAAATACTCTCAAGTGCTCATTCACTCATGCACCATCTTCAGCGAAAGCCATTCACACATCTGCCCAAAGAAAGATATGCCTCTATTATCATACGTTTGGCTTTATTCTGCACATTAACACTTTTATACTCATCTTTGCAGTAGTATCAGTGTCATCATAAATTACAATAACAGTGTAACTGACGCATATTATGGCTGTGTATTAAGTTAGCGCATTAGCATCATGGATTCTAAATGTAAACAAGACAAATGAAACAATTTCCACTGCATATATATTACTTTAAATCATCATCGAGTGATTAAAATAACTTCTTTTACTGACCTCATGTGAATTTTACTCTAGAATGAGGCATAAAGTCATTGATAATACATTTTAATGTCACATTAGTTAAGGTTTAACATGTAGCGTCCTAATATTTTAATGTACTTTTAAATGCCTCCCACAGCGGTGTGGCTAGTGTCTGAATGTTTGCAAACAGTATATCGTTGCTCAGCTAGCCCTGAATGAAGAATGAAGAAGAACTTCTCCAGACGTATATAGGGGTCTTTAGTTTGTTATATACTAGTTTGGTCTCTGATTGAAACAAAGATGCTTTCCAACGATAGTATTTGACTAATTGGGACCCATGTCAGGAAGCAGACAAACTGGTTAATCCGAACGTCTCCTAGCTGCCTTGAGACGTCACACAGGTCACATAAACTACAACACATAGAGACTGTATCACCTAGATATCATATAGAGACTGTGTATTTTCCCCGAACTATCAAACACAAACCCCTCACTAAATCATTTAGAAAAAATTTGATTAAGGTCAAACTTGAAAAAACAAAACAACTGAAGATAAACATCATATAAAGGTAGAGCTACTAAATATTAGATCTCTTTTACCAAAACACTAATTGTAAATGAAATAATTACAGATAGTTTGGATGCGCTCTGTTTGACTGAAACCTGTCTTAAACCAGATGAATATTTTAGTTTAAATGAATCTACTCCCTCAGGTTATTGTTATAAACATGAGCCTCATCTGAAGAGTCGAGGAGGAGGTGTTGCTACAATTTACAGTGATGTTTTTGGTGTTACTCAGAGGACAGAATATAAATTTAATGACACACTGGGATTAGCATTTATCGATATTCTCAACTCTCAATTCTCAAATGTGACAGGACCAACTCATCGCTATAATCATACACTAGATTTAATTTTGTCATATGGAATTGATACTATAGAAATTCTACTGCAGAGCGATGACATCTCAGATCATTACCTCTTCTCTTGTGTGCTGCGATCAGCTAATGTCACTGAATCTACACCATGATATCATTCAGGTAGAACTATTCTTTTGAACACTAAAGATAGATTCACTAATAATCTTCCAGAATTGTCTCACATACTCAGTAAGCCAAAAAGTCTGGAAGAACTTAATGTAATAACAGAAAATATAAATACAATCTTCTCTAGCACTCTTGATAGTGTCGCCCTCCTTCGATTAAAGAAAATTCAAGAAAAAAGCTCCGCACAATGGTACAATGATCACACTCATGCTCTCAAGAGAGCAGCTCGGAATATGAAGCGCAAGTGGAAGTATACAAAATTAGAGGTATTTCGTGATGCATGGAATGATGGTGTCTGTAGCTACAGACAGGCACTTAAAGCTGCTAGGTCATATTTTAGCAAACTCATAGAAAATAACCAGAACAATTCTAGGTGTTTATTCAGTACTGTGGCTAAATTGGTTAGGAATAAAGAATAGACTGAACCAGATATTCTGTCGCAGCACAATAGTACTGACTTCATAAATTTCTTTACTTATAAAATTTAAATAATAAGAAATAAAATTGGAACTATGCAATCAACTGTCACAGCACCTCAGAAAACAGTGTCTCATAATTTTCCTCACAAGCAACTTCAATCCTTCGCTGTCATAGGTCATGAAAAGCTAACAAAATTTATTAAAAAAATCAAAAGCCACAACATGTAAGTTAGATCCAATACCAACTAAGCTCTTAAAATATATTAGGACATGTCCCAAGAAACTTTAAAATGGCAGTTATCAAACTGCTTATTAAGAAGCCACAGCATTGAATTGGCTAATTTTAGATCAATTTCAAATCTACCATTTATATAGAAAATGCTAGAAAAGGTAGTGTCCTCCCAACTATGTTCCTTTCTACAGAGAAATAGTATATATTAATAATTTCAGTCAGGATTTAGACCCCATCACAGTACAGAGACTGCACTTATCAGAGTTACAAATGACTTGCGCTTATCATCTGATAGCGGCTGCATTTCTCTTCTAGTGCTTTTAGATCTTAGTGCTGCCTTTGACACGATAGATCACGACATTCTCTTGAATAGGCTGGAGAATTATGTTGGCATTAGTGGACTTGCATTAGCATGGTTTAGGTCCTGTTTATCGGACCGCTACCACTTTGTATGTGTAAACGTGGAATTGTCAAATCAAACAAAAGTTAAGTATGGAGTGCCACAGGGATCAGTTTTAGGGCCTCTGCTTTTCTCCTTATACATGCTTCCCCTGGGAGATATTATCAGGAATCATTGAATAAGTTTCGACTATTACGCTGACAATACCCAACTTTATATCTCTTCTAAACCCCATGAAAATTCACAATCCAAATTAGCAGAGTGTATCAGTGAAATCAAAGATTGGATGGTCAGAAATGTCCTTCTACTTAATTCTGACAAAACAGAGGTATTAATTATTGGACCAAAAACCTCTAAAAATAAGCCGCTAAAATATAATTTGACTCTCGATGGATGTACTGTTACATCGTCTGCTACAGCAAAGAACTTGGGTGTTATATTTGATACCAATCTGTCCTTTGAAAATCACATTTCCAACATTTGAAGAACAGCATTCTTCCACCTCAGAAATATTGCTAAGTATTGATGCTCTCTGTTACTGATGCCGAAAATCTAATTTATGCATTCATGACCTCAAGACATTACTGGAAGGATGTCCAGCAAGTTCAATAAATAAACTTGACTAGAATCAATAAATATGATCATATTAGCCACATTTTATCATCATTATATTGGCTACCTGTTAAATTTCGTATTAATTTTAAAGTTCTGTTAACTTCATACAAAGCTTTGAATGGTCTAGCGCCACAGTACTTAAGTGACCTTCTGACACGCTACATTCCATCACGTTCATTATGATCACAAAATTCTAGCTTGTTAATAGTTCATAGAATATCAAAATCCACAAAAGGAGGTGGATCATTTTCCTATTTGGCTCCTAAACTATGGAATAGTCTCCCTAACACTGTTCGGGATGCAGACACACTCACTCAGTTTAAGTCTAAACTAAAGACTCATCTATTTAGCCAGGCACACACCTAATTTATCCATCAACTCACAATTAGGCTGCTTTAGTTAGGTCTGCCAGAACCAGAAACATCTATCATGAACTGTAGCTCTACATAACATTTAATGACATCTACGCTAATATTATTCAATTTGTTTCCCTGTCTCAATCTCAGGATTCAGAGCCAGCCAGATCCAGCTCTGTTCCTGCTTGGTGTCGGACTCCACGTCTATGTGTCTCTGAGTGATGACGACTAAATGCAGCCGGTGCTAGCCAGACATCACTTTAGTCTTTTACAGTGGACTTCAGAGGATGAACTAAGGCCAACTCCTATTGTAAGACATGGGATACTTCATATGCCACTGCCTGAACCTTGGATTTAGGATGGACTCCACCAAACCTCACCAAAATGACCTGCCAGTTGTACTGCGATGCACCTCATTGTGCCTGCATCACCTTTGTCTATTGATGGACTACACTCTTGAAATGGAATACATAGACTATCGTTTAATTGCCAACAAAAGCCTTCATCAGCCAACTAACAAAGGACAATGCATCAATGTGAACTTTTGCAGTTAATCAAGGATGGACTTCAAAGACATTAGTCATTAATCTAACAGTTCATAAAAATCTTTTTTTTTTTCAACACTTACTTAGTTTACTAATCTTAAACCATGACCTGCACTGTATATAAATAAATAATATTGGCATTATATTCATGCTGGTTAGCCAGAGGGGAACTGGCACTCACAGTGAGTCTGGTTTCTCCCAAGGTTATTTTTCTCCATTAACCAACATCTTATGGAGTTTTGTGTTCCTTGCCACAGTCGCCTTCAGCTTGCACACAGGGGTTGTTAAAACAGTTATTATTTAATTATTTAATTTTTATACACAATTTACAATCATATTTAATCAAACTACACAATAATCACTCTAAGACTTTATAGATATTACAGTTTCATTTTCTGTTAATGCATGATTTTCTGTAAAGCTTCTTTGAAACAATGTGTGTTGTGAAAAGTGCTATACAAATAAAAATTACTTGACTATATTACACATTGCTATTTGTTTTTTATGATTTTACAGATTCTGAATGTGACTTTTAGGATCACAAACTTGCAAATTCTAAAAATGGAACAGTTTTCATTTGAAAGCAGATTAATAAGCATTAAATGTGATTTATTTCATTTTTTTATTTTTAATACATTTGCAAAGATTTCAAACAAACATCTTTCACATTGTCATTATGGGGTATTGTTTGTAGAATTTTGAGGAAAATAATGAATTTAATCCATTTTGGAATAAGGCTGTAACATAACAAAATGTGGAAAAAGTGAAGCGCTGTGAATACTTTCCGGATGCACTGTATGGACTACATTTAAGGTCTTTTTTGTCAGCCCCAGTCCTTATAATGGAAAAGATTGTGAGTTAATGATGAAAGAATTTTCATGTTTTGGATGAACGTTTCCTGTATAATCTTAAGCATGAAAGGATACGGAATAGGTCAAAAGCTCCAGCCACATAGATGATGGTGTCTCCAGGCTGTGGCTCCTCCCCTGAGGCAAACTGAATTATTTTTTGGGACGTCTGCAGAAACTGTGACACTCCCGTCCAGGGACTGTGGCCCTTTGGACCCTATGTAGCAGTACAGAAATGATAACAAACATCACAGCAAAAAATTACAAGTCTACATGATATCAAAATTGATGATATTTATTTTCTTATTACACGTTCCTGGTCTTACTGTGAATGATTCATCAGAGCACATCTAAAGATAAAAAGATTACTCGTAATCTTTCATCAAAATTTCATAATTTGCACTTGCTTTTACGGCTGATGCCATCAATACCTCTTATTATTCAACCACCTCTCATACAATCACAAGTCTATTCCAATAAATCAAATCAAATCCTACCCGAATTGTTTTTCTTGTTGAATGTGCTGTTTCACTCAGAAATGTGTCACATTAAGGAAGTAAAATAGGTTGTGAAATTGGTTCCATGTTGATGTTACACCTGCAACCCATTGAGGGAGCCAAACAGCTATTAATCCATGGCAATATTTCTTTTTCTACTGTCAAGTGTAGGCTTTCTTGTGTGACTAAGGGCATCACAGCACTATTCTTTCTTCATTTGGAGGCACTGATTGAGCAGTGCTTAGTCAATGTTAAACTCATGCACAGAGGTGCCATTCATGGCTCTGAATATGGACTGTGGCCACAATAAATCATTTCATGTGCCAACTTGGCAGGTGCATATGAGGACAACGCAAGCAGCAGGACGACGAGAGCAAAGAATTAAAAACAAGGGGGTAACCTAAAGGGTGAAATCTGAGGACACATTGCAATTTTCCAATCCTTAAGAAACTTTTCTTTCATTTAAAATGTTGTATTAGTTAGTGTTTTAGGCCAAAATATATATATTTCTACAAGGCAAAGTGTTATTTTAGGTAAGTAAAAAAAAAAAAAAAAATTAACACTTTTAATTACCTTTTTGCCTTCACTAGTTTATTTTAAAGGTCACTGACAAACAAGGTTGTCCAAGGTGATAACAATTATAATCTAGTTTATAACACACGTCAAGTTCGTAGAAATGTAATCTTTGTGTCCAAATATTTGAAAGACATTTAGAGCATTTTCTAAAAACAAAAAAAAATGGATTTACTCATTTTTAAAATGTCATGTGGTGAAACTATCATGTAAAAAGTATTAAAATAATTTCCTTGAACCTTAAATACACAAGAGTGAACACAACTTAATCATTAATTTAAAAATAGTTTTCAAAAATATTTTTCAAAGTAAAAAATGTTTTTTTTTTAAATGTCATCGATTTTTGAGTCACAAATAACAAGAAGTTTTCTCATGGTTACTCCATTTGACTTGAACTAAAATGTACCTTTTCATAAAAATGTCAGAATATCAGATATTTTTTAAAACTTCACAAACAGTCTCGAGGGTCTAAAGGGGTCCGCTCTGTTTTTTGTTTTATTTTTGTCACAGAACAGCAAAATAGATACGTACATGTTGGTTACACCACATGACTTTCTACACTATTCATGTCAACATTTATTTTTTCATGAATTTAAGCTTTTAATGAGATTTACTATCTGCAAACTTTTTTAGCATAGAAAACATGTTCATCATAATAGAGGTGTATTCAAGTAATTGTTTTGTGTAAATTGGATATTTTAATGTACTTTTTAAAATGTTACATTTTTAAAAAATGAACAGATCTGGACAAATAATTAGCTTCACGTCATCGACCCTGCAGTGGTCCTGCAGTGACAAACAAATTCTCAAAAGTACAAATATTCCATGTAAGATCTCAATTGATACATGGTCATGAAAAGTGTATGCAGAATACTTTTTGAAAAATTACCATTTAAAGCAGTTTTAAATGGAGTTTAGCATGTCACACCACAGGACAATTCAAGATACAGTGGTAATAAAAAGTATGTAATCCCTTTGGAATTACCTGCATTTACTGTATGTATAAATTTGTCTTAAAATTTGGTTTGATCTTAATCTGCAGTAAGTTACAATAATGAACAAACACAATCTGTTATTGTTCTTGTACATACTGAATACATCATTCAAACATTTACAGTGTAGGTTGAAAAAGTATGTGAACCCCTAGGCTAATGATGTCAACAAAAGCTAATTAGAGTCAGGAGTTGGCAAATCTGGCATCCAATTAATGAAACGAGATTGGAAGTGTGGGTTAGAGCTACTTTGACTTATAAAAAGCACTCAAACATTTTGAGTTTGCTATTCACAAGAAGCATCTGCTGAAGTGGACCATGCCTCCCAAAAAAGAGATCTCAGAAGACCTACGATCAAGTAGTTGCTTTGCATAAAGCTGGAAAAGGTTACAAAGTTTTCTCGAAGTACCTAGATATTCATCTGTCCACAGTTAGACAAATTGCCTATAAATGGAGATGATTTAGTACTGTGGCTACTCTCCCTAGAAGTGGCTGTCCACCCAAGATAACTCAAAGGGCACACTGCAGAATGCTCAGTGAGGTAAAAAAGAACCCCAGAGTGACAGCTAAACACTTGAAGGAATCATTGTAACTGGTTAATATCTCTGTTCATGAGTCTACTATATGGAAAACATTAAACATGCATGGTGTCCATGGCAGGACACCATGAAGAAAGCCACTGCTTTCCAACAAAAACATTGCTGCGCAACCGAATTTTGCCAAAGACCACCTTATCACTCCACAACGCTACTGGGAAAATGTTTTGTGGACTGATGAAACTAAGGTTGAATTGTTTGGGAAGAATACACAGCACTACATATGCCATAAGAAAAGGCATCACATACCAACATGGAAACATTATCCCAAAGGTTAAGTACAGTGGAGGGAGCATCATGATTTGGGGCTGCTTTGCTGCTTTGGGGCCTGGACAGCATGCCATTATTGAGGAAAAATGAATTCCCAAGTTTATCAAGATATCCTATAGCAGTGTTTCCCCTATATGCATTCAGGAGTGCTGCTGCGCCGCTGCAGAATTATGAACGCTGCTATTATCTATTGACATTTCATATGGTTCATTAATATCCATGACGCAACGTAACCCTTGCCAGCAACAGTCAGTTGCGCGCTTATACTGCATGCAGTCAAATGGGACACCTGTATGAAGCAAAAGGGACCCCACTATTTACATGCACGTATTCACTGTGACGTCATTGTATAGCAGCCCATCAAAGGCTGTTCGCGAGCGCATACACATACACAACAGAGAAGCAGCAGACCCGAAATATAACATATAGATACCTCTTCTAGCGGAAAGTCTTTTACTCTGATAACTTCTTTGGTAAAAGTAGTAGAAATATAGGGCTCTAGACTGCGATTAAATGGTTGCATCTTGCAATAATTTTTCCTGCCGGTGAGACTTATGTTTTTTTAGAGGTCACACCGGTGTGACTACAGAGTCTGCCAACTCGTTTATGCGTGACGCGTCTGTTTTCTGTTTCGTATGAGAAAAACGGAACGTAACATCACTAGCCACTATCCGGATCAATTATCAGCCAGCTCAATAAACAAAGCAGCACCAGCGCAGAGCAGTCTCACCCACGCAGTGCAAATCATTATAATCAGCACTGTGAGAAATGTGGCGCGAGACGCGAAACTCATTTGAATTTGGCTGTGGAAAAACCCTACGAAAACCCTTAGTGTCTCTTGCCTTGATGATTTAACGAGTTTAAAACCATGTTTAGCGGCACACCATTATAAACAGCACAGACCAGAACATAAATTATAAGGCTGTACAATCCATACATCACCACCCTAACAAAATTGTACCTTGGATTTACTATAGTAACACTTTATTGATTCATGTTATGACCATTGCCTGTTTTTCTGGATTTAATGCTTTATGGATAACTCTTTGTTTTGTTTGCCTGGTTGGACTGTCTATTTGGTTTATTGGATATATCGGCCTGCTTTTCGACTACGACTCTCTGCCTGCTGTTTTGGATTGTTTGCTTGTGTCTCTTTTAATAAACTTCCTGCACATGGATCCTAACTCCGTCTCCATGGCCAGTTCGTTACAGAATACTTCGACTACCATGGATCCAGCGGAAGTCTCACAGCTCCAGGCTGCATTTGCACACCAGTGCAAGGTTTTAAAGGGTTATCAAGACCAGCTGAACAACCTACGAGCCGCCAACGAATGTTTGACTCACTACATTCACTCACTGCCAGCTCCCTGCGCTAAACCATTAAGCCTTGCTCTTCCTGACAAGTTTGATGGTTCTGCTGAGAAATGCCGGGTTTTTTTTACGACAGTGTAAAGTTTATTTCTCTAATCAACCTGAATCATTTAATCAAAATGCCAAGAAATGTACCTTTTATGATGGCTCTGCTTACCGGTAAAGCACTCGATTGGGCCGCCACAGTTTGGGACAAAGATCCTCAAATCCAGACCTCGGTTGACTACTTCGTTCAACAGATCCACGAAGTCTTCGAGTATCCAGCGGGTGGTTAAGATATCTCTGTTCAGCTGCTTCATTTACGCCAGGGCCATCGATCTGCAGCAGACTACGCAATTCTGTTCAGGACGCTAGCGGCTCAAAGTGGGTAGAACGATGTTGCTCTGAAAACTGTTTTCCACGAGGGGCTTCACCAAGAACTCAAGGCTGAACTGTCATGAACTGAACAATTCATTACCATGGTTATCAAGATAGATAACCTTCTTCGTAATGCTCCATGGCCCCAGTTTCACTCCGCTTCTAAGTCTACAGTCTCAGTACAGGCACAGGCATCCACTGAATCACCCGAACCTATGCAAGTTGTTTACGCCCGTATTTCTATGGAAGAACGTCAACGTCGACATAACGAAAAACTTTGCTATTACTGTGGTGAATCAGGTCATCTAAATGCTGCATGCCCACACAAGAAATCAAGTTCCCCTGAATCAAGGCTGAAAGTGAGTACCACGAACTTTGTATCACCTATCCTTCACAGTTTTCTTTTGCCTGTAGAGATCTCCATTGGTGATCATAGAAAATATGTTACAGCTTTAGTGGATTCCGGGGCTGCTGTGAATCTCATAAATCAAAAGATCGTACAAGAACTCAATATTCCCACCAATCAATGCATTCCAACGATTAATATCACCACAGTTGACAATGCTCCCATTGGTACTGGTATAACCCAATAAACTGTTCCCATAACCATCAAGATTGGACTATTTCATGTGGAGAACATTTCACTATATGTCATAAACTCACCCAATCACGCTCTTATCCTGGGTCATCCTTGTCTGGCCATCCACAATCCTTCTATCTCCTGGAACCAGGGTGATCTCACGGTATGGTCTAGTTTCTGTCATGAACATTTGTCTCCATGTTGCTGTCTCCATGCCTTGTCTTACCACCAGCATTGAAAGCCCTGAATTCCAAACAGTAACCATGATTCCTGAGGAATATGCAGAATTCAATGAAGTTTTTAGTAAGGTCAAAGCTACTCAACTTCCTCCTCACCTTCCATGGGACTGCGCCATTGAACTTCTGCCTAATACAGCTCCACCGAGAAGCAAGACTTATCCATTGTCACATCCTGAGACCCTAGCTATGGAAACATACATCGAGGAAGCCCTTGCCTTCATCCATCCCTCCACCTCTCCAGCAGCTGCAGGTTTTTCTTCGTGGAGAAAAAGGATGGAGGTCTATGTCCATGTATCGACTATCAATGCCTGAACTCTGTCACCTTGAAATACCGTTACCCACTGCCACTCATCCCCTCAGCCCTTGAACAACTCCGTGAGGCTAAGATTTATATTAAGCTCGATCTAAGAAATGCTTATAACCTCATCAGAATCAGAGAAGGAGATAAGTGGAAAACTGCATTCATCACCACCAGGGGGCACTATGAATATCTGGTCATGCCGTATGGACTTGCTAACGCCTCCTCTGTTTTCCAGTCTTTTGTCAATTAGATTTTCAGAGATCTAATGAATCAGTGTGTGGTGGCCTACATTGATGACATCCTCATCTACTCTCAAAATAAAGAACAGCATATCCAGCATGTCAGGACAGTCCTATCACATCTCCAGGAACACCAGTTATTTGTCAAGGCAGAGAAATGTGAGTTTCATATCTCCCATACCACGTTCCTAGGTTACAATATCAGCCACCAAGGTATAGAATTGGATGTCTCTAAAATCACAGCAGTTACCGAATGGCCTCGACCTTCCACAATCAAAGAACTACGGCAATTTCTACCGCTGCTTCATCAGAAACTACAGTATCATTGCAGCCCCACTCACATCATTGCTCAAGAGAAAACCCAAACAGTTACCATGGAACGATGACGCATACCAAGCCTTCGTCTCCATCAAGTCAAGCTTCACGACCGCTCCTATACTGAAACACCCTGACCCCAGTCTTCCTTTCATCGTTGAAGTAGACGCTTCTGATTGTGGAATTGGAGTGGTCCTGTCACAACGTCACAGTACCCCAGGCAAGCTTTACCCTTGTGCCTTTTTCTCCAGAAAGTTAAATTCTGCTGAACGAAACTATGATGTGGGGAACAAGGAATTACTTTCTATGAAGGCAGCACTCGAAGAGTGGCATCACTGGTTAGAGGGGGCAGTCCACCCATTCCAAGTTATCACTGATCACAAGAACCTTGAATACATCAAGGCAGCCAAGAAACTGAATCCACATCAAGCCCAATGGTCCTTGTTCTTCACCAGGTTAAATTTTACCGTTACTTACCGCCCTGGCAGCAAGAATAGCAAAGCAGATGCACTTTAATGCAGGCATGATCCACCCACATCCAGCCTCATCCTGGATGAGTCCTATCACCATCTGTCATCATTGCACCGATTAGTTGGGATATCATGGAAGAAATACAGCGAGCACAACAGCACGAACCGTCACCACCTGACTGCCCCCCAAACAAGCACTTTGTACCACAAGCTCTATGTCTGAGAACTATCCAATGGGTCCACACTTCTTTGAGCACAGGACACCCTAGCATCCAAAGAACTATCACACTTGTACGTAATTCCTTCTGGTGGCCATCTGTAATTTGTGATGTTACTAAATATGTGAAGTCTTGTCAAGTGTGTGCACAATCTAAGACCCCCAGGGAACTACCCATGGGATTACTCCAACCACTGCCAATACCCCAAAGACCATGGTCCCACCTGTCCATCGATTTAGTCACCGACATGCCAAACTCCAATGGATACACCACCATACTGGTAATTATCAACCGATTCTCAAAATCATGTAGACTTGTCCCTCTCAAGGGTTTACCCACAGCTATGGAAACTGCTAACTGCTATTTCATCAAGTATTCAGAGTCTATGGATTACCAGAAGACATCGTGTCCGATCGAGGTTCACAGTTCACATCCCGAGTTTGGCAGGCGTTCTGTAAGCAACTGGACATCAATGTGAGTCCCCCCAAGCTAACAGACAGGTGGAATGTTTAAACCAGGAGATTGGCAGATATCTTTAGAGCTACTGTAGCCATGAACAGGAAAAGTGGAGCGACTTCTTGCCCTGGGCCGAATACACACAGAATTCCCTCATACCTCTACGGGACTAACCCCCTTCCAATGCGTGCTGGGCTACTAACCCCCAATGTTCCCTTGGTCCGGAGAACCTTCTACAGTGCCAGCGGTGGACGATTGGATTAGGCAGATTGAGAGGGTGTGGGACAGCGCACATGTCCGTCTATAGCAAGCGGTTCGAGCACAACGCTTTCAGGCTGATTGGCAGAGGTGCCCTCACCCCAACTATCAGCCTGGACAGAGGGTCTGTTTATCTACAAGGGATCTCAAGCTGCAGCAACCTGCAGGAAGCTCAGGTCAAGGTATGTGGGTCCATTCAGAATTATCTGTCAAATAAACCCAGTTACTTATTAGAGCTTCCTGCTAACTACTGCATCTCTCCTTCCTTCCATGTGTCCTTGCTGAATCCAACTGGCGTCTGGCCCTGGAATCACCAATCCCGAGCCTCCGCCTCCATTGGAGGTTGATGGAGCACCTGCGTATATGGTCAGAGAGATCATGGACTCAAGGCGACGAGGGAGCCAGATGCAATACTTGGTGGACTGGGAAGGCTATGGACCAGAGGAGAGATCGTGGGTAGTTGCCAAGGACAAGGGGTTCTGTAAAATCGGAGATTGTTACCAATCTTACCAACCACCGAGCGTTTTCCATTACCATTGTTTATTGATTCATGTTATGACCATTGCCTGTTTTTCTGGATTTACTGCTTTTTGGATAACCCTTTTTGTTTGCCTGGTTGGATTGTCTATTTGGTTTATTGGATTTATCGACCTGCTTTTTGACTATGTCTCTCTGCCTGCTGTTTTGGATTGTTTGCTTTTCTCTTTTAATAAACTTCCTGCACATGGATCCTAACAATGTCTCCATGGCTAGTTCGTTACAGATGTGCAATGTGTTATATTTATATAGTCCTGTTAAATAATTTCTGTTACAATTATGTCAGTTTGAAAAAGTTTCTATTTTGTTTTTGTAGTTTCTAAATGTAAAGTTTCTGTCATTTCATAAAAAAAAAAAAAATCCATAGTTTTGAAGTTACTTACTATCATAGTAAGGAGCCATGCTTGGTTTTACCAGTGACTACCTGTGATCTAGTTACAAATATCACTTAAAACTATGGACACTAATGGAGGAATTATGGCAGCTTTTCATAATTATTATGGACCAAGCAATCAGTTTTTCTTCGGTGTAAAATCTGTTATAAGTAACTGGCTTTGTTTGCCATTAGAAATTCAAAGAGATGACTGTACTTAATCAGTAGGATCGCATGTAGAATATTTTAATTTAGTGCTATATAAATTACATAGGCCTATAAATAAGCTTTTTTACAGTATAACACTGGCTGGTAATGACAGGCAGACAAAGACGAGATGATGTGAAGAACCTAAGTGCAGTTTATTACAAATGTGAAATCCCAAAACCGTAAATCCAAACATGAACAAAACATAGACTTGACTTGACTTGACTTGACTTGACTTGACTTGACTTGACTTGACTAACCCAACAATGTTACCTAAACACAATACCTGACAAAGGACCATGGCAAACATGAGGGTATAAATACATGGACAAGGGTAACAAGACAACCAATGAACAGACAGAACTATATACAAGATAACAAGACTAATAAACTTAAACCAATGACAAACTAGAACAGATAACGAGATAAGACAATAAACCAATGAAAAAAAGACACATGAACATGGAGGGAAACAGGATGATCACATGACTTGACATGGAAACAGGGAGTCACATGACATGGCAGGAACTAAACAAAAAAAAGACATAAATACAAGAACAAATCTCATACATTTGACATACAGATGTTACTGTTGCATCAAGTCAAAATCAATGCTATACTGTCTAATGTGCATTTCAGTGCAAAATAATATCAAATATATAATAATGTCACTATTTTTTATTAGTTTCAATCATTAATTATTATTAATTTGTTTTTTTAAATTAAGGACAAAAATATTTATTTTTCCACTGTTGCTACCAAATCAGGTGCTGGTGCCACCATCTGTAGAACTTGGTGGCACCAGTGCTACCACTCTCATATGTTAGTCTGGAGCCCTGTGGTGACATGTATGTTCTGTTAGATAGGTTTATATTTTCTGTTAGTGTTTATGTTTAATAAAAATAGTGAAAGTGATTTTCTGAGCACTTGCAGTGTCAAAAGCTCCCAGTAAATATTAAACACACACATGACAAGGTGAACATGAATAACCTATCTATAATGATTCTAAGGTCATTTTAAACTATTACATCACCGATGGGAGTAAATATGGGTCCGGCTACTACAGGATGGCTTCAAAAAAAGAAAATCCACCATTTGGAGTGGCCCAGTCAGAGCCCAGACCTTAACCCAATAGAGATGCAGTGGAATGACCTCAAGAGAGCCATTCACACCAGACATCCTAAGAATATGGCTGAGCTGAAGCAGTTCTGTAAGGAAGAATGGTCCAAAATTCCTTCTGAAAGTTGTGCAGGTCTAATCCGCAGCTACCAGAAGCTTGTGGGTGTGGTTATTGCTGCCAAAGGAGGATCGACCAGTTATTAAATCCAAGAGTTCACTTTTTCCACAGCACTGTGATGTGTCCAATAAAGACATGAAAGATTATAATTTTTGTGTGTTGTTAGCTTAAGCACATTGTTGTTTGTCTATACTTGTGACTTTGATGAAAAGGAGATCACATTTTTTGACCAATTAATGCAGAAAACCAGCTAATTCCAAAGGGTTCACATACTTTTTCTTACCACTGTATTCCGCTATTTTGGCACATTGTTTCCAGTAGTTACACTCCAGTAAGCTGCAGCTACACAAATAAGTGCAGCTTTTACTTATTTTATGCTTATTATTAATGCTGATTTTAATAATTTCTCATTATGTGGAGTCACACTTCAGAGCTGAATAAATGAATAAATGAATATAGAATTAGTTTAATATGAACATTACAAATCTGATTACAGTTAAAACATTAAAAATGTCTTATTTACATTCTGTTGGGATCCTGATTAGCAACGTATTGAAAGATCCAAAATAAATTGCCTATTTACACATTTCAGTGGTTCACAAGTTAATGTAATCCTGCTTAGAGGATAGTGTAAATGTGTGTGGCTTGCTGTCCTTGGCAAAATAAATTCCACTCATCCACAAATAAAGCTCTATTTTGGTTTCGTCACTCCAAATTACAGTGTGCCAGAAGCTGTGAGGCGTGTCAAGGTGTTGTCGGGCATATTGTAACCGGGCTTTTTTGTGGCATTGGCTTCTTTCTGGCAACTCGTCCATGCAGCTCATTTTTGTTCAAGCATCGTCGTATTGTGCTCCTTGAAACAACCACACTGTCTTTTTCCAGAGCAGCCTGTATTTCTCCTGAGGTTACCTGTGGGTTTTTCTTTGTATCCTAAACAATTATTCTGGCAGTTGTGGCTGAAATCTTTCTTGGTCTACCTGACCTTGGCTTGGTATCAAGAGATCCCCGAATTTTCCACTTCTTAATAAGTGATTGAACAGTACTGACTGTCATTTTCATGGCTTTGGATATATTTTTATATCCTTTTCCATCTTTATAAAGTTCCATTACCTTGTTACGCAGGTCTTTTGACAGTTCTTTTCTGCTCCCCATGGCTCAGTATGTAGACTGCACAGTGCATCCACGTGAGAGCTAACAAACTCATTGACTATTTATATACAGACACTAATTGCAATTTAAAAAGCCACAGGTGTGGGAAATTAAACTTTAATTGCCATTTAAACCTGTGTGTGTCACCTTCTGTAACAAGACCAAACATTCAAGGGTATGTAAACTTTTGATCAGGGCCATTTGGGTGATTTCTGTTACCATTATGATTTAAAAAGGAGCCAAACAACTATGTGATAATAAATGGCTTCATATGATCACTATCCTTAAATAAAAGACAGTTTTTTGCATGATCAGTCCTATTTTCAAAATCAATGCCAAAATTTCACAATTTCTGCCAGGGTATGCAAACTTTTGAGCACAACTGTATATACGCTTACTCTGTGATTGATTGGATTAAATGAAATTGCTCCTCCCGAAGCTAGTTTATATTCAGTCTTTCACAAGTAGATGTAATCCTGCTTAGAGGATAGTGTAAATGTGTGTGTCTTGCTGTCCTGGGCGAAGGGCTCGAGGCTTGACCTGAGCTCAAATACCCCCCAAAAGCTGCCAGCAAAACGGGACAGTGATCTGTTGTCTACGGATCCTTGTGTTTGAGACGAGATGAAATATTTTGTGAAGTCTCTTTTGCCCCACAAAGTAATGTAAAAAACCAGTTGCGGGGGGTGGGGGGTGGTTTTTGCTTGCTTATCTTGTGTGAGATGGCAGATGTGCTCGGAACTGACCTGGCCCCCCCTCCAGACGCAATGGGGGCCCTCACTGCATCCAAAACCGGGGAGTCCTCGCTGCGCTTTGAAGGGGGAGCCCATGACATGGATAAACATGAGTTAGTTCACATGCATTAGAACGGGAGAACCCCCTGCTGCATTTCGGAAGGGAGAGCCCTTGAGTGTTTTAAGCAGGCCCGTCTAGCAATATGAGACGGGGGGGCTACTGGGCTAGCCGGAGAGGCCTCCGCAGCACCTAAATGGGGGGGTGGCCTGGTGGTTTGACAAGGATAAGGCATGCGTCCCCCTGACCTTGATCGTGAATGTATCGTGGTTAGCTAATGAGGGCTTGTTGGTGTTTTTGATGTGTAGACGGTTGGTATGGATGTAGGTATGCATCGGATGACCAACAGTCCAGGAATCATATTTGATGCTCGGGCAGGCCTTTTGGCTGCAGTGGTTTCCGCCAATGCAGAAGGAATGGTTTGAATGTAGTTTTTTAAGATGCCGGATTTAATCAGAACGGATTTTAGATGTTTTTGGAACCAGAATCGGGAAACTGCTTGGTTTTGGTCGTCTATGAAGAGTGGATCAAGAGAGTTTTTGGATTGTGAACCTCTGTAGTGCAGGTAAAGGGCTGGATGGGAGTGAGCAGGTTGAAAATAAAAATTTTAGTCTGGTCTGTTTTACTCTATTTAATAAGGTATCTGATTGTCTCGTGGTCTTTGATATGGAGGTCAGAAATGGTGGGATGGATTCTTGGGTCAAATTTTGCCATGGTAGTGTGTTCTGAACATCGGTAGAAGCTGAAGAAGGCGAGGATGAACATTGCATCTAGTGTTTTTGAGGTGTTTGGAGATACAAGTATGTAGCCCTGGCAGAGGGTATTTAGACATCGGATGAGCAGGTTGATGGTGTGGGGTAGCCTAGTATCGGTTCTGGTGGGTTGGGATTTGTGGATACCCTTGATGAGAAGTGAGATCTGGGGATGGTCTACTGAGGAGGAGTTTTTGCCAAAAATTAGTTCATAGAAGAAATGGATGCCACTTAGGTACCCCATGATGGTTCCTGGATGGAGGTTTTTGGATTGGTTGAGATGTGAGGAGAAGAAGGATATGGAGAGGAGAGAAAAATTGAGAAATGGCAGGTTGTAGGTTTGATGGAAATTTTTGAAACATTTCCACACCATCCAGTAAATTTGGAGGGTTTGGTGGGAAACGGCTTGGAGGATGGAATCTAGGGAAGCTTGGTGAAGGATTCTGAGGGGGTGATTTATAGAAATTTCAGTTCTGAACAAGGAGGAACTGAGGTTGGTGTCGGGTTCGCTTCTGGGGCCAAGGCTCTGAATCTCTGAAAGAGAAAACGAGAGAGAGAGAGAGAGAGAGAGAGAGTCAGCAATCTGGTTCTTTGATCCTGGAATGTGTTCGGCTTTGATGATAAATTGGTTACGCATGGAAATCCAAATGAGGTGCCGGAAGAATTCGATGGAAGTGGATGGGCTGGCAGTCTTTTCTTGAGCAATAGGAATTCTTAGGTTGGAGAAAACTTTCGTCACCATGGTTAGATGTAGGGCTGCGGGAGAATTGTGAAGCGAGACAGTGAGGAAATCGTCAAGCAGGTGGATGAGGTAAGGCACGAAGTGATTTTTTAAGAGTATCCAGCAAATTGCTTTGGATAGCATGTCAAATATCTTGGGGCTGCTTTTGCAACCGAAGGTGAGTCGGAACGGAAAAATAGAATTTGCCATTCCAGCGTACGCTGAAGAGGTGCCAGAAATCGGGTTGCAGGGACATGATTTTGAATGCTGCAGTGATGTCAACTTTAGTGAGCCATGCCTTCCTTCCTACTTTTTTAATCATTTGTATGGCTTGGTCAACGTCATGGTAGTGAAGGGAGTATTCATCAGTTGAAATCAGGCTATTGATACTCGGGTGGGGTCTGCTGTGGGGGGCTGAGAGGTCTATGATGAGGTGTTTTTTCCCTGAGAATTTCCTGGTGGCTACTCCAATGGGATTGATATGGAAATTCTCAAATGGAGGTTTAGTGAACAGGTCTATCATGAAACCTGATTTAACTTCTTTATTTAGAAGGTTGTCGACTACTTGAGGTTCAGTGAGGGCTGATTGCAAGTAGTGATAGAAGAGACTGGAGGTCGGTGGACTCTCTAAACCACGATTAAAACCATGTTTTAATCTGGACAATAGAAATTGGATGAACGATTTATCTGGATAGTTGACCAGTTCTTTAGCTAGTGCAGGAATAATGACAGGAGTACTGAGGTACTTTCTAAATTTGTTTTTAATTGATGATTTTTTTAACCGGACAAATTTAACCTGCATGAGCTCCTCCGCAAAAGTCACAGATATGCAGGAAATGGCATGATGGTCTGTGACATCCGTAATCATTGAAATTGTTGCAAATTTGTGTGCCTGCTGAAAAGCTTACAGATCTTCCTTTTTGATCCTTGATGTACGAGTTTGATGGGTTGCTGTTGGGTTGAGGGACATAGTTAGTCGGCTTGGTTCGGAGGGTGTGATTGAGGGTCATGAAGTAGTTAGTTGCTCGGTTGACCTGCAGGCGGTGCATGAAATGCTTTTACATCCTAAGAACAGTCTGTTATGGAGATCTAGGTATAACGCTCCCAAGTATTGGCATAGGTTCCACTGTGAAACTCTGGTTGCACATTTGGCTGAAAAAGCTTGTGATATGTAAAGAAATGGATTCCGCCATAAGAGAGCGATAGTACGGCAATAATGGAAAGGTAGTCATTAAGCTTGCGCCGTCTATGAGGAAACATGGAGCAAACGATATCAGTAAAATGCCCGAAGGTGATGCAAAACTCGGCGAAAGCGAGCATGCGAGAAGAGCTAGGAGAGGGAATTTTCAGACTGACTGAGAATTCGCCGCAGTATATGGTTCTAATGGTGGTGCTGTTTGGGATTGCTGTCAGTAAAGAGGAGAGATCTATGTCTGCACCTGCAAGAATTTTAGACTGGAGGTGACTGGAGACTGGCAGGGGTTCTGAGGCTGCAAAGTTTGAGGGAATAGAGAGGTATGGCAGTCTGGAGGTTGAATGAGGGAGGGCGAGCTGGAGAATTTGGGCTGGCTAAGGAACGATTCTGGAACGTATTCGCTTGCTGAGGCAGCCTAGTAATGGTTCCAGGGTAGGGGAGAAAAGGAAGGTAGGAAGCAGGGGGTAAAGTGATGAGAGGAATGGGTCTGGGGTGGAGTTTGCCAGTGGAGGCAGCCTCACGCAGAAATCTGCTCCAGTGGCCCATGGATAGGAAAAAGTGGTGGGGGGATGTTAGCATGAGGAATGAATTGTGTTGGAAAAATAGAGGCATTTGGAATGGTTGTCGTTGGAGAACGAGGGAAACAGCCTGTGTGAATGGTGAAAATTTCATTGGATGGATGGTGGGTTTGCTGCGTGTATGGTAGAAATGGGATTGTTGAGAAATCTGTTATTGAGTGGAGATTTGAGAAGGAAGAGAAGGAGGCGGAGGGAGTTAAGCGGGGGAAGGGATGGTGACACGGGCCGAGCTTCCATGTTTACCTCGGGGTTAATATGACCGCTGGAGCTGGTTAGCTGTGACAGAATTCTGTGGATTTCTTTAGATTTTATGTTGAGGACTGCCGATTTAGAGCATATAGCAGGTGGAGAAGTTCTAGGGGCGGGTGAGTCGCCGTGTTTAGAGGCGGCAAGCAAATCATGGAGCTGAGCTTTGTTTGCCAAGGGTACGTGATGTCTGCGACTGCGAGAGCATGTCTTAATCCGTTGATGGTCCATTTGGCTATACTGGGGATGGAATGGCGATCGGACGTGGAAGAAGCATTAGATGAGGAGGTATGTGAAGCTCTTGAGGGAGGGGAGAAGAAATAATCTGGCGGCACCGCCTAGAAGAAGTAGTATCCGAGCGTGAAGCTTGGCGGCCTCAAATCACTGCTGGAAGTTGTGGAATGGCGCTGGGAGAGACAGGATCCTGGGTTCGATAGGCTGTTGTGCGGAGTCCGGAGCGATTTAAAATTCGTCGTCGGAAGGAAACAGTTCGAGTTTCTGAGACATCTTCAAGTATGGGTGGGGCTTAATGCCAGAAGACTCAACGCCATGTAGAGGTAAGCAGCTGTTTATATATGCTTACTCTGGCGATGTGATTGGTCGGATTAAATGACCTTGCTCCTCTTGAACCTAGTTCATAAAACTCCATATTATATATT
Source organism: Myxocyprinus asiaticus (assembly GCF_019703515.2). Lineage (NCBI taxonomy): Eukaryota > Metazoa > Chordata > Actinopteri > Cypriniformes > Catostomidae > Myxocyprinus > Myxocyprinus asiaticus. Next base: position 47,979,232 of record NC_059357.1, on the reverse strand, counting down.
TTCAAAATAGTAGAGACTTTTTACATTATTAAGGCAATATGCAAATTTATGACTAGTCATTTTTTTTTAAATAGACCCTAATTAGATATTGTTAATATATTTAAACAGTATTTCTGTCAACATTGTTCATTTTGCTATAGTTTTGTATTTCAAAGTTCGGTCACACTGCACGACAACACATCTTTCTTGAAATAGCCTCAAAATTCAAACATAATTTGAATAGATAAGTGTATGCTCTTTTGCTGTCCACCCAAATGAGAAAAATATGAGTTAGAAAAAGATTGACTTTTTCTTAAAGGAATAAAATGACCTGTCATGTCAACTGCCCTGCTACAGATAAGAGCAGCTGAGAGAAAATAATACTCACTCTTCCAAAGTTGTCTGTGTGTTGCTGATAGTCTGACCTGCCCTGAAGAAGGAAGATAAGAAATCAATGTCCAATTTGACACTGAGTGAGTAAATACAGCATATCATGTATATTAAGTCAGAAGCATACTCGACACAAGTAAGCACACACAGACATGAACGTCTGTGCCATTAAAGCAGATGTGTTATTATTCAGGTAGCTATAAACATGTAAACATGACTGTTTAACTAACTTTAACTCGCTCAGCAAGATCTTCAAACTGTTGCTCTGCCATGACAGTTGACCTGAATAGAAAACTGACCATAAAAGAAGACAGTACATGCTAATGCCCACCATGGTGCCCCTTATGGCATCACTGAGAATGCAAAGCGTACTTGCGGTACATTATGAATTACAGTCTGACACATTTCAGAATGCAACAATGGAGCTTAAGTAGCTAGAAGCATTTGTGTTGAGGAGCACTGACGTGCACAGAACGGGGGCAGCAGGGGTGCAAGCCCCTGCCCCTTTCATTCACAAATCTAAAGGTGCCCTTTTGGTCATCCAGAAAAGGGGAGAAATGTTAATAATTAAATTAAAATAGTTAAATAAAACAAAATTAAAATCTCATCATAATTTCATAATAACAGTAATAATGTGTTATGAGATTTCTTTGTAAATCGCGAGTGTTTTAAAGAAAATTAAGCGGAGGTGCCTTTAAGAGCACGTGCTACAGCAGATTGGGGGCATATACCAATCGCAAGTGATCCTCCCTATGCCCTATACTCACTCCAAACTGCAGAGCCCTTGAAGGGGGTACTCTGAAGGAAACATGGCGTTACTGTATGAATGTACCCTTCACTAACAGTCTTGTGGAAGGGCCCTCCGAGAAAAGATTAATTTCTCACTTTTGTTTTGAACGAGCATTCGAAAGGCATCCCCTCCTGCAGCAGTGCCCTTCAAGAAAGCAAAAAATGCAGTTTTGAATTCGCCCTGGAGCATCGAAGTGCTGTTACCTCAGACGAGTAACAGGTCAGATAAAAAGTCCACTCCATTTATTGTGCTGTAAGTTCATCAAAAGAATAATACTCAATTGCTACTGCATTTCCAACATTGCAGTGTCTAGTGTAGACAGATTTATTAATTATAATGGGAGTGGTCGTGTCACTTTCAGTGATATAAATTTAATTAGTCTTTTTATAGAATACTGACATAAACTGAAGGAGCTGTCTGGTTCAGCCAAAGCCAGTTTGGTTTTGTTGAAACTAATAAGCCATTAGACTAATCACTTTCAGAAAAATACCATTAGGCTACCACAGTACCGCTGCTTCCTATGCGCGTATTATGCAGACTGCGTAGGGCACCAACTCCCTAAGGGGGCACCATCATACCCATGGAGGGCACCAGAAACTCAACCGGCTGCTCTTACTCGCATGTTATAGGTTATTCAAGTACCCTGTAGCATTCGCGGAACACAGTTGATCGCCTCGCTCTCACACTTTCTCATCACGCTTTCGCACCGTGCACCACGTTACCAGGGTAATGCCATGGTACTGAATGATTGATCATGTTCATATTTCATGATATTGTCATGGTACTCCAAGGTACTTTAAGAAATACCATATTATACCATACTATGACACATGTCAAAAACATGGGGTTATCATAGACCATGTCTGAAAATAAATAAATAAACAAGTGTATTACCATGATACTTTTTGTGAGAAATATAACAGAATAGGCTATTATTTGTGATAAAGGAAAAATGGAAAAAAGTATGTACAGTACATGGTTAAATCCTCAAAAAGCAAAGAAATTAGTTAAGTATTTATAATTACTACTCATTAAAAAAAAGAAAAAACACAGTGCCCTTTTTTTATCCTTCCGCCCTGTCCCTGCTAAGGTCTGTGTATGTCACTGTTGAGGAGAGTATGTTTGAGGCCTCAGGTGGCAGTGTCTCACCATGTTGCTGTGATGAGCTTTAGTCATGAGCAGCATGCGGCCGACCAGGTCTGTAGTGGACACACCCTGCGTTCTTTTACACTCTCTGTAAACATATCCACTCTGAGTGAGAACCAAACTAAACATAAGAACAATATAGCATCATGAAAGGCAGGCTTACCTGTACCTACCCGACTTTTTCACTTCTTCATACGTGTCTTTTCCATCCACGGTGAGTGTTATATCATCTGAGGAGATAAGTTCAAAGGTTATGAATATGTCAACTGTGAACTACATTTACCAAAATCTTCAATCTAAAGTCAGCAATTTTAATATAATATGAAACATTTAGCATCAAATTCTTCCCAAACTGAATGATCTAAACTATGCTACCCACATTAATTTGATAGATCTACTGTATAATCCTCTGTATCACACAAATTGTCTAATTTGTACAGTATGTGAGACAAAGTTGATACTTCAATGGCACATAACCAAAAACTCCATTTAGTTTCCTGAGCTATGAAAAAGCAACCACTAAGCCAGTGGTTCTTGAACTTTTTCAGTGTTGGGCCCCTCCTTGGGAATGGTGCATCCCTTTGTGGCCTCTCAGAAGACCAAATGGCCCCCTCTGTCTTAGCAATCAAATGTTCATCATTGTTTAAATAGCAAAATACCTACTGATGTCTCTGTTCAATGACACTGCAGCTTAGTGTGGGGGATAGCAGTGAAATGTACAGTGCATCTGGAAAGTATTCACAGCGCTTCACTTTTTCCACATTTTGTTATGTTACAGCCTTATTCCAAAATTGATTAAATTCATAATTTTCCTCAAAATTCTACAAACAATACCCCATAATGACAATGTGAAAGAAGTTTGTTTGAAATCTTTGCAAATGTATTAAAAATAAAAAACGAAAAAAATCACATGTACATAAGTATTCACAGCCTTTGCCATGACACTCAAAATTGAGCTCAGGTGCATCCTGTTTCCACTGATCATCCTTGAGATGTTTCTACAACTTGATTGGAGTCCACCTGTGGTAAATTCAGTTGACTGGACATGATTTGGAAAGGCACACACCTGTCTATATAAGGACCCACAGTTAACAGTGCATGTCAGAGCACAAACCAAGCCATGAAGTCCAAGGAATTGTCTGTAGACCTCCGAGACAGGATTGTATCGAGGCACAGATCTGGGGAAGGGTACAGAAAAATGTCTGCAGCATTGAAGGTCCCAATGAGCCCAGTGGCCTTCATCATCCGTAAATGGAAGAAGTTTGGAACCACCAGGACTCTTCCTAGAGCTGGCCGGCTGGCCAAACTGAGCGATCGGGGGAGAAGGGCCTTAGTCAGGGAGGTGACCAAGAACCCGATGGTCACTCTGACAGAGCTCCAGCATTTCTCTGTGGAGAGAGGAGAACCTTCCAGAAGAACAACCATCTCTGCAGCACTCCACCAATCAGGCCTGTATGGTAGAGTGGCCAGACGGAAGCCACTCCTCAGTAAAAGGCACATGACAGCCTGCCTGGAGTTTGTCAAAAGGCACCTGAAGGACTCTGACCATGAGAAACAAAGATTGAACTCTCTGGCCTGAATGGCAAGCATCATGTCTGGAGGAAACCAGGCACCGCTCATCACCTGGCCAATACCATCCCTACAGTGAAGCATGGTGGTGGCAGCATCATGCTGTGGGGATGTTTTTGAAGATGAATGCAGCAATGTATAGAGACATCCTTGATGAAAACCTGCTCCAGAGCGCTCTGGACCGCAGACTGGGGCGAAGGTTCATCTTCCAACAGGACAATGACCCTAAGCACACAGCCAAGATAACAAAGGAGTGGCTACGGGACAACTCTGTGAATGTCCTTGAGTGGCCCAACCAGAGCCCAGACTTGAACCCGATTGAACATCTCTGGAGAGATCTGAAAATGGCTGTGCACCGACACTCCCCATCCAACCTGATGGAGCTTGAGAGGTCCTGCAAAGAAGAATGGGAGAAACTGCCCAAAAATAGGTGTGCCAAGCTTGTAGCATCATACTCAAAAAGATTTGAGGCTGTAATTGGTGCCAAAGGTGCTTCAACAAAGTATTGAGCAAAGGCTGTGAATACTTATGTACATGTGATTTTTTTTTTTTTTTTTTCGTTTTTTATTTTTAATAAATTTGCAAAGATTTCAAACAAACTTCTTTCACATTGTCATTATGGGGTATTGTTTGTAGAATTTTGAGGGAAATAATGAATTTAATCCATTTTGGAATAAGGCTGTATGTAACATAACAAAATGTGGAAAAGTGAAGCGCTGTGAATACTTTCCGGATGCACTGTATATATATTATTTTGTTATTACTGTACAATACATTTCTATTCATTAACATTGGTAAATGCATTCCAATATTTACTGTGAATTTTCACACTGAGAATAAATGGGTTCATCCAAAAGCTAAAAAATGCTTTATATGGAGTTAGGATGAAAATAAGGTGCATTTCAAACTGTTCTGAGACCTGTGCAGACAGACAGCACACTAGAGGTTAAGTTATTCACTAAATAGGGAGCAAGGGGACATCTTATGGCTTTCTTGCAGCTAAGTGCATTCACTCCTAAGATCCAACCAAAAGTTCAGTTTCAGGCTGCAGATGATGTTTCGACCACTCAACATGTTTGGCAAACATGGGACAATGGTAATCAGTACATAGATTCAGAATGCAACATTTTATTTTAACATGGTTGGCAGTGATTGGATGATGCTATAACTTTGAATCAGAATTATTTATTCAGCTTTACAAAAAATCAGCTGTAATGTCTGTAACATCTCATTCTAGAACTTGGTATTTTTTTAAATTTCACAACTTAGTCCCACAGTCAACATAACAGTATGTGGACATAATTTTTTTTGCTTGTTATTAGGTGCTACTAGTTACAAATCAAAAAACAAAATGGAAAATGCACACAGCAGTGATGCTCTGGTCTCAGGAGGTTAAAGGAGCTGTCTGACTCGTGATCTTCCATCATTTTATTAAATTCAGTGTTTTAAATCTGATGGCTACTTAGCTAACGTGGTCTTGTGGGATAGTAAAGTATCAACTGGTTGCACACTTTAGAATCTGTGACATACTGCTTTTGGCATAGTATGTAGTAGGGAAAAGGCATATTTGGACAGGGAACTAGCCTGCTGCTGTAACTACGCGAATACTTAATTGCTACTTCACATATTGATTCATATCTAAAATTGTCCCTTTAAAAGTCATCAAGAACAGGGTGAATTTTTGGCTCAGTATGATTGTTTTTGCACAGGTTATCATGATTAAGCTCTGACCTCCATGAACACAGAAATCACAGCAGTATTTGTCCAGAGTCTCAAGCGTGGTTACGTATGGAGCCCCTTCCACAATCTCATCCACCCATTTGATGGCTCGCACCATCTTATATCTCTCTGCTTGAGTGAACACTGGAGGACCTTTGTGCTTAGAGATCTCATCTGCAGGAGGAGAGTGACCACATTAGCATCAAGAACATTTTATTTACAACTTCTATTATTTGCTAGAGTATTAAACTAATGTTCATTCGTTCATATTTTTAGTCAAATTGTAGGAAAGGAAAATATGGTTACCTCTATTTCAACTATGTGATACCATTACTGACATATAAAGCTCTAAATGTTCTAGGCCCTCAGTATTTAAGAGATATTTCTTCTACCCTATAATCCAATAAAAATGCAGGTCTTATGCTGCCTTCATGTGCTATTGGAATTATCCTACTTCCCACCTCTGAAGTGGTAATTACGAGTACGTCATGTTCAAGTGCTTTGTTGTCGGAAAGAACAGGAAACATGGACATGGACTCAGTCATACATATTTCTTGAGGAACTTTTATTTTACAATGTAAAAAAGTACAACATGCATCAAATGGTTGCTGCTATACATAAATGAATATGACCGAAATGGCAAGTGCTAAAAATTTGCTGTATTTAGAAAAATTTATAAAAGCCTGCCATTCACTACAGAAACCGAACTCTTCTCCGCCTGGTCTACCATGTTGAAAGTGTACGAGCCCTCCCATCTCGGAAAGTTGGGTATCAAATTTGTCTCAGAGTTTCCCAGGCATAATTTCGACTTGAGGGGTCATTCATGTGCAACTTCAGAGTGGGAAACGTCATGGTTACTGGTGTAACCTCCGTTCCCTGATGGAGGGAACGAGACGTTGGTGTCGATGTAGTGACACTAGGGGTCACTCTTGGGAGCCCGAGACACCTCTGGTCTTTGATAAAAGGCCAATGAAAATTGGCGAGTGGTATTTGCATGCCACTCCCCCGAACATACGGGTATAAAAGGAGCTGGTATGCAATCACTCATTCAGGTTTTACGCTGAGGAGCCGATATAAGGTCCGGCCATTTCAGCGGGTAGTTCAGCATTGTGGCAGGAGGGACACAATGTCTCGTTACCTCCATCAGGGAACGGAGGTTACACCAGTAACCATGACGTTCCCTATCTGTCACTCCTCGATGTTGGTGTCGATTTAGTGACACTAGGGGTCCCTATACAAAATGCCACAAGGCTGAACTGTGTTATGTGAACTGGCGGTGTGTGGTGGGCAGACTTGCTGTGTGCCACATAGCCAGCACACCAGGTCGACACGTAACCTCCCCCCAACACAGTTATGAGTGTCGAACAGCCCGTTTTGGGGCCAAGTCGACTACCCAAAGATAGAGACAGGCTTAACCCAGTCATGGCCTCTTTTCCCCTTCTCTTTTTCCACTCCCTAAAAAAGAAGGGGGATTATCCGACTGGGCCGCCAGGTCTAGTCGGGGGGTGTCCCTCCGAAGGGGAGGACACCACGGAGACCACACCTCGCCCCAAGAGGGGGGGGGGATATTTAAGTGGAAGAATACGTCACATGGTCTTTCCAACAATGTGGACAGCCTTCAAGGTAGACCCTGCCCAATGGGGTAGGAGATACTACAACATAGAGACTGGGGCAGAGGGGCTCTGCCCAAGGAAGATGCAGTTTGCCAGCAGGGAAATGAATTAGCGGAAGATATAGATCGCATGGGGTTAGCCTTACAGGGAACCACCACATGCGGAGCACCTACCCCAGAACCGGGCTCTTAGTTAGCGCGTGTACTGGGCCAGCAGCGAGTCTCTCCGAAAACTCGACTGCCACAGGGCTCGGAGGAAGTCAACCAGGGAACAAATTTTGTGAACACTACTGGGAATTAACAGCGCACATCTTCAGCTCAAAAGGAGGTGGAAGGCGCTATGTGCAAGCGATACACCCGGCCGGCTATCCCTGGCTTATCCGCTTGTTGCGTGCCACTACCTGGGACGAAACCGGTTCCACCCGGAGGTTGTAGAACCTTGCAAAGGTGTTGGGTGTTGCCCAGCCCGCTGCTCTGCAAATGTCTATTAGAGAGGCACTTCTAGCCAAGGCCCAAGAAGCCGCTACACCACGGGTAGAATGGGCTCGTAGCCCTACCGGGGGCGACATGTTTTGGGCGAGTTATGGCGTCAACGAGCCAGTGGGCGATCCTCTGCTTGGAGACAGCGCTTCCTTTCTGCTGGGCACCAAAAGCAGACAAAGAGCTGCTCAGAGATTCTAAAGCTCTGCGTGAGATCCAAATAGATGTGTAAAGCACGCACCGGACACAGCGACGACAGGGCTGGGTCTGCCTCCTCCTGGGGCAGCACTTGCAGGTTCACCACCTAGTCCCTAAAGGGGTGGTGGGAACCTTGGGCACATAGCCCGGTCAGGGTCTCAGGATCATGTGAGAGTAACCTAGACTGAACTCCAGGCACGTTTCACTGGCAGAGAACGCTTGCAGGTCACCTACCCTCTTGATGGAAGTGAGCGCAGTCAGGAGGGCAGTCTTCAAGGAGAGTGCCTTAAGCTCGGCTGACTGCAAAGGCTCAAAGGGGGCTCTCTGTAGACCCTGAAAAACTACAGAGGTCCGCTGAGGGAATGAGGTGTGGCCTGGAGGGATTCAGCCTCCTGGCACCTCTTAGGAACCTGATGATCAGGTTATGCTTCCCTAAGGACTTACTCTCAACTGCGTCGTGGTGTGCTGCTATGGCAGCAACATACACCTTCAAGGTGGAAGGGGACAGCCTCCCTTCCAACCTCTCCTGCAGGAAGGAAAGCACTGATCCGACTGCGCATCTCTGGGGGTCTTCGTGTTGAGAAGAACACCACTTAGCGAATAGACGCCACTTAAAGGCATACAGGCGCCTCGTAGAGGGGGCCCTAGCCTGAGTGATCGTGTCTACCACCGCGGGTGGTAGGCCACTTAGGTCTTCTGCATCCCGTCCAGGGACCAGACATGGAGATTCCAGAGGTCTGGGCGTGGGTGCCAGAGGGAGCCCCGTCCCTGAGAAAGAAGGTCCTTCCTCAGGGGAATTTGCCAGGGGGGAGCTGTCGCGAGGAGCATGAGGTCCGAGAACCACGTCTGGGTGGGCCAGTAGGGTGCTACCAGGACGACCTGCTCCTCGTCCTCCCTGACCTTGCACAGAGTCTGTGCAAGTAGGCTCACTGGGGGAAATGCGTATTTGCGAATGCCAGGGGGCCAGCTGTGTGCCAGCACGTCTATGCCGAGGGAGGCCTCGGTCAGGGCGTACCAGAGCGGGCAGTGGGGAGGATTCTTGGGAGGCGAACAGGTGTACCTGTGCCTGTCGAATCGACTCCAAATCAGCTGGACCACCTGAAGGTGGAGTCTCCACTCTCCCCTGAGGGTAACCTGTTGTGACGGCGTGTCTGCCGTAGTGTTGAGGTTGCCCGGGATGTGAGTGGCTTGCAGCGACTTGAGGTGCTGCTGACTCCAGAGGAGGAGACAGCGGGCGAGTTGTGGCATACAACGAGAGCGCAAACCACCTTGGCGGTTGACATATGCTACCATTGTCGTGTTGTCTGTCTGAACTAACACGTGCTTGCCCTGGATCAACGGCCAAACCTCTGCAGGGTGAGCAGAATTGCCAACAACTCGAGGCAGTTGATGTGCCAACGCAGCCGCGGACCCGTCCAGAGGCCGGTGGCTGCGTGCCCATTGCAAACGGCGCCCCAGCCCATTTTGGAGGCATCTGTCGTGACCACGACGTGCCTGGGGACCAGTTCTAGAGGAACACCTGCTCGTAGAAAAAAGAGGTCAGTCCAAGGGCTGAAAAGACGGTGACAGACCGACGTAATGGCCACGCGGTGTCCTGTGGCGCCATGCCCGTCTCGGGACTCGAGTCTGGAGCCAGTGCTGAAGCGGCCTCATATGCATCAACCCGAGCGGGGTGGCCACCGCCAAGGATGCCATATGCCCCAGGAGCCTCTGAAAAAGTTTCAGTGGAACCGCTGTTTTCTGTTTGAATGCCTTCAAACAGGCCAGCACCGACTGGGCGTGATCGTTCATAAGGCGCGCCGTCAAGGAGACTGAGACCAACTCCAAACCGAGAAAAGAGATGCTCTGAACTGGGAGGAGCTTGCTCTTTTCCCAGTTGACCCGAAGCCCTAGTCGGCTGACCAGAGGTGTCTCGTGCTCCCAAGAGTGACCCCTAGTGTCACTACATCGACACCAACGTCGAGTGAGTGACAGATAGGGAACTCATATTTACGATAATTCCGATAGCATGTGAAGGCAGCATTAGGCAGAGAATACATGGCTCTTAAACTCTGGACAATGTTAAAAATTCAGACACACTCTCTCCATACAGAAAACACACTAGTCAAAGTAGAAAATGACTTACTTCTATCATCTGGCAGGGCTTGCTTGTATTATGGGACCTTAGTGCTGCTTTTAACATTATAGATCATAACATAGTTTTTAGATTATATTCATATTGTTTGCTTGTTGTTTGTCAGCACAGGTAAAGTATGACTGTCTTTGTCATTAGTGGTACTGATTTTAGTTACAGTAGATGGCATATTTAAAGGGATAGTTCACCCAAAAATGAAAATTCAGTCATTGTTTACTCACCCCTGTGTTGTTATAACCCCATATTACTTTCTATTTCTTAACACAATGGGAGAAATTGTGAAAAAAATCTGTGCTCAGTGATGTCACACAATGGCAGTTTATGGTGACTACATCTTCAAGATTCACAAGGACACAAGAGTATAATTCAGAAGTCTAATAAATTATGGTATGCGACTAGTGTTTTGTTCTGAAGGAATACGATAAGGTTTGGTGTGAAACAAACCAAAATCTAACGTATTATTAAGCGAAACTCTTGACTAACGGTTGATCTCCTGTGCTCGTTCATGAGTCTGCACGTGAGCTTTAGAGCTCCTTGAAGGAGAGCAACAGTAAACTCCTTTTGTTTCGCTTCAACAGGACCACCAGTGATATTAACAACAGAAAACACAACATAGCTGCACACAAACCAGAGAGCAGAACTTACAAAACATGTCTGAAGAGTTTGTAGTCAAAAAATATATGCTTTTCTATGCCTAGCCTTATTTGACTGAGGACTCAAACAAATAAGGCTAAACATGGAAATGCATCTATTTTTCGATTACAAACTCTTCAGACATGTTTTGTAAGTTCTGCGCTCTGCAATAAAAGTTATAATTTTTATGTTAATCTGAGTTTTTGTCCTAAGCAGCTGCGATGGGACATTTTGTCTATCGCTTGGTTTCTATATTTGCTGTTGTGCCGTGTAACACTATCTGCTATGAACTGGCACCGGTCTAAAATCATTCTGATAAAATTATATTGAAGCCAGCATCTCATTTGCCGATTAAAAATACTTGATTTTGGCCGAGAATGTTACACCTACCGACTGTTTTTGCGGAGGTCTAACATACACACCCACACACCTATTCAGAATAGAGGTGACAGACATTTCCACTTCCTCTGCCTTTCTCTCTGGTTCTTCTACTTCGCTTTTGGTAAGCGAAACCTCCAAAGAACTGTGGTCTCCCATACTCTCTGTCTGACTGTAACATCTGGGTGTGTGTGTGTGTAGCTACTTTCAGCCTCCTCAGTGACACTGTTTGATTGAAGACTCCGATTCAAACAATTAAGGCTGGGCATAGAAATGCATCTATTTTTTGACTACAAACTCTTCAGACATGTTTTGTCTCTGGTTTGTGTGCAGCCATGTTGTGTTCTGTTGTTAATACCGCTGGTGGTCCTGTTGAAGCAAAACAAAAGGAGTTTTCGCATAAAACGCACCACTTTGTGAGCGGAAGCGTAACTGTTGCTCTCATGCAAGGAGCTCTAAAGCTTGCGTACAGACTCATGAATGTGCACAGGAGATCAACCGTCAGTCAAGAGTTTCACTAAATAATATATTAGATTTTGGTTTGTTTCTCACCAAACCTTATCGTATTCCTTCAAAACAAAACATGAGTCGCATATCATAATTTAACAGACTTCTGAATTAAACTCTTGTGTCATTTTATAGCTTGAAGAGGTGGTCATAAACTGCCATTGTATGACATCACTGAGAACAAAATTTTTTCAAAATTTCTCCCTTTGTGTTAAGAAAAAGAAAGTCATATGGGGTTATAACAACACAGGGGTGGGTAAACAATGACTGAATTTTCATTTTTGGGTGAACTAATCAATAAATTTGATGGGAACTGAGACAAGGCTGTCAAGGACAGAAATACAGTCCATTCAATATGTGGTACTGTTGTGTACCTGTGTGTTGATCTCACAACTGACAAAACACTGCAGAAAACATGGGTTGTGAAAATTACATGTGACCAAGGATTTCAAGGCTGTATAATATATCGAAGGAAATGTACTACCGATTATTGCGTCAGGTTTCTGAAAGAGCTCTTGGTCTCAAACATGGTTATCAAATCTCAATGAAATGAACTGATTGACTGATTGTAGTGATAAAGCAGCGCTGTCACTCCACACTGGTACTGTGTGTGTGTGTGTGTGTGTGTGTGTGTGTGTGTGTCCGCACCGTCAGTGTGCACTCCAACAATGAGGTAGTCTCCCATAGCCTTGGCTTGTCGAAGCTGATTGGAATGACCATAATGGACCATGTCATAACTATAAGGAGAGTGTAAAGAAGACAAAAACAGTTATTAAAATAGGGAGGAGCACTAGAACAGTGGTACCATAACCAGCTAATCACATTTGAGTCTATTTGAGTCTGTTGCATAATCCTCTGCAGAAAATACATCTTGTGTGTGGAAACTTTTATAACCCCAACATACAACATCTATGTGGTTAAAATTATTTTTTTACAGTATATTCACCTATAAATTGTTCACTCTCATCTATAGTGGCCATAGAAAGTATTTGGACACTTAAAGCACACTTAAAAATGTCTGAATGTCATTGTTTTATATATCAAAGCAAGTGTCATCTGCAATAAAAAATATATTTTAAATGGATGTATGATGTCAGTTCTCTAAAGTGCACAAAGGTGTTCATCACATTAAAGTTGCTGTTTGGTTGGCAGTTAACCAAAGTTAACCAATGCCTAAAAAAATGTTCAGCACCCTTCAAGTCACTTCTCACCCCAAAATCAAGAGAAAAAAATTATAAAGTAGTTATGGTTTGCATTTTAGGACCATTACAACTTTTAGCATTTTTAAATTATTTTTTAAAATATTTCGGGTTTAATACAACTTAAGCTCAATAAACAGCATTTGTGGCATAACATTGATTACTTTATAATTATTTTGACATTCCATCTTTTCTTGAGAAAAGCAAAAATCTAAATCGGGGCCAATTTTGGAGGGTTTAAGGGCAGAAATGTGAAGTTTATAATTTGATAAAAGCACAATTATTTTCATTCTGTTAAAACTTGTGTATTATTTGAGCTGTGAAGTTGTTTAAATCAATGTTTTTATGTTTGTTTTAGGGTTTGTGGAATTCCATTGTCATGGCAACAAAATTGGATATAACTTTACACCGAAAAGGTTAGCAAGCAATTATATCACACTAAAATCATGTTTACACACATAATGAATTGTCTTGTGGCTATACTTTTGAAACAGTGAGTATTTTAATGTTTATGGATTGGCCCCATTCAATTTTATTGTAAGTGCCTCACTGTTTTCATTTTTTTTTTAAGAAAAGTTTTCCGTTAATCAACATTATGCCACAAATGCTGTTGATTGAGCTTAAAGGTGCACTCGGTAACTTTTGTCTTTGTGTTGTCTTGGACTTACAGTGACACTTAGCGGCTTGGATGCAGCATCATTTAAAATCAATAGTTTTCAGTTTCAGATGCCATTGTAGAAATGTAGTATTCACAGTCAGTCATGATTGCTTTAATCAATGAGTGAAAGTGTCCAATAACAGGACAGATACTGAGATTAAGCGAGTAGTATTCGGCTGGTCATGTGATTCTAACATGGCAGCCCCCATGAGTGGACCCTCTCCATGTAGAATAAAACAGCTTTTATAAGGTTACTGATATGACTGGAGTCTTCATTTCAGTGTGAGTGGTCATGATTTAATACATACAGGTGCATCTCAATAAATTAGAATGTCGTGGAAAACTTCATTTATTTCAGTAATTCAACTCAAATTGTGAAACTCGTGTATTAAATAAATTCAATGCACACAGACTGAAGTAGTTTAAGTCTTTGGTTCTTTTAATTGTGATGATTTTAGCTCACATTTAACAAAAACCCACCAATTCACTATCTCAAAAAATTAGAATATGGTGACATGCCAATCAGCTAATCAACTCAAAACACCTGCAAAGGTTTCCTGAGCCTTCAAAACGGTCTCTCAGTTTGGTTCACTAGGCTACACAATCATGGGGAAGACTGCTGATCTGACAGTTGTCCAGAAGACAATAACTGACACCCTTCACAAGGAGGGTAAGCCACAAACATCCATTGGCAAAGAAGCTGGCTGTTCACAGAGTGCTGTATCCAAGCATGCTAACAGAAAGTGAGTGGAAGGAAAAAGTGTGGAAGAAAAAGAGAACCGCAGCCTTATGAGGATTGTCAAGCAAAACTGATTCAAGAATTTGGGTGAACTTCACAAGGAATGGACTGAGGCTGGGGTCAAGGCATCAAGAGCCACCACACACAGACGTGTCAAGGAATTTGGCTACAGTTGTCGTATTCCTCTTGTTAAGCCACTCCTGAACCACAGACAACGTCAGAGGCGTCTTACCTGGGCTAAGGAGAAGAAGAACTGGACTGTTGCCCAGTGGTCCAAAGTCCTCTTTTCAGATGAGAGCAAGTTTTGTATTTCATTTGGAAACCAAGGTCCTAGAGTCTGGAGGAAGGGTGGAGAAGCTCATAGCCCAAGTTGCTTGAAGTCCAGTGTTAAGTTTCCACAGTCTGTGATGATTTGGGGTGCAATGTCATCTGCTGGTGTTGGTCCATTGTGTTTTTTGAAAACCAAAGTCAATGCACCCGTTTACCAAGAAATTTTGGAGCACTTCATGCTTCCTTCTGCTGACCAGCTTTTTAAAGATGCTGATTTCATTTTCCAGCAGGATTTGGCACCTGCCCACACTGCCAAAAGCACCAAAAGTTGGTTAAATGACCATGGTGTTGGTGTGCTTGACTGGCCAGCAAATTCACCAGACCTGAACTCCATAGAGAATCTATGGGGTATTGTCAAGAGGAAAATGAGAAACATGAGACCAAAAAATGCAGATGAGCTGAAGGCCACTGTCAAAGAAACCTGGGCTTCCATACCACCTCGGCAGTGCCACAAACTGATCACCTCCATGCCACGCCAAATTGAGTTAGTAATTAAAGCAAAAGGAGCCCCTACCAAGTATTGAGTACATATACAGTAAATGAACATACTTTCCAGAAGGCCAACAATTCACTAAAAATGTTTTTTTTATTGGTCTTATGATGTATTCTAATTTTTTGAGATAGTGAATTGGTGGGTTTTTGTTAAATGTGAGCCAAAATAATCACAATTAAAAGAACCAAAGACTTAAACTACTTCAGTCTGTGTGCATTGAATTTATTTAATACACGAGTTTCACAATTTGAGTTGAATTACTGAAATAAATGAACTTTTCCACGACATTCTAATTTATTGAGATGCACCTGTATATTGCAAAATTACAATTCATGTCTTTAGGAGTTAAACTTTTTAATAAGGAAAAAATTACTGAGTGCACCAGTAAGAGTGCAACTTGTATTGAACCCAGAATATTCCTTTAAGCATAGTTTCCCCCTAAAATACTCATCACCGTAATGTGTCACAGTACTAAAAATGTTACTATGATATATAAATGCTTTACAATTAAATAATAAAATAATTTATCATTTAAATATTTTTTTTCTTCACATTACTGTATTGAGAGTGATATTTTAATATTAGGGTATAAATTAGCTTGTCACAATGCAATTTTTTTTTTATTTAATGTTACAATTATTTAGTCAAAATAAATAGGCTTCATTTTCTTTATTTAAAATATAAATTTGTATTTCTTTTTTTATTTTGGGGTGAAATATGAGCCGGACATGTTCTTTCATGAGATTCATCGTCTAATATATTGCTATGACAAATTAACTTGCAGTCACTTGGACAGCCAGTAATAGATCCATGAAATTAGATAATAATGCTCAGATACCTTCTGCTGTTTGCTGTGTTCTCATTTACATGACGGTGCTTCCCCTAAGGAAACTTTCCATCTTGCCTTGTAATACAGGGTCTGCTGTTACACTAACAGTCATATGAGTCATATGATCTACACTGATAATGTAGAAAAAGGGTTTTGGAGCAGCGCTGCAGATGAGAGAAGATGGATCTGCCAGATGATTACTTACATCACACAACAAGAGATGCACTTTGTTTTGTCTGTACATCTGATTTTACTTGTTGAGAATGTTGAAGCCATTCCTGGCTCTGCTGCATCTTTAAGAGGACAGAATAACAACAGCACTGCCAAAGACCATAAAATATTAACTACTGGAGCTGCTTTGCAGGCACCCAAACTGCAACTGAGCTCTGCATCTATTTGACCAGGGAAACAGTATCATGACAACAGAGTTTGAAAGCCTTGCAGAGTTTGATGTTGTTCACTCATATGGGTGAATTTCACGAAACATATCAAGAACATGTCCTGGTCATACTTCACCACAAAATCAAAAGAAAGAAAGATCAAAAGAGAAAAATGATCAATTATATTTTGCATAAAGAACATTTATTTTATTATTTATAATTATTAACTTAATGATTCAGTATTAACTTATTTTAAGTTTAATATAAATGTAGTATTTGTTTTTAATTTATGTTTATATACACTGGCGGCCAAAAATTTGGAATAATGTACAGATTTTGCTGTTTTGGAAGGAAATTGGTACTTTAATTCACCAATGTGGCATTCAACTGATCACAAAGTATAGTCAGGACATTACTGATATAAAAAAACAGCACCATCACTATTTGAAAAGTCATTTTTGATCAAATCTAGACAGGCCCCATTTACAGCAGCCATCACTCCAACGCCTTATCCTTGAGTAATCATGCTAAATTGGTAATTTGGTACTAGAAAATCACTTGCCATTATATCAAACACAGCTGAAAGCTATTTGGTTTGTTAAATGAAGCTTAACATTGTCTTTGTCTTTGTTTTTGAGCTGCCACAGTATGCAATAGGCTGGCATGCCTTAAGGTCAATTTTAGGTCAAAAATGGCAAAAAAGGAACAGCTTTCTCTAGAAACTCATCAGTCAATCATTGTTTTGAGGAATGAAGGCTGTTCATTGCTTGAAATTGCCAAAAACCTAAAGATTTCATACAAAGGTGTACACTACAGTCTTCAAAGACAAAGGACAACTGACTCTAACAAGGACAGAAAGAGATGTGGAAGGCCAGATGTACAACTAAACAAGAGGATAAGAACATCAGAGTCTCTAGTTTGCGAAATAGATGCCTCACATGTCCTCAGCTGACAGCTTCGTTGAATTCTACCCGCTCAACACCAGTTTCATGTACAACAGTAAAGAGAAGACTCAGGGGTGCAGGCCTTATGGGAAGAATTGCAAAGAAAAAGCCAGTTTTGAAACAGAAAAACAAAAAGAAAAGGTTAGAGTGGGCAAAGAAACACAGACATTGGACAACAGATAATTGGACAAGAGTGTTTTGGATCTTAAACCTATTGAGCATTTGTGGGATCAGCTAGACTGTAAGGTGCATGAGAAGTGCCCGACAAGACAGCCACATCTATGGCAAGTGCTACAGGAAGCGTGGGGTGAAATGTCACCTGAGTATCTGGACAAACTGCCAGCTAGAATACCAAGGATCTGCAAAGCTGTCATTGCTGCTCATGGAGGATTTTTTGATGAGAACACTGTGAAGTAGTTTAAGAAGTTCTGAATTTTTTTTCAAATTGTAATAGTAATTTTTCATGTTATTAATGTCCTTACTATACATTGTGATCAGTTGAATGCCACTTTGGTAAATAAAAGTACCAATTTCTTTCCATAAGAGCAAAATCTGTACATTATTCCAAACTTTTTGGCCGCCAGTGTATAAGTTATGTGTGTTTCTTCAAATATGGGCACTTTCGACCTGTGGACTTTAAGAAAGTAAATTCTCTTAAAACGCACTTTTCACACTCTCACTAGTTTATTTAATTTGTCTACTAACAATGTCCAGCAGTGTCTGTACATGCATCACAGGAGATTTATGTACATTTAAAATAAAATAAAAAAATGAATCATGAAATTCACTTGCATTGAAAGGACCAACAGAGCTGAGATATTCTTCTAAAAATCTTCATTTGTGTTCTGCTGAAGAAAGAAAGTCACACACATCTGGGATGGCATGAGGGTGAGTAAACGATGAGAGAATTTTCATTTTTGGGCGAACTGTCCCTTTATAATCACATCCGTTGTATTGGAGTTGGTGCTTGACACTCTGCCCCAAATGCATATGTCATCGCTGGCATATAAACTGGAGCACAGTGCCATTTCATCAGGATTTTTCAACTGATGGGAAGAGAGCACTGTGGAGCGGGACGTGGTCGTGTGTCTGTCATTGGGGAGAGTGGAAGCAGTAAGGGCCATCACCTGGTGACTGTTAATATTAGACACCTGTGCCTCATTTCAGTGATGACGGAGACGGGCTATAAAAGGCCACCAGAGCGACAGACCAGCAGAGACAAACACACACCCGAAGCTGCAAGCTAAAAAGCCAATAATTTGATTGTGAAGCTGAAAAGCCAATACTTTGATTGTGAAGCTGAAAAGTCAGTACTCTGATTGTGAAGCTGAAAATGCTTGAATAAAAAGCTGACTTACCTGGACTGCCACCCCGCTTCCCGCTTCCTTCTTGCTGGAACTTTTACACTGGTGCTGAAACCCAGGATAAGGAAGAAGTCTGGTCGCCATGGACACCTCACCGCTGGACGAACTCATCTGTGCCCTGGCTAGCATCCAGGAGACCCCTCATCAAGCCCTTCTCGTCCAGGAGCGGCGCTACCAGAAGCTCCTCCAAGCCCAGGCCGAGGATCAGCAGGCCTTTCAGAGCTGGCTGGCTCCAGGCGGATCCTCCGCCGGGACCCCGGAGGCAGCATAGCAGCCGCACATCCTACTCTCCAAGATGGGCCCCCAAGATGAACCAGAGGCGTTCGTGGGCATTTTCGAGCAGTCAGCCACTGCCTCACAGCCATCTACCACCTGAGAACCACCTGGACTACGTGAAGCTGAAGACTGCTGTCCTGCAACGGGTTGGCCACACCCCAGAACAACACCACCAGCAGTTCCCCTCCCTCACACTGAGCAAAGTCAGCCACCCATTTGCGTTTGCCCAGCAGCTCTGTGATGCCTGCCGAAGATGGGTGCTAGCCAGAGAAGGCCCCGGCGTGGAAGATGTCATCGAGCTGATGGTGCTGGAGCAGCTGACAGTACGCCTGCCCACAAAAAAACACAGAATGGGTCCAGTGCTATCGCTCCACGTCGGTGAATGATGCCATCCAGCTGGCCGAAGCCCACATGGCGGCCTACCCAGTAGCCGGTGAGCCACAGTCCAGTGCTCTCTCTCTCTCTCTCTCTCCCTCTTGCTTCTCCTCCTCTACTTCTTGCCCCTCCCACTCCTCCCTCTCGCCCTATACCCGCTCCCCGGAAACGGGGAGTGGTGCCACCCAAACTGGCGCTCCGCCTTCGCGGGCTGCACTATGCACCAGCCCCCTCCCCTACACCTCTCCATCGTCCTTCCCAGGTTGATGTGTCCGCCACCACCGGTGCAGCCGGGAAGTCTGGGCCGGTCTGTCGGAGTTGCGGGGAGATGGGTCACATCCAAGACCAGCGTCCAGTAATGGAGGTGGAGATGTGGATTTGGTCCCCGACACGCCACAGTCTGCCCCTGGTCGAGCAGGGGTACAGGATACCGGTAAAAATTAAGGGCCGTACGTACCAAGCCCTGGTGGATTTGGGCTGCAATCAAACCTCGATCCACCACGGCTTGGTTCATGACGGGGCTTTGGGTACAAAACCCAAGTTGATGGTGAGGTGTGTGCACATGGATGTTCACAAATATCCGGTAGTGACTACCGTCATTCAATTTCAGGGGGTAAAGCATAGAGTGGAGGCCGTGGTTAATTCCCATCTCACCCATCCACTGATCCTGGGAACCAATTGGCCAGGGTTTAAAAGATTATTAAAAGCGTTGTATGTGGATGGGTCTTGCAAAGCGAGAACACAGTGTGTGATGTGTGACATGATGGCTGGGGAGGCGAAGCTAGGGCCATCCACGTCTGCTCAGCATCAGAATGACACAGGAGGGGCAACCTCCGGCATTCCCGCCCATAGGGAATTCCCGGAGTGGGACTTCCCTCTAGAGCAGTCGCATGGCAAAACCCTTAGGCACGCCTTTGACCAAGTGAGAGTAATCGATGGCCAGCAGCTCCAGCCTGACGTCACCCTCATATATCCATACTTTTAAATTATTAGGGACCGATTGTATTGAGTGACGCAGGACACTCAAACCTATGAAAATATGACCCATTTATTAGTCCCAAGGAGCCATCAGGAAACACTTTTCCAGGCGGCTCACCACGATCCTATGGCGGGTCACTTAGGACAGGAAAGAACATTGTACCGTTTAACGGCCCGCTTTTATTGGCCGGGCATTTGTGGGGATGTACGCAGATGGTGTGCAGCATGCCGTGAATGTCAGCTGGTGAATCCACGGCCACCCCAAGAGCGCCATTGCGCCCATTACCGTTAATCGAGGCCCACTTCGAAAGAATTTGTATGGACCTCGTCGGGCCATTAGAACGGTCAGCACGCGGATATTTCTTTGTATTAGTCCTGGTGGATTATGCAACACGATATCCGGAAGCAGTGCCTCTTCGCAACATCTCAGCATGCAGTGTTGCGGAGGCACTCTTCAAAATGATCTCCCGGGTGGGGATTCCGAAAGAAATCCTCACCGACCGGGGCACAATGTTTATGTCACGTACACTACCTGAACTTTATGAATTACTGGGGATTAAACCGATTCGCACCAGTGTTTACCACCCGGAAACTGACGGGCTGGTGGAATGATTTAATCGAACCCTGAAAAATATGATTCACAAGTTCGTACATGAGGATGCTAGAAATTGGGACAAATGGCTGGAATTCCTATTATTTGCAGTCAGGGAGGTCCCGCAAGCCTCTATGGGATTTTCCCCCTTCGAGCTCCTGTATGGATGTCGGCCCCGCAGGGCGCATGATTTCATACGGGAGGTGTGGGAGGAAGGACCTTCCCAAAGCAAGAATGAAATTCAATATGTCCTTGATCTTCAAGCAAAGCTACACACACTGGGTCAGTTGTCACAGTAGAATTTGCTCCAAGCTCAAGAGACACAAAGCCGGCTCCATAATAGGGGTGCCCAGCTACGGGAATTTGCACCGGGAGACAAAGTGCTTGTATTACTCCCCACGTCAAGCTCAAAATTACTCGCCAAATGGCAAGGACCCTTTGTGGTTACACAGCAAGTCGGGGACCTTGATTATGAAGTTAAACAAACGGATAGAGGCAGAGCACATCAAATTTACCACCTCAACGTCCTTAAATTATGGAGAGAGGTGGTCCCCATGTCCATGGCAATGATAGTTCCGGAGAGGGCGGAGCTCGGGCCGGAGGTGAAGTTCAAAGTCGATCCATTCACCCCGGTCCCTTGTGGAGACCACCTCTCACCGTCCAGCTCATGGAGGTGGCCAGGTTGCAAAAAGAATTTGCGGACGTGTACTCTCCTCTTCCCAGTCATACTAACCTCATACAACACCATATCAAGACCCCACCGGGTTTGGTTGTGCGTAGTCAGCCATACCGCATACCCGATCACAAGAAAATGGTGATTTGGGATGAATTAGAGGTAATGCTCGAAAAGGGGGTAATAGAAGAATCGCACAGCGATTGGGCCAGCCCGGTTGTTCTTGTACCTAAGAGTGACGGGTCAGTCCAGTTCTGTGTTGATTACCGGAAAGTCAACGCGGTGTCTAAATTTGACACGTACCCAATGCCCCGAATTGACGAACTGCTTGATCGGTTGGGTGCGGCTCAATTTTATTCGACACTGGATTTAACTAAGGGATATTTGCAGATCCCCTTAACTCCATTATCCCGAGAAAAAACAGCCTTTTCCACACCATTCAGATTACACCAATTCGTCACTCTTCCATTCGGTTTGTTCGGGGCTCCTGCCACATTCCAGCACCTAATGGATAAGATTCTCTGGCCACACGCTGTGTATGCCACAGCCTATTTAGTTGACATCATTATATACAGTAATAATTGGCAGAGGCATATGCAGCATCTGAGAGCCGTTCTGAGGTCGCTGAGGCTCATGGCAAACCTGAAAAATTGTGCAATTGAACGGGTGAAAGTACGGTATCAGGGCTTCCACTTGGGTCATGGGCAGGTACGTCCCCAAATTGATAAGAATGCAGCGATAGCGGCCTGCCCACATCCCAAGTCCAAAAAGGAGGTGAGGAAGTTCATGGGGCTGGCTGGCTATTACAGAAGGTTTGTGCCTAATTTTTCTGATGTCACCAGCCCCTTGACTGATCTCACTAAAAAGGGGGCACCAGATCCGTTCCAGTGGACGGAGGCATGCCAACAGACTTTTACGAGGGTGAAATCTGCACTCTGTGGCAGGCCGCTCCTACATGCTCCTAACTTCTCTCTCCCCTTCATTTTACAGACAGATGCATCAGAGAGGGGGTTTGGGGTCGTGCTCTCACAGGAGGTAGAAAGGGTAGAGCGCCCCGTGCTGTACATTAGTCATAAACTCTCTTTGAGGGAGACTAAGTACAACACGATTGAAAAAGAGTGTCTTGCCATCAAGTGGGTGGTCCTAACCCTCTGCTATTACCTGCTGGGGTGGGCCTTCATCCTCCACTCGGATCACACCCTGCTTCAGTGGCTCAACCGCATGAAGGATACCACTCGTTGGTACCTGGCACTTGAGCCCTTCAAATTTAAGGTGGTCCACAGGCCGGAGCCACAGATGGTTGTGGCTGATTTCCTCTCCAGGAATGGTGGGGGGGGGGGGGGGTTAGCAGGCTGGACGTTGCCCAGACCTGAGTTGGGCAGTGGGGGTATGTGGAGAGGGACATGGTCGTGTGTCTGTCATTGAGGAGAGAGGAAGCGG
Organism: Myxocyprinus asiaticus; assembly: GCF_019703515.2. Taxonomy (NCBI): domain Eukaryota; kingdom Metazoa; phylum Chordata; class Actinopteri; order Cypriniformes; family Catostomidae; genus Myxocyprinus; species Myxocyprinus asiaticus. The sequence goes on along the minus strand of NC_059357.1, from coordinate 47,956,427 downwards.
TAAGGGCCATCACTTGGTGATTGTTAATACTAAACACCTGGGTCTCGTTTCAGTGACGATGGAGACAGGCTATAAAAGGCCACCAGAGTGACAGACCAGGAGAGAGAGTCAGAGACAAACATACACCCAAAGCTGCAAGCTAAAAAGCCAATACTTTGACTGTGAAGCTGAAAAGCCAATACTCTGATTGTGAAACTGAAAACACTTGAATAAAAAGCTGACTTACCTGGACTGCCACCCTGTTCCCGCTTCCTTCTTGCTGAAACATTTACACGCACATCTCTTGTTCCCTTAACAGCGAGAAATCATTAGTGCGGCAAGAGTTTGCAGCATCTTGTTCCCTCCTTTCAGGGAACCAAGTATTATATTAACAAGACCATTCGATTCAAATGGAGGAGGAAAGCATGTAGTCAAATCAAGTCATTTTTATTTGTATAGTGCTTTTCACAACACACATTGTTTCAAAGCAGCTTTACAGAAATGTATGCTGTAACAGAAAATTATGCTGTAATGTCTGTAATGTCTTGAAGTCCTCATTGAGCAGTTTAAATGAAAAACATGATTAAAAATCATGCTTTAAAAATTATTTGTATTTAGGCCACCAGTGAGCAAGCCAAAGGCAACTGTGGAAAGGAACCCAACACACTTGACTATAAGATGTTAGCTAATGAGAGAAGAAAAAAAACCTTGGGGGAAGCCAGGCTCAGCTGGGGTAACCAGTTCCCCTCTGGCTATACAGCATGAATATAATGCCAATATTAGTTAACTATGTGTAATACAAATCATGTATTAATTGAATAAACTGAGTAGATGTTAGTGGGCAATAATTAAATCTGAAGGATATCGATTGAACTGTAAGATTAATGATTAAGGGTCATTAAAGTCCATCCCGAATTGACTGTGGAAGTGCACGTAGATTATTATTTGGCTGTTGAAGGCTGTAGTTGGCATTCATTTATTGTCTATGTATTCCATTTTAAGAGAGTGTAGCCCATCCTATGACCAAGATGATGCAAGCAGAGGTCAGTGCAGGCCGGCTAGAAGCTTGTTGCAGTTAATTTCCGTTGAAGTCCATCCTAAATCCGAGGTGAAGTATCCCTTGTAGTACGGTTGGAGTTGGCAGTAATTCATCCTCTGTGAAGTACATTGTAATAGACTGAAGTGATGCAGACAGTGGTCATCAAAGTGCCCCTCACTGTCTGGTTGGCACAGGCTGCAGTAGTTATTGCTCAGTGACACACATGGGAGTTGAACATCGGGCTGGACCGGAGTTGGATCTGGCAGGCTCTGGTAACTTCTGGATATGTAGTCAGAGGATGAGACAGGGAAACAAAAATAATAATATTAGTGTAAATGTCGTTCACTTTAAAGCAGAGTTATAGAAAATGAGAAGTGTTTCCGGTTCCAGCAGACCTAACTAATGCAGCATAACTACGGGTTGAGGGATAAATTAGGTGTATGCCTGGCTGAAGAGATGAGTATTTAGTGTAGTCTCTAAGTCCCGAACAATGTTAGGTTGCATGTTTCTAACTCAGTAAACTTCTCCGTCAGCCTAACTAATTCCTTACATTTATCACATGTGAATTCCTCACTGCTGATGGATGGAGCTATGAAATAGCATGTGGCATGTAGTGCAGGTGATGATAACATGTGATGGTGCCATGACTTACCACAGTTATTTGTTGAAAAAGGTGTTTGTGGTTCCTGTTTGTCGCTCCATGCAAGAACTTGATGACCAAGGGGTTTTTTCCCACAGACAAACCACCCAAAAGGTTGTGGCCTGTCGCTAGTGAGTCCTGCATCCAAACACTCCAAACATCCATGAGGCGCAAAAAGAGAAGCACTGTCTGCATGGGGCAAGGCGCTGGGTTCTCACACCAGAAGGAACACCAGTCAGCATAAACTCACCACTCCGGCCAACAGTTACCTGTCTTCCCGAATTTGCACAATACTTGGTGAAGCAAATGAACGAGAGAGAGAGAAAGCATAATTGCGTTTCGCTGGCCTCCAAGCCGATAGTGCATGATCTCTGGGGATGCAAACACTCTGGCCTCCACAAAAACCTCCCAAATTCTCAGAACAGCTTCCACTCCCCCTGTCTGACACCCTGACACTATAGCAAATCAGTGCTGCAGTTCAGGTGACCTGGGATTTGCACGTATTGACAGGAGATGCCTCTTGCAACAGAGGAGAAGCTGGTGTGCCACGTTCAACATTGGGCATGACCAGACTGTGGTGTTGTCTGTCTGGATTAGTATGTGAAAGCCCTGCATGACTGATCAGAAAGCTCTGAGAGCCAGGAAGACTGCAAGCAGTTCCAGGCAATTTATGTGCAACGCCACCCGCACACCTGTCCAGGTGCCGAAGGTTGGATGACTGTGGCACAGGGCTCTCAAGCCTGTGTTGGATGAGACCATTGTGACAACTATGCATTGTCCTCTTATGTAACAAACAAAGAGGCCTCATACGTAACAAGCTCAGTGGGGTGACATCAACCCCAATGCCCTCTGAAACCATTTTAGTGGAAATGCTCTCCCCAGCTTGAAACTCTGCAAGCACTGGAGAATAGACTGAGTGCATTTGTCGGTCAGCCAACATGGTCAACGAGTCAAATGTGCAAGCAACAGGTCTCTGTGCTCGCACGCTTGCTCTTCTGACTGTGCTAAAGGCAACCAGTCTTGGAGCAGTCGCAACAAGGTCTGCAAGCTTTATCTAAATATGACAAACATTTAGAGCCAACACTTTTATGGTGATCTTTGTAGCCCGGAGTGCCAGATCAGTGGTGCAACACAGCTGAGAACGCTCGGGCTCACTCGGATCACTCAAGTTGGAGCTTCATGACCACCCGCAAGAGAGCCTCCATCTGCTCAGCTGGTCCAGCATAGGTTGTAATTCCTTCGCTAGTTGACTAATTTCAACCTCCCACAGGTGCTGCTGATCCAGTTCTACTCAGCAGTCATTGAGTCTGTCATCTGCACTTCAATAACTGACTGTTTTGGTTTGGATACCAAATCAGAAGACTACAAAGGACATTTCGGACTGCCATCTGTTGCAGGGCTCCCTGTTCTTCTATTCTATTCTATTTGCAAAAAGAGTCTAAAATTTATATTTCCTACTGACACACTAAAGTTGAAGATATAAATAACCATCTGAAGACAAATGTTTTTGTGAAACATCTTATGTGCCTAACACTTTTGCACAGTACTGTGTATTTACTATTCACTTATTTTTATTTTATTTTTTATTATGTTTGTCTTGTTGCTGTTTTGTTTGTTCACTTGAAGCTTCTGTCACCAAGACAAATTCCTTGTATGTGTAAGCATACTTGGCAAAAAAAAAGCTCATTCTGATTCTACTGATGCAGCGTCCAAGTGACCAACTTAAAAGGGAAAACTTTCACACCGCAGCTGAATGTGGCCCAAATCTGATTTTCTGCTCAAATAAAAAAAAATGTGTAAGGTTGTTCAAAAGACATTTTAAATGTAGCCTATAACAGACACTTGTATGAACAGCTGACGCTCGTTAAATGACCTGCATGCATATAAGGATGCGTATAACAAACCCAGACATGTTCATTATTTTAAAATGTATAATGAATTAACTAATTAAAATTGTTATAAGCAGTTTTTTATATTTTTAACCAGAATAGGGTACTTAGGCTAATGAGTATCTAATAAAATATCTGCAAGTTTTTGAAACCAGATGGTTAAAGTAATTTTAAATAAAGTCTAATTGCAGTCGTATGGTGGAATTTAATCACAACTGAAGCTCAAGAATGTTATATAATGAGCGAGACATCATAAAATCGAAGGACAGCAGGAAAAAACGGCATTATACAGAATATACTGTATGTGAGGTAAGAGTTGTTAACTGTAATTATTTCAGATTTCAATTGACTTAATATATGGAAATATGAAAATATATTTTTCTGCACGAGTGACATGAGCAAAGAGCTGTGTTACATAGGTTAAATCTGCCTCCGGATGTTTCATGTGCATAATTTACTATGTGAAATTCAAATGAAAAGCTGAATCCAACTGTTGAAACCTATAATTTTCTTTTCTTTTCTTAAAAAGAGTGCATTAACTAGAATAGATATGACTTCAAATTAAAGGTTTAAAACCATAACAGGCATATTATGCTGTAAATCAAGCATGCAAGTAACAAATGTTGAAAAAAAAAAATCACATTAAATCTGACCTGGCTGTTCACACTGAAGGCACATCAGAAGAAATCAGATACATACCTGATTTCTTTCCACATATGAAAGTGGCCCAGATCAAATTTGAAAATGTCAGATTCAAAGCACTTGTAGCTGTTCACACTGTCATCAAATTAACAGATCTGTGTCACATGTGAATGAAAAAATCAGATATGGGCCACATTAATCTGCAGTGTGAACATAGCTCTGTGAGGCACATGTTACACATATTAGATTTAGTGATTGATTGACCCAGCGTCAGCTGATTAAGTCTGCCTTCCAACCATGTCATGTGGTTCATCCTTCAGAGGTCAATCAAACCCTGTTAAATCTGTTCTGCTCTGTATGGCTGCATTAACACTGCTGTCATTAGATACACAATACTGCCCATCAGTTTACTGTAATCACATATCATGCTCTGTATATTTATCATCCTAAAGGCTTTCACTGTCCAACTCAAGTGAAATCCACTCTGTTTGTGCTGACTAAGATCTGACCATTGCTCAACGCTGACATGATGTGTTCTTGGCCTGCAAACATCACATGCTCTTGCCCTCTGCCCTCATCACAATATGTAGGGGTTACATGTCATTCGACTGAAAATGGACTTTAGCACAGATGTCATGATGTTTTAGGGCTGATGAGGCACTTACACTTTGATCACAACATTCAGCACGCATTAAAGGTTCAAAATGGCAATAGTACAATATATCCAACAAGATTTTTATATTTTATGTAGAAAATTATAGTGGTATTTTCCCATACAAAACTCACCACCATAAAGCTAGTGTTGTGGGTGGTTGCCAGGAAGTTGCCATGTGGTTGCTAAGGTGCTTTTTAGTGAATTGCTATGCAGTTGCTAAGATAAGTTACTAGATATGGTTCTGGACTTTTAGGCTATGTCATTACCTTTAGTGTCATCTGTATGCTAGTGTACCACTAAATGTTGACAAAATTCACATTCAGCAGTTACTGTATATGCATTTAACATTTTCAGTCTCTCTCTTCTGGATAAAAAGACCCATGAAAATTCATGAAGTAACAAAGCTGCTGAGAAATGATCAAATGCTTTCTAGAACAAGAATGCATTGTCCCCCTACATCTGTTCAACACACCCGTCTGTGTTCTAAATGGCATACGGTAGATGATGCCTTCACAGGGCACTTCAAAGGCAGCACAATCCATGCTGTAGGGTTGTTCCAAACAGATTTTCCAATAAAAATAACTTAAAAACTGAGTACCGAATGACCGTTATCACCTTACAGCCCTCTGAAGCTCTCACAGTGGAGGGTAAAAAGCAGAAGGCCTAAAACTGATCCCTGTGGCACTCCATGCTTAAGTCTTTAAAATATTTAATCTACAATGGATGAAATGATGGTTCATCTGATAAAAAAAAAATAAAAAAAAAAAAACACTTTTGAGCCATTTTAGAGCAAATACATAATTATCTAGATATATATCGAATATCGTCAATAGGCTGAAAAATTTCGAGATATACGTTTTTAAGACATAGCGCAGCCCTAATAGCAATCTGTCCTTTGAAAATCAAATTTTTGCAGAACAGCATTCTTCCACATTGCTAAGTTATGACACATGCTTTCTGTTTCTGATACCGAAAACCTAAATAATGAATTCATGACCTCAAGACTAGATTTTTGTAATGCATTACTGGGAGGATGTCCAGCAGGTTACAGTAAATAAACTTTTGGTTCAAAATGCAGCAGCTAGAGTGCTTTTTTAGAATCAAGAATTATGATTACTGTGGCCCAATTTTATCATCGCTACATTGGCTGCCTGTAAGTTTCATATTAACTTTAAAATTCTGTTAATTACTTGCAAAGCTTTGAATTGTCTAGCTCCGCAGTACTTAACCAACCTTACACCACGCTATAATCTATCACATTTATTACTATCGCAAAACTCTGGCCTATTAATAATACCTGGAATATCAAAATCCAAAAAAGTAGGGAGATCCTTTTCCTAGTTGGCTCCTAAACTTTGGAATAGCCTTCCCAGCATTTTTCGGGACTCTCTCAGTTTTAGTTAGACTAAAGACCCATCTCTTTAGCCACACAAACACATGTATGTGCATAAATGCATTAGTCGGGTCTGCCGGAACCGGAATCACTTCTTATATTCTATATGTCTCCTTTACATTGAATGGCATCTACGCTAATATTATTCTTTTTGTTTTCCTGTCTCATCCTCAGGATACATAGAACCTGCCAGATCCAGCTCCAGTCCAGCCCAATGTCCCACTCACGTCACTATGTGTCACTGAGTGATGACTTCTAACTGCAGTCTGTGCCAGCCAGACAGCTTCGATGATCACTGTCTGCATCACTTCAGTCTACTACGATAGACTTCACAGATGATTAACTACTGCCAAGCCCAACTGCAAGATACTGGATACTTCACTGGCCACTGCCTGAACCTTGGACCTAGGATGGACTTCACCAAAATGAACTGCCACAAGCTTCTAGCCAGATTGCAATGCACCTTACTGACCTCTACCTGCATCCTCTTGGTCATAGGATGGACTACACTTTTTTTAAATGGAAGACATAGACAATAAAATAATGCCAATTAAAGCCTTCATCAGCCAAATAACAAAAGACAGTGAATCTATGTGCACTTCCACAGTTAATTCAGGATAGACTTCAAAGACACTTAGTCATTAATCTTACAGTTCATACAAAATGATTTAGTTTTAACATTGGCCACCATCATCTACACAGTTTACTAATTAAAACCATGGCTTGTATTTCACATAGATAACTATTATGTGCATTATATTCATGCTGTTTAGCCAGAGGGAAACTGGCTGCCCCAGCTGAGCCTGGTTTCTCCCAAGGTTATTTTTTCTACATTAACTGACATCTTATGGAGTTTTATGTTCCATGCCACAGCAGCCTTTGGATTGCTCACCGCGGGCCTAAATACAAACAATTTATTAAGCCATTATATCACGCTATTCAATTAAACCACACAATGAGTACTTTAAGATATTACAGACATTACAGCTTAATTTACTGTTACAGCATGGTTTTCTTTAAAGCTGCTTGAAACTGTGTGTTGCGCTATACAAATAATAATTACTTGATATATTGTGATCTTTTACTGGCTTGTTTCTCATTCATCTGCATTGGACTTGCACAACAGCAAGTTTTATTGTACGTGTCCATTAAAAAACAATTTATTCATGCATATGAATTTCTATGCTACTAATTTTTTTCATTATATTGAAATAATTCCTGATCATGGCACTAAAAACAGCCCATAATGGCATAAAGACACTGAATTAAATTACTTAAAATATGTTCTCAAAACACCAGCCTCTTAATTTTTTCTGTTCGTCTAAGAAAAAATGCTATTTACAAATACCATATGTTTGAAATTACTGATATACATTTTTATTTGTTATAACCTTTGATGGTTGCACAAAAGCAGGCTGTAAAACCATAAAGATGTAAAAACTCGTCAGAGTTGTAAACAAAGACTGCAATGTGCTGTGTTTGTTTGTGGGCTGGTTAAGTTGTAACATGGTCAGTTAGATCATCATCTGGTTCTCAAGTGAGTGGAAAAACAACTGATATGGAGATCCCTTCTCAGTTTCCTCGGCTATACAACTGCTCTGCCATAAGCAGCAGCATCATTTTGGTGGAAAAGGGGTAGCCTATGTGTGTGCAGCTGCGATGTAAACTAAAGCCAATTGGCTATTTAAAAAAAAGGGACAAGCAATTTGACATGTCCTGCTCCAAATTCCTGTTTCAGTAGGAAATACATCAAAACACCAAAGAAAACTGTACTTGTCAAGGCACTTCAATGGGACTGTAAGAGTTGACCAATAAGAGTTCACAACAGGAGGGGCTAACTGACGCAGAAGTAGAAAGCAAGCAATTCACAAAATGTTCTGTCATTCGTTGCTGTGGCAGTTGCAGGTGGTTAGGACAAAAATTCTGTTGAACATGAAAGAGTTCAATTTTTTTCTCTTGTTGCTTGGCTAGAACATGGTATAAGTTTGAGCAATAGTAATATTGATGCTTGTAGTTAGAGGCTCAAATATGACAATTCCCAGATCTGATGAAAACCACTGTGTGTTTATTTTTTATTGAGTCCAGAATCATGAGCTGTAGCGAGGTTTAACAGTCACATTCTCTTGTAATGCAGCAGGGGGTGTTAGGGGAAGAATAGTGAACAGGCAGGTGTGGGTGCTGGGTTTGAGGGGGTGTCACTGAGCGGTCTGTGTTTACACTGTTCACTCCACTGACTAATATACTGGCATCCCAAACATTCTGCAACATTCCAAAAAACACCATCAGGCAGGTGGACAGAAATGGCTGGAATTCTACAAGAGAAAGCTGCTATAATCCTGCTCCACATACACATGAATACAAACACATTTTTGAGCCACATACACATCAGAAGGTCTGACGTTCCTCACATCAGAAAGAAATTATACTAACGTCAACTACTAATAGGTCAACTCAAACTGATGAATAATGGCCAGCTTATTAGCACTCCATAGGTGTCTAATAGCACAAAGTCAACCCTGCTCAGTGGATAACACATGTTAATGTTTAGGCAAGCAAAAACTTACAGTTTTTCCATCCAACTGTCACCTTTGGCTTGCCCACTGGGGGGTTTGAAGGCCACTATTTGAAAAGCTGCTTTGGAACAATATGTATTGTGAAGAGCACTATACAAATAAACTGAATTGACGTGAAATTGAATTGAGAGCACTGTGAGAAATAACAGATGGTATTCAGGAGTCAAAGCAGATGATAATGTATTTCAGTGATAATATGCATTTTTATGAGATGTAAACAGACCAGTGCAGCACATTTATCAAGGATCTAAATAAGATACTTACTTAAGTAATTTGGCTAACAAGCACAAAAACGCCCTTTCTAACACATTTGTAGGATGCAGATGGCCATGCAGCTATGCCCGTCTGTGCACTTACTCACTGATATCTACTGTACTTCTCTCTAAAGACTTGAGCTTGGTTTGAGGGCAAAGAAAATTACATGAAGACAGCAGAGAATTAGAGAATACTTTCTAGAAATAATGAAAATGTTTGGGTTATTCTCACGAAACCCACAAGGAAATTTCATGGTCATATTTAACCCCAGATCAAAAAATATATAAAATAATAAAAGAAATAAAAAAAATTAAATTATATTATATTTGCATGAAGAGAATGAAGGCTACATTTAGGACCGTTAAGATTTTTTGCATTGTAACATTATTTTCACTACACTTAAGCACATTTTATTCCCCTAATTCTCATGAGTCTGGACATTTTATTTTTAATTGTATATTCTGTTGTGATTCCTATTGCCATAACACAGTCTTTGTATATATTTAGTAAATAATGTCACAATGTAAAAAAATCTTAATGCCCCTAAAAATAGGTTTCATTTTTTTATATGCAGAATAGAATTTCTTATTTGTTTATTTTGGGCGGCACAGTGTGCAGGTGAGTTCAATAATCAAGTGAATTGGAAACTCCAAATTGTGAGTGAGAGTGTAAATGTCTGTGTGTGTTTGCCCTGTGATGGACTGGCCACCTGTCCAGGGTGTTTCCCTGCCTTATGCCCGAGACAGCTGGACCCTACATAGGAAAAGCAGCTATAGGGGCAGTGGTGGCTCAGCGGTTAAGGCTCTGGTTTACTGACCAGAAGGTCAGGGATTCAAGCCCAAGTACCAACAAGATGCCACTGTTGGGCCCTTGAGCTGAGGCCCTTGACCCTATATCCTCCAGGGGTACCATATCATGGCTGAGCCTCAGCTTAGCTGGGATATGCAAAAAAAGAGTTTCACTGTATATGTTCAAAAATGTATAATGTGTCACAAAATATAAAGGCTTCTATAGAAAATGGATGGATTTGTTTATTTTGATTTTGGATTGAAATTGGACCAAGAGATTTTCTTTCATGGGAATCATCCAGTTATTGTCAGGACTCCTGATTCTGGTAGTATCGAAACTATTCATAGCCTTCTCAATTCAGAAAACCAAGATTAATTTCTACATGAAATAAATAAATACTCTTACTGTAATTATTAAAAGGCTAATACTGTATATGAAATGATAATTGTAATTTTAAAATAATAATCAACATCACCATCATCATAATAATAGGTGCTGACCATTGCTGACCAAGCTTATTATTATTATTATATGGAAACAACTTGAACAGTCCAATTCAGCTGTCCAGTCTATAGTCCATTAACAGTGTTATTCTAACTATCTCATCAACATTTAAATAGGGTTCTAGTAGCAAAAGTAGAGAATTCCCCTTTTAATGGCACTGCAGTGAAACGCGTTGTGGTGTGCACTCACCATCCATCGCACCAGACGCGGACAGTACTCCTCCTCTTCTCCGGACTGCAGGCAGCGGCGGCCGGAACGCAGCTCACATGATGCCCGTTGTTTATCATTTTTTTCAGTCCGATTCACAAGCACTGCAGCACAAAGCGGCGTGAAGACAGTTATATTCACTATATTCCCCTGTATTCAGTGTGAGTTAGAGGACTACGAACACGTCTGTCCCTTTGCAGGAAAGCCGGTTTCTGCATTGGATGAAGGTGACGCTGTATTAGGGACAACGCCTCCTCTGCCGGCCAGGGAATTTACGAAACCTATTACTGTTAAGGTAATACTCATTAATATTAATGACGTAGCGGAACATTTGGCCCGTGAGCCTAACTGATTTGCTGAAAGGCATTAGTAGCAGGGCGTTGGCAAATTGACAACTCGTGCTAGTATAACTTATGAATATTAATTAGATTGCGTGTTGGACACTCCACGAACTTTTCCAAGCAACGTCAGCTTTTTAAAATGAATATTTATGAGTCAAGCCTTTACCATAGTAGGATTGGTAAACTCCCTTCCGGGTTAAAGTCGTCATATGGAATGAGTCGTCCGATGTGCGCTGACAGGCAGCGGACATAAACTGCTGTTACATAATCACAGCTCTAGCGGTGCGTTCCAAATCCAAACGGCATATGTGATGTCTTGTCTTCCCAGGGCACTAAGAATGGAGAACAATCTTGCCAGCTATATTGCAGGCTTTTTTGCGTATTTCAGTATTTTTCCCAACCGTATTACAGCAAAATACCTGTTTATTACCTAATTTTCACAAGCAAGTCCTTCAGATGTAGTGTTTAATTTTTTTTAAACTTCTCGCCACATTTTTTTTTTTTTTTTCATTTGGAATAAGTATCATATCGAAATATACAGCTCTGGAAAAAAAATTAAGAGACCACTGCAAAATGATCAGTTTCTCTGGATTTACTATTTATAGGTACTGTATGTGTTTGAGTACAATTAACATTTTTGTTTTATTCTATAAAGTACTGACAACATTTCTCCCAAATTCCAAATAAAAATATTGTCATTTAGAGCATTTATTGGCAGAAAATTACAACTGGCCAAAATAAAAAAGATGCAGCGTTTTCAGACCTCGAATAATGCAAAGAAAACAAGTTCATATTCATTTTTAAACAACACAATACTAATGTTTTAACTTAGGAAGAGTTCAGAAATCAGTATTTGGTGGAATAACTCCAATTTCCAGCAACAGCTTTCATGCATCTTGGCTTTCGCATTGCTGTTGGGTGACTTTATGCCACTGCTGGTGCAAAAATTCAAGCAGCTCAGCTTGTCAAAAAATCCTAAAGGATTCCAATAAGAAAAATTTACAGGATTCCAATTGGAATTTCTATCATAATTTGGAACCATTCCTATAAGACATTAAAAGGATTTTTTCTTATAAATGAAAAATCTAATAGGACTTCATATCCTGTAGGCCCAGTTCTATGGGATTTATTTTTTCCTTTGTTTTAAAGGATTTTTTAAATGCAATTCCGTTTAATTGGATTCCTAAACAGAAAATGTATGGGAATTCAATAAGTCTTTTAAGAATCTTAATGGTGCCCTTTTCCACTGTGAAACAGTTTTGTCCCTAAAGAAATGTATACTTAAACAGATATGTTTAAAATGATGCACACTCACATGAGATGAACACTCCAGTCATATCGATGTTCTAGAAAAGACAGTTTTATTGTACACTGAACAGATAACCCCCTCATGGTGGCTACCATTTTGAGATCACAAGACCTGCAGTGTCTTGCAATTGGAGTAAGTGAAGTTAATGAACACAAACTTAAGACAAACTTAAAAATGGAGGCATATTACTAAGGGACTGATCATGGATTCTTGAAGTGTAAACGACAAATGAAAAAAAAATGTGTATTGTTCTAATTGTTTCTTTATTTTCATTACTTTATCCTTTCGATTTTCATTACTTTTAACTTTTATTACATACTATAATTTTTACTACTTTATTCATTACAGGCTTTCAACAAAAAGAGATCTATAAAGAACATGCATAAAGAAATGCACTATATTGCATAACAGTGTATAATACAATGTTGAACAAATTTTAAAAAGCTAAATTCTGACGCACATTAATTCAGGTGTCTCTTGGACAGCTTGCATTCATCCGTATGGGAGATGGCTTTCTTGATTAGCATCACTTCAGTGTTGAATATATTTTTGATGTAGCCTGTATATCAAAAGAATAAAGAGCAAAAAACATTTATATTAATAAACAACCCATAAAGAATTATGAGGGACTGATAGGCCATCCCTGTGTTCACATCAGAGCCCTATATATTGTAATGCTGTGCCTATAAAACTAGCTATAAATAACTTGTAACTGCTTAAGTCTTAGGCCTGTTTCTCACCACATACATAAGCACTATGTTAAGTGGCACTGTAGCGTAAGTGCAGCAGCAGGCTTGCATTCTGCTTTCACACTGACAGTGTTTCTGTGGCTCTATTCTCTACTGTCTTGAACAGCCAATGGTTAAGGCCATGACAGCTGCCTACTTTCGCTTGCCTGTTATCCTTTTCTGGTCTCATTGAAATAATTTTAGACAATGCACACACATCGTGAACCAGAAGCATTTGAATAGAGTTAAATATGAGAGCAGGTTCAACATGTGCTGTTGTTGGATTAGCACAAAAATGAGATTTTTCAAGGAAATATTTTTATAGAAGACCCACAAATTAGAGAAGAATGTCTGTGCGCAGTGCCCAGCCATGCCTTATTTCATGCTGATGCACGAGGAAAGGATCAGCTTATTTAGATGCAAGAATTGTAATAAATTATTTCAACACAGGAAAGCAATGACAATACACTGACTTTTAATTATATTAACACAAAATTTTGTAGCAGTGTTTAAGTATTTGACACTACAACCTGTCTACATCAGGTCACAACACACCATAACGGCTTGAGGCTGTCTTTAATGGTCGCGTCGAAGTTTTTGCTCAGAGCCCACAAAAGGCTAGGACTGGCTCTGCATACAGTACAAGTGAATGGTGACCAAACTCCTCAGCGATCATGATTTCAAGCTTGATTACACTTCCTAGGGCTTGACGCATGTGCAGAGCGCTAGATGGCACTATAGGAAGTGTAATCATCAGATTGAAATCATTATCGCCAAGAGACTGCTGATGTCAAGATTTATAGAGAAAAATTAGTTACTTTTTTGTCTGTTCTCACACAAAATCGATTGGATCGCTTCAGAAGACATGGATTAAACCACTGGAGTCATATGAATTACCTTTATACTGCTTTTATGTGCTTGTGGAGCTTGAAATTGTTGGTCACCATTTACTGCATTGTATGGACAAACAGACATCATGTCACCATTAAAATATCTTAATTTGTGTTCCGCAGAAGAAAGAACGTCATACAAGTTTGAGACAGCATAAGGTGAGTAAAAGATAAGAGAATTATCATTTTTGGGTTAATTATTCCTTTAAGTAATAATTATCATGATATGTTCAGGTGGAGGTGAGGGCGTGGTCGAGCGCCCATCTGGGGAGAGAGAAAACAGTAAGGACATCCACCTGAGATGAAGTGTGACTAATTACCATTTCTATGTTCACAGTGAGAGTCGGGGGAGATAAAAGATGGCCCAGTCCACAGAAAGAGAGCGAGAGAGAGATACAGACCAGAGACTACGTGTCTGCTACTAGAATGTTTCATACAGAGTGTTGTGCTGAAAAGCGGACCTGTCTTATCTTTTATGCTGCAAAGCAGACTTTTGGTTTTGAGTGTGAAGCTGCAAAGCAATTTTCTATTATTTTGTTAATAAAACTCTGACTGACATGGATGGTGAAAACCGGCTCCCGCTTCCTCCTTTGATCCAAATACGAACATCTGCTACACTGGTGCCGAAACCTGGGCTAAGGAGGAAGGGTATGCTGCTATGGAGTCGTCTTCACCGCTGGAGGAAGCGTTCTGATCCCTCGCCAGTATCCACCAAGCTCAACACCATGCCCTCATTGATCTGCGGATGGAGCAGCAACAGCACTTCGAGGCGCTCCTTCGAGGCCAAGAGGAGGACCGACGGGCATTGCAGAGCCCGTTTGCCTTCGCTCAACAGCTCCATGACGGTGGGGGGTGCCGGCTGAGTAGTGTCCTGGCCTCTGAGGTGTTCTAACACTCCTGCTTCTCTCTCCCCCAGCTCTACCCATTCTGCCTCTCGGGTGGGGGAAGCTGCCACCACTGGTGTGGGCGTGAGGTTTGGGTCGGTCTGTTGGAGTTGCGGGGAGCCGGGAGCCGGGACACATCCGCGAACAGTGCACGGTGATGGAGGTGGGAGTTGATCAATGTCCCCGACACTCCACAGGTCCACATGCACAGGTGTACCAAATACCCGTGAGTATTGGGGGGTACATACCAAGCCTTGGTGGATTCAGGTTGTAACCAAACCTCCATTCATCAATGCTTGATTCAGAATGGGGAATTGGATACAAATAATCGGGTGAAGGTGAGGTGTGTGCACGGGGATATTTACAATTATCCTGCAGTGACCGCCACTGTTCTATTTCAGGGTCAAAAGCATAACATTGAGGCTGTGGTTAGTTCCCGCCTCACCCATCCACTAATTTTGTGTACTAATTGGCCGGATTTTCCCGAATTGTTAAAGGGGTTGTGTATGGATGGGTCCTGTAATACAGTGGGATGATGCAGGGTGTGCAATGTTTACCCGAACACAAGAAACAGGTAGTACGGGAAGAATTAAAGGCCATGCTCGATATGGGAGTAATAGAAGAATCTCACAGTGATTGGGCCAGACTGGTGGTTCTGGTGTCTAAGAGTGATGGCTCAGTCAGATTCTGGGTGGATTATACAAAAGTCAACTGTGTCGAAATTTGGGGGTCACGTGATGCCATGCAAGAGGCAGACGTGTGAGCGACGAGCTCTGCGCACTTTGCTAAATTTTTTATTCTTTTTATGTTATAATCTGGTGAAATTTGATACACCCAGTTACACATTTGCTCTTTGAGGCAAAACATGGCAAAGAAGTCAAAATCCTCGGGCTCTGGAGACATTAAAAGACACTTACGTGTTCAGGATGAAAGCCCCGACAGGCCTACAGACCGGGGACTTGATTTGGATGGCGCGGCGGGAGAGGTGATCCAGCATCAGTTGTCCAACATGTCGGTGATGTTGACGAAGATTCTTGCTGACTTGGAGGATCTCGCTGTAATACGTCGATCGATTACGGCGATGGAAATAAAATTCTCTGAGATAGTTACAAGAGTGACTGATGTTGAGAGACGAATTGATTTTCTGAAATCTTCGGAGAGGGAATTAACCGCTAATCCGCCCGTGACCAAAGTTGATTTGGAACATCTCCTTGAAAAGCTTGAAGATCTTGAGAATAGAAGCCACAGGAATAATGTTCGACTTGTTGGAATTCCTGGGCATGAGGAGGGCAGAGATTTGGTGAAATTCCTAGACGAGCTTTTCCCGAGTCTGCTCGACATAACAGGCTACAAGCTGGAAATCGATCGAGCTCACAGAGACCCAGCTCACAGATTTGCTGAGGGAGATAGGCCCCGATCGATTCTGGCCAGATTTCTGAGATCATCCGATAAAGATCTTGTGTTGCGAAGGGAAGCTTTCTTGGAAGAACCATAATATTTTTTTGTTCCCGGACTTTGCGAGTTCGACAAGAGAGAAACGTGATCGGTTCAAG
Source organism: Myxocyprinus asiaticus (assembly GCF_019703515.2). NCBI lineage: Eukaryota > Metazoa > Chordata > Actinopteri > Cypriniformes > Catostomidae > Myxocyprinus > Myxocyprinus asiaticus. The sequence continues at coordinate 47,940,157 of NC_059357.1, read as the reverse complement.
GAATGTACGAAACTCTTTCATCAGCGAAAGATCACTTTTGCTCTGATGTTTCCGGCCAAACTGAGAATAGAAACGAAGGTCGGTCGCAAAGTATTTATATGTCCCAATCAGGCAAAGTCTTTTATTGAATCAATGGGTGAGTAAACCATTGGGTGTTTCTCATGTGAGTGGGTCGACTCGTTGTACTTACTCTGGCTTTTGAGGAAGCTGGGCATCATTTTGGTTTCTTTTTTCTTTTTGTGTTGGCTCTGCTGAGCGGCTGGAGCTTGTTTTGTGAAAAAACTTTTGCATTGACGAAAGATTACTTTTGCATTGAAGTTCCCGGCCAGTTTGAGAGTGGACACTACGGATGACCGCAAAATATCTACATGCTCACACAAAGGATGTCTTTTATAAAGTTGACGGATTGTGTAAGTCATGGTATATACTTTTATGCGGCCTCCAAGTGAATTGACTCGCCCATCTGGGAAACCGGGATGCCAGTTTTGTTTCTTTTTGTATTGGTTCCGCCTAGCGGCTGGAGCTTGTTCTATTGAATAACACTCCTTTGGAACAGCTGTGGATTAATCTGTTCGTTCTTCGTGCTTATTCCTCCTGCTGGCTGTAGTTTGTTTTGTTGAGTATTTTTACGGGACATTGAAATTATTACGTCATCCGTTGAACTCATAACAGCCGGCTCACTGAACATTCGTTTGTCTGTCCGAGGAATCGGAACGGTTTTATATCAGCTGGAATTTGTTTTGTGGAAGATCACACCTTTGAGACAGTTCTGTGAATGAATCTACACGTTCTTTGTGTTCATTCTTCCTATTGGCTGGGGTTTATTTTACAAAGTATTTTCTGTTATGTAATTTTGCCTCACAAATTTGTGAGGCAAAATTAAGCAATCCGATGGCAAAGATACCGTGGGGGCTCATGGGCGTTCATGGACTTTTTGAGTTTAGAGGGATTGTCGCCGGTTGGCGCTTTCATGTGCGGGGTTAATGTGCACATTTTTCTTTTTTCTGTTTGTTTTGTCCGGGGGGAAGTTTGGGGTTTGATTGTTTCACTAATGGGGAATGTGGTCTGTATAATTTTGTTTTTGACACACAATTTATTTTTTCTACTATATCAAAATGTCAAATGTTAATATGAGTGTACTATCTCTCTCCACATGGAATGTAAATGGGTTGGGGCACCCCATAAAAAGAAGGAAGGTTATTACTTTTCTTAAACATAAGAAATATGATATAGTGTTTCTTCAAGAAACACATCTCTCCCCGCAGGAAGCTGAAAAATTTGGGAAGATATGGGGTGGACATGTTTTCTTTAGTGCTGGCTCAAGTAAGAGTAAGGGAGTCATTATATTGATTAATAAACATTTACAATTCAAATGTCTCAAACAGATTAAAGATAAATTAGGAAGAGTCATTATTGTTTTAGCTGAAATTCAAGGGCAAAGGTTGATTTTGGCTAATATTTACGCATTTAACGCTGAAGATCAGGGCTTTTTTATAGATCTTGAAGGGATGCTGCAAACTGCTGGCACCCCTCATGATATAATATTGAGAGGAGACTTTAATCTTTTGATGGACTCAGTCCTTGATCACAGTGAAGCAGATGTGTGTAAACCCCCTAGAGCAACATCAACGCTTCACAGGATGTGTAAAAATCTTGGTCTTATGGATATTTGGAGACTTTTGAACCCATCTGGTAGGGACTATACATTTTTTTTATCAGTCCATAAGATTTATTTTAGAATAGATTTTTTTTATATATCCAAATCCCTCATTTCATCTGTTGTTGATTGCTCAATTGGAAATATCTTAGTCTCAGATCATGCCCTGGTGAGTTTAGAGGTGTTGCCAAATACAGAAAAAAGAAATCATATAGTTAGCGCCTTAATGTGTCCCTTTTGCAAAATCCTGATTTCCAACAAATGCTAAAGACTGAAATCAATGTTTATATGGAGAGCAACTGGTCCTCAGTATCCTCTTTGGGCGTGGCTTGGGAGGCACTTAAGGCAGTTCTTAGGGGTCGGATCATACAGTATGCCTCATTCACCAAAAAATCCAAAGCACGAGAACTTGTGGAGTTGGAAGAGAATATTAAAAGTGCACAGGCAGAGCTGAAGCGCCGTATGTCAGCTGATGGCCTTAGAGAATTGACACGACTGAAATATAGATATAATACTATTTTGTCACGTAAAGTGGAGTTTTGGTTATTCAGGGCAAGACAGTTATACTTTGAGTTGGGTGACAAAGCAGGGAAGCTTTTGGCTAGATATATAAAGCAGAGAGAGTCTCTTTCTATCATTCCCTCAGTGAAATCTGCTGGTGGTGAAATTTTTACCTCAGCCATTGATATTAATAATGCCTTTAAAGAATTCTACCTTGATCTCTATAGTTCCACGTCTTTATCTACTGATGAAGATATTAGAAACTTTGTGGAACCATTAGATCTTCCTAAACTGACGATTGAGCAAAAAAACTCTCTTGATTCTGAGATAAACTTGGAGGATTAAGTAAGGTTATGACATCTCTTATACATATAGATCAGGTGGGATTTATTCGGGGCCGTAGCTCTTCTGATAACATCAGGCATCTCATCAATATATCAATATCATGTGGTCAGTAGTGAATGATCAGTCTCCGGTCGCTGCCATCTCACTTGACGCTGAAAAGGCATTTGATATGGTAGAATTTGATTATCTTTTTAAGATTTTGGAAATGTATGGGTTCGGGAGTACATTTATTGGTTGGATTAAGTTACTTTATAGACACCCTGTAGCAGCGGTACAAACAAATGGATTAATTTCCGATTATTTTACTCTGGATAGGGGCACTCTATCCCCTTTATTGTTCTGTCTTGCCCTGGAACCATTAGCAGCTGCAATAAGAAAGGAGGATGATTTTCCAGGGGTGGTTGCGGGAGGTGTAGCGCATAAGCTTTTGCTTTACGCAGATTATATTTTATTATTTGTCTCTGAACCTACTAGATCTATGCCTTGCCTCCACAGAATTATTAACTCCTTTTCCAAGTTCTCAGGATACAAAGTCAATTGGTCTAAATCCGAAGCTTTGGCTCTGACAGCCTACTGTGCAGTAACGGCTTTCCAGCCAGGCACCTTCCAGTGGCCCAAACAGGGCATTAAGTATTTGGGGATTTTATTCCCAGCAAATTTGTCTGATTTAGTTAGTGTTAATTTTGACCCTTTAATAAAAAGTTTTTCGAGTGATGTGGGCAGGTGGGCTTCATTACATTTATCTATGATTGGGAAGGTTAATGTTATTAAAATGAATTGTATTCCAAAATTTAACTACCTGCTACAATCTCTCCCTGTAGATGTCCCCTCTTTTATTTCAAACAATTTGATAGCATAGTGAAGTCCTTCATTTGGAATGGTAAATGTCCCAGATTGCATTTTAATAAGTTACATAGGCCAATAGACAAAGGTGGACTAGGCCTACCCAAGATTTTGTTTTATTATTATGCATTTGGCCTCAGGCATTTGGCTCATTGGTCACTTCCACCTGAAAGATCCCCTCCCTGGTTTTCTATTGAACAGGAAGTCCTTGCCTCTATTTTGCCACTGCAAAGCCTTTCTATCAAAGTAACCGGAGAAGTTAAATCACATCCCGTTATTTCACATTTGCACGTGATTTGGACAAGAGTGGCCAGAGTATTTAATTCAGACATTTATTTAAATGTTGCCCCAGGCATATGGCTGAACCCCAAATTATGTATCAACAAGTCCGCTTTCTGCTGATCAGAGTGGATTGTGAGGGGGGTTACTACACTCGGCGACCTGTATGAGTGTGGAGTGCTGAGATCTTTTGAGAATTTGGTTCATCATTTTGGGATTCCCAGATCTCAGTTCTATAAGTATTTACAGCTGCGCCACATGCTCTGTACTGTTTTTGGGAGTAGCACCCACCCCCCTAAAGCAGCAGGTACTTTGGGAGTGGTGATTGCTGCTTTTGGAAAAGGTCATGAAGCATCAGTGTATTACTCCCTGCTAATTCAGAGTCTGGGGGATGGAGCCTTGACTCCTCTCAAGAGAGTATGGGAAAAAGATTTGAATTTGGTATTGGAGGATGGAGTGTGGACTAAGATTCTGAAAAATGTCAAGTCTGTATCTAGAGATGCAAGGGTTCGCCATATGCAATTTAAGATTTTACATAGATTTTATTGGACCCCCTCTAGATTATATAGGCTTGGTCTTAAAGACACACCCACCTGCTGGCGATGCCAATCAGAAGTTGGAGACACTACCCATGTCTTTTGGGGGGGTGTTAAGATCCAGGAGTTTTGGTTGAGGGTTCGGAGTTATTTGTGTGATGTTTTGAACATTCAGGTTTTGCTTTGTCCCAGACTCTGTATTTTGGGTGATGGGGCAGTCATGAATTTAGGGCATAATCACATTAAAAATTGGGTTCTGACCAGTCTCATGATCGGCAGGCAAGTAATTTCAAGTCAAGTGGAGCACCCTCTTTTTCGGAGTGGTGTGTGGAAATGGGGAGGGTAGCTGCATTTGAGGAGGTGTTAAGTAGAAGGCTGGGGTTTAGGGACTTATTTGTTAAAAAATGGGGCAAATATTTAGTTTTTTTGGGGGACTGTCGGGGAGGGGATGTGGAGAGTGTAGTTTAGTTTAATCATGTATGCTTATTATTATTTTATTTATTTATTTATTTATAGTATATATATTGTGTATGTGTGTGTTATGTGGGACCACAGGGGTGTTCATTAGGGGTCAGGGTGTGATTGTATTAGTGGGGTTTAAATGTAAAATGTTGATTCTTTATATATGTGTTGAGTTTTACATCATGTCACATTACGTCATGTGCATATGAATCAATAAAATGTTAATTATAAAAACTGTGTCAAAATTTGACGCGTATCCAATGTCTCGTATTGAAGAACTGCTCGATCGGCTGGGCACGGCTCGCTTTTACTCAACACTGGACTAAAAGGGTTATTGGCAGATCCCTTTAATGCCAATGGCCTTCTCCACACCATTTGGATTACACCAATTTTTTGGTTTGGGGCCCCAGCTACGTTTCAGCGTCTGATGGACAGGGTCCTCAGACCGCACGCTACATATGCCAGTGCTTATTTGGATAATATCATTATTTACAGTAATGATTGTCAGCGGCACATGCAGCATCTGGGGGATGTTCTGAGGTCACTGCGATGAGCGGGGCTCACAGCAAACCTGAAGAAGTGTGCAATTGGACAGGTGGAGGTATGGTATCTGGGATTCTACTTGGGGCATGGGCTGGTGCGACCCCAAATTGATAAAACCACAGCGATTGCGACCTGCCCGAGACCTAAGACCAAAAGACGGGACATTTCTTGGGGCTGGCTGGCTATTATCGAAGGTTTGTGCCTAATTATTCGGACATCACCAGCCCGCTGAATGATCTCACTAAAAAGGGAGTTCCAGACCTGGTCCAGTGGATGGAGCCGTGCCAACAGGCTTTCAAACAGGTAAAAGCTGCACTTTGTGGCAGGCTGCTTCTGCATCCCCCTGATTTCTCTCTCCCTTTTGTTTTGCAGACGGATGCATCGGACAGGGTCTGGGTGCTGTTGGGCCTCATGTATTCAGATAGAAGACAAAGGCAGGCCTAACAGTCATAAAAAACATTCCTCAAGCCCCCTCCTTCTAAGTCATAAATCTTACTGATAAAAATCGCGCCAAAATCAAACAAAGGGAGTCCAAAACAGACTACAGATCCATGAAGCCTTGCCCTCTAAAGGATCGAGCTCTCAACTCCTATTGGATGAGGCACACAACAGAACGTCCCTCAAACATGACATCATCAGGACTTCAAATAATTCTGAAATGCTTCCAAAGTGGCTTCCGGCGACTTCGTTCACCGAATACGGACGTAGCTTTTTGCTGCTCTCCGGTGTAACCTCGTGGCATAAGGAAGTAATGTCCGACTTGAAACTGTAGCCATACAATCTCCATCTCGCTGGACGAGTTGAGATTACTCTGTGTTCAACCAAACACTCTAACGGATCCGAAGGAGACCGCCGAGCAATTTGCATCTTCATCCATTGGCCTACAGAAGTGAAGAGATTAAAGATTTCTCTTCCATCTTCAATCAAGTCGACATTTCTGAGTTCTCCGCCAGCCCGCCTAGAATCAACAGCCGTACCGCCCTCTGAGAATCAACAGCCGTACCGGCCGCCGACAGCGCGAGGAAACGGCTCTCGTCATCACACGAGCCTCAAGAAACCGGGTCAGAGTTAAAGGACGGAGGAAAACACATTCTACCTGTGTCCTCATGCGATTCAAGTAAGAGGTTTACGTCTGGGCAGAGATAGAATATTATAGCATGTTATTCTTGTGTTTCAAGGTTTTTGCTTGTACAGTTTACGGACCGCCATGTCCGCTAATTATTAATACTCAGGGTATTAATTATCACGAATTTGTTTTGCTGTATTGTGGTCCAACCAAATTGGACTGTTGTGCATTTTCGCCATCGCGGGTGAGACAGCAACTGAGTTCATCCATTAAAGAGTCAAATAACAAGGGACTTTTATGAGCCCCGCTCGTAAAACCGCGTCTCTGAGTGATGAACACGGCTGCTTCATCTCCAGCTATCGCGAAATCAGCTTTCGGGCTGTCACTTAATCATCTCTCTCTCTCTCTCTCTCTCTCTCACTAACCACACTGACACACACACACACACTGTCACACACACACCTTATGTGTTATAGGATTATTTTTATTTCCATATCTAATCGTATCACTGTTTAGTTTGTAGTTGTAAGTCGGAAGTTTATTGACTGCATTGTATTAATTATTAATTGATATTACTGCATAAATAAACTTTGTTTATATTACAAAGAGAAGTGTTTTGGTTTGTTTTGCATACGCCTGTGTCGTGCTGACGGGATGTCAGTGCTCGGATTCAAACCTTCATTCATTGTTTTTTTATTCGAAAATCGATATTCTTCGGATGTCGATTTTCCTAAGAAAACAATCTAATATTGAGACTGTTTTAATATTCGGTTATTAGTCCCTGATTTCAGGGTGGTGCCCCGTCAATGTTAATCCTTATTAATATTCTATTGATTTTTGATAATTGATAATTATCTTTGATTGAATTAGAATGATCAATAAGCTAGTGTTAATTTTAATGTTTCATCGATGTTAACAATTGATAAGTGTTGATTTTAAAGGATTAAAAAAAAGCTAACATTGATTCTCATCAATGTTCTATTGATTTTAATAATTAATAATTATCTTTGATAATTATTAATTATTGCTAATAACCAAACTTGCTCCTAAACGTAGCACACTACATTTACTGGAGTCCTATATGAGGTTTTAATGAGTTAGATCCAATTAATTAATTTAAATATTAATTAATAACTACAGAAATAATTATTAATTATTTCTGATAGTAACACTGATCTAAACAACCAGTAAAGCCCTACAGTGCTGTACTGTCCCAAGTGGTGGAGGGGGAGGAGCGCTCGGTGCTGTACATTAGTCAAAAGCTCTCTATGAGAGAAACAAAGTACAGCACCATAGAGGAGTGTTTGGCCATCAAGTAGGTGGTCCTTGCTCTCTGCTACTATTTGTTGGGACGAGCATACACCCTCTGTTCGGACCACGCCCCACTCCAATGGCTCCACTGCATGAAGGATGCCAACTCCCGGATCACACATTGGTATCTGGCACTCCAGCCATTTAAGTTTGAGGTGGTCCACAGACCGGGGGCACAGATGGCTGTAGCGAACTTCCTCTCCAGTAAAGGGAGGGGGGGAGTGAGCAGTCCGGACAGTTCCCCCAGCCTGAGTCAGGCGGTGGGGGTACAGTATACAGTACAGTATACAATTCACAATTAATTTGAACTCTACATAATACACACTACACTACATTGTACACTTACCAGTGTTTACAATATTTGCTAGCCTGCATTCCTCTTTGTTTTTCTGATTAACATTTTTTATTGATTCATATAGATAACAAAGCAAAATATATATACACAGAATCAACATTTAACCCCCACTATTACCCCTCCCCCTCACAATCCCCAACCCCACCCTGACCCTCAACAACATCCCTGTGGTCACACATGATTATAGACAAACAAAAAAAACAACATAAAAAAACAATATATATATATATATATATATATATATATATATATATATGTATATATATATAATAATAATAGTAATAATAATAATAATCACACACATTTAAAGCTAAACTTCTCTCTCCATTGCCCCTCCCTGAAAGCCCTCCAAAAACGGCAAATAGCTGCCCCATTTCCCATCAAATGAATCCCAACTCCCTAGCCTTCTGCATGACGCTTCCTCGAAAGCCGCCACCCTCCCCATCTCCGTGCACCATTCTTGAAATGAGGGCGCTCCAGCAGACTTCCATCCCCTTAAAAAATGTGTCTGCCGATCATGACACTGGTTAGAACCCAATTTTTTTATGGGACATTGTGTTTATCCCCTGTATCAATGACCGCCCCATCTCCTAAAATAGTCTGGGGCAAAATGAAATTTGAGTGCCTAATACACCACACATAAAACTCTGAACCATCAGTCACAACACACCACCAAAATGTATGCTACTCCCAAAAATAGAACAGAGCAGGTGGCGCAGCTGTAAATACCTAAAGAACTGAGATCTGGGAATCTCAAAATGTTGAACCAAATTTTCAAAGGATCTCAACACTACACTCTCATATAGGTCACCAAGTATATTAACCTCCCTCACAATCCACTCCGACCAGCAGAAAGGGGACTTTTTAATACATAATTTTGGGTTCAGTCATATGCTCGAGGTAACATTTAAATAAATGTCTGAATTAAACACTCTGGACACTTTTGTCCATATCGAGTGCAAATGCAAGATAATGGGGTGTAACTAAACTTTACCGATTAGTTTGATAGAAAGGCTTTGCAATGGCAAAATAGGGGCAAGAACTTCCTGTTCAATACAAAACCAGGGAGGGGCTCTCTCAGGTGGAAGCAACCAATGAGCCAAATGTCTGAGGCCGAATGCATAATAATAAAACAAAATCTTGGGTAGGCCTAGCCCACCTTTGTCAATCAGCCTATGGAATTTACTGAAATGTAATCTGGGATGTTTACCATTCCAAATGAAGGACTTCGCTATGCTATCAAATTGCTTGAAATAAGAGAGGAGGACATCTATAGGGAGAGACTGTAGCAGGTAGTTGAATTCTGGAATACAATTCATTTTAATAACATTAACCTTCCCAATCATAGATAAATGTAATGAAGCCCACCTGCCAACATTGCTCGAAAAACTTTTTATTAAAGGGTCAAAATTAACTCTAACTAAATCACACAAATTTAACGTAACCGGGCAGTACGCTGTCAGAGCCAAAGCTTCGGATTTAGCCCAATTAAATCATCCTCCTTTCTTATCGTGGCTGCTAATGGTTCCATGGCAAGTCAGAACAATAATGGGGAAAGAGGGCAACCCTGCCGGGTGCCCCTATCCAAAGTAAAATAATCTGAAATTAATGCATTAGTTTGTACCGCCACTACTGGGTGTCTATAAAGTAACTTAATCCAACCAATAAAAGTATTCCCGAACCTGTACATTTCCAAAATCTTAAAAAGATAATCCCATTCTACCATATCAAATGCCTTTCTGATCATTCGCCACTGACCACATGATATTGATGAAACGTCTAATGTTATCAGAAGAGCTACGGCCCGGAATAAACCCCACCTGATCTATATGTATAAGAGATGTCATAACTTTAATTAATCGGTTAGCCAAAATTTTTGACAATATTTTAATGTCTAGCTGGATCAGGGAAATTGGATGGTAACTCTAACACTCACTTGGATCTTTGTCCTTTTTAAGAAGCAAAAGTGCAAAAGTGCAGCCAATTCTTCTAGCAAAAGTGGAGCCAGTTCTGTAGCATAAGATCTAAAAAACTCAGCGGCAAAGCTATCTGACCCCGGAGCCTTGCCTGTAGGCAAGGCCATAATTACCTCGCCAAGCTCCTCCAAGGTTATCTCAGAATCAAGATAATTTTTTTGCTCAGCCATCAGTTTAGGAAGTTGTAATGGTTCCACAAAGTTTCAAATATCCTCATCAGTAGACGAAGACGTGGAACTATAGATATTAAGATCGAATTCTTTAAAAGCATTATTAATATCAATGGCTGAGGTAAATATTTCACCACCAGCAGATTTCACTGAGGGAATGGTAGAAAAAGACTCTCTCTGTTTTATATACCTAGCCAGATGTTTTCCTTCCTTGTCCCCTGACTCAAAGTATGACTGTCTTGCCCTGAATAGCCAAAACTCCACCTTCTGTGACAAAATAGTATTATATCTGTATTTCAATTGGGTCAATTTTCTGAGGCCATCAGATGACATTCGGCACTTCAGCTCTGCCTTGGCATTTTTAATATTCCCCTCCAACTCCACGAATTCAAGTGCTTTGTACTTTTTGGTGAACGAGGCATACTGTATGATCCGGCCCCTAAGAACCGTCTTAAGTGCCTCCCAAGCCACGCCACGAAATGAGGGACTTAGATGTAAAAAAAAAAAAAAAAAAAAAAACTATTCTAGAATAAATCTTATGGACTGATGAAAAAATTTTTAAGTCCCTACCAGATGGGTTCAAAATCTCCAAATATCTGTAAGACCAAGATATTTACACATCCTTTGAAGCGTATATGTTGCTCTAGGAAGCTTGCACACTTTTGCTTCACTATGATCGAGGACTGAGTCCATCAAAAGATTAAAGTCCCCTCCCAATATTATATCATGAGGGGTGCCAGCGGCTTGCAACATCTCTTCATGATCTATAAAAAAGCCTTGATCATCAATGTTAGGTGCATAAATATTAGCCAAAATAAGACTTTGCCCCTGAATTTTTAATCTGTTTGAGACATTTGAATTGAAGATGCTTACTTATCAGTGTAATGACACCCCTGCTTTTACTCGAGCCAGCACTAAAGAAAATATGTCCACCCCATATCAACCCAAATGTTTCAGCTTCCTGCGGGGAAAGATGCGTTTCTTGAAGAAACACTATATCATATTTCTTATGTTTAAGAAGAGAAATAACCTTCCTTATTTTTATGGGGTGCCCCAACCCATTCACATTCCACATGGAGAGAGACAATCCGCTCATATTAACATTTGACATTTTGACATATGAGAAAAAATAGATTGTGTGTCAAAAACAAAAATAAAAAGACCACATTCCAACATTAGTGCAACAATCAAACCCCGATATTCCCCCCGAACCAAACAAACGGAAAAAAGTCCATCCCTCTAAACTCAAACAGTCCATGCATGCCTACAAGAGCCCCCGTGAAAACTTTGTCATCGGATTGCTCAAGTCCAGTATTTCTATACAAATTTTGTGAGACTGAGTTACACAACAACAGATAATCTATAACACAGACACCAGCCAATAGGCGGAATAAACACAAAGAACGAGTAGATTCATCCACATAACTGTCCCGAAGGTGTGTTATTCCACAAAACAAACTCCAGCCGCTAGGTGGAACCAGCACAAAAAGAAGCAAAAAAGGGGGCGCTCACTTTCCTTGGACAGTCAAACGAATGTTCAGTGAGCCGGCCCATTCAGCTGCTACATGAGTGCAACAAATGACCTAATCACTCCAATGTCTTGCAAGAAATACTCCACAAAACAAACTCCAGCCAACAGGATGCATAAGAACAAAGAATGTGCAGATTCATCCACTAAACATTCCCGAAGGAGTGTTACTCCACAAAACAAACTCCAGTCGCTAGGCGGAACCAGCACAAAAAGAAGCAAATAAGGCACTCAGTTCCTCGAACAGTTAAGTGAATGTTCAGTGAGTCTGTCCATTCAGCTACAATGTGAGTGCCACAAAATATCTTACTCACTCCATTGACTTTACATCGCTTGCTGGGGACATATAAATGTTTTACGGCCATCCTTAGCATCTATTCTCAATTTGGCCAGGAACATCAGTGCAAAAGCGACCTTCCGTTGATGTAAGAGTTTCTTGCATTCCTTGAATCGATCACGTTTCTCTCTTGTCGAATTTGCAAAGTCTGGGAACAGGAAAATGCTGTCATTCTTCCAAAAAAGCCTTCCTTTACTCCTCGCCTCGCCAACACAAGATCTTTATCGAATGATCTCAGAAATTTGGCCAAAATTGAATGGGGCCTCTCTCCCTTAGTGGATCGCCGATCCGGAACCCTGTGAGCTTGCTCGATTTTCAGCTTATGGCCTATTATGTCAATCAGATTCGGAAAGAGCCCGTCCAGGAATTTCACCATATCCTGACCCTCTTCAGCTTCAGGATTTCTGACGAATCGGACGTTATTCCACCAGTTACGGTTCTCCATGTCCACCAATTTCTCCCAGACATGCTCCAAATCCACCTTGGTCGCTAGCGGATTAGCAGCTAATTCCCTCTTCAATGACTCCAGATAATCAATCCGTTTCTCGACATCCCCTACTCTTGTGACCATCTCAGTGAATTTTGTCTCCATGGCAGTGATCGATCGACATATTACAGCAAGATCTTCCAAGCCAGCAATGACCTTTGTCAGCATTTCCGACATGTTCAACATTTCTCACTAAATTTCCCACATTTCTCTGGCCAAATCAGCTCCCGGGCTTGCGGCCTTCCCAGGGGTATCAGCTTGAGCAAGTAAGTGTCTTTTAATGTTTCCAGAGCCCGAGGTCTTTGAATTCTTTGGCATATTGTCCTCCTAGAACAGTTATGGAACAGAGTGTATCGAATCTCACCGGTTTATATCATTAAAAGTGTTAAAACTAGCAAAGTGCGTAGAGCTCGCCATTCACACGTCTGAACCTCGCATGGTGTCACGTGACTCACCCTGCATTCCTCTTTGTAAGACACATCGCATATACTCATGTTGAGGGATACTAAATTCACTGGATCAACATTAACTTTGTTTTCTAAATAGGATTTATATAAAAAAAAGCAAGCAGTCTCCAAAATTGGTACATATATAGTTCTCATAAAGCCGAATAACTTTCATACTCACACCCTGCGTTCGAATATCCATATTTCCCTAATATATAGTATGCCAAAACCAGTATGCCAGTGTAGTATGTCCAAATCCATAGTATTCATAAGACAGTAAGTGAGAACTACTTCCGGCAGGAATCCGAAGTGTGGATCAGTTGAACATTTTCCTTTCCCACAATGCATCGGGAGCTGAGGAGACGTCACGCTCGAATGCTGGATTTAAAGCAAATGGCAGAGAACTGTGGGGCGGAAAGCTGTTTTCAACAGTAAGTGCTGTATACACAAAGAACATTGCTCATTGTGCTTAAATGGTGCTTGTTTAACCAAACTTGAGTGGATTATTTTCACGTTTGTTGTCACTTCATATATTCTGGTCACGGGACCATGCGTATATTCCCAGATGTAGCGCCCCCTTTAAAATGGGTAAGACGGCCTCTGTAGCACCCCCATTTTCACCTAGTCTCCAAAATTGGTACATATAGTATAGTTCTCATCAAGCAAGACAACTTTCATAATTATAGTCATTAGGTCTGCCCAACAGGAAGTCACCATTTTGGATTTTTGGAATATTGCAGTCTCTAAACTTTTAATACTCCTCCTTGGTGATTCATTAGACTGTCTCCACATTTAGACAACATTATGCCAAGACATTGAAGATGCTAAATTGCTAACAGATTTTGATATGTCAAACGGTGTTGCCATGGCATGGCATTAAATTAATGGCAAAAAATGGGAAACAGGAAGTGTCTTATATCTTCTGTGTGCAATGTGTGATTTAGGTTAAAATTTTAGATGTATGTTTAGCCTTGGGGGCTAATCACATGGATTTGACTATTTTGGGTCACGGTCATAGCACCACCACCTGGCAGCAGAAAGTGTGGCTCTTACAAAATACTTTATAATAGTCCTCTTATATTCACCCAAATTGCTTCAGAATTATTTAGAATAATGTAAAATGCCAAATGCATGTGTCTTCTTTGCATTGTTTTCTGAAATGGACCCATGGTGCTTGGGCCTGTCATCGCTGCCTGCAGCTATATTTAATTTTATAGTTTGTTGTTGTGGTAATACAGTTGTGCTCAAATGTTTGCAAACCCTTGGAGAATTGGTAATATATGAACCATTTTTAAAGAAAACATGAGTGAGAAGGCAAAACACATTTCTTTTATTTCTTATGGGATTCATATTCAACTGTAGGTTATAACAGAATGGCACAATCATAAAACAAAACATGGCAACAATGAAAAAAATGAAATGACCCCTGTTCAAAAGTCAAAAGTGTATTGCCCACTTTAGCATCAATGACAGCGTGCAGTCTTTTGTAATAGTTGTCTATGAAGCCCCAAATTCTTGGCCATTTGTCTTGGCAAAATGCCTCCAGGTCATGCAAAGTCTTTGGTTGTCTTGCATGAACCACACGTTTGAGATCTCCCCAGAGTGGCTTGATGATATTAAGGTTAGGAGACTGTGATGGCCACTACAGAACCTTCATATTTTTCTGCTGTAACCACTGGAGGGTCAACTTGGCCTTGTGCTTAGGGTCATTGTCATGCTGGAAAGTCCAAGAGTGTCCCATGCGCAGCTTTCGTGCAGAAGAATGCAAATTGTCTGCCAGTATTTTCTGATAACATGCTGCATTCATCTTGCCATCAATTTTCACAAGATATCCCGTGCCTTTAGAGCTCACACACCCCCAAAACATCAGTGAGCCACCACCATGCTTCACAGTGGGGGTGGCATTCTTTTCACTATAGGCCTTGTTGACCCCTCTCCAAACATAGCGCTTACGGTTGTGACCATAAAGCTCTATTTTGGTCTTGTCACTCCAAATTACAGTGTGCCAGAAGCTATGAGACATGTCAAGGTGTTGTCATTTGTGGCATTGGCACAGTAAAGGCTTCTTTCTGGCAACTCGACCATGCAGCTCATTTTTGTTCAAGTATCGTCATATTGTGCTCCTTGAAACAACCACACCGTCTTTTTCCAGAGCAGCCTGTATTTCTCCTGAGGTTACCTGTGGGTTTTTCTTTGTATCCCGAACAATTCTTCTGGCAGTTGTGGCTGAAATCTTTCTTGGTCTACCTGACCTTGGCTTTTTAACAAAAGATCCCCGAATTTTCCACTTCTTAATAAGTGACTGAACAGTACTGACTGGCATTTTCAAGGCTTTGGATATCTTTTTAAATCCTTTTCCATCTTTATAAAGTTCCATTACCTTGTTACGCAGGTCTTTTGACAGTTCTTTTCTGCTCCCCATGGCTTAGTATCTAGCCTGCTCTGTGCATCCACATGAGAGCTAACAAACTCACTGACTATTTATACACAGACACTAACTGCAATTTAAAAAAGCCACAAGTGTGGGAATTTAACCTTTAATTGCCATGTAAACCTGTGTGTGTCACCTT
This sequence comes from Myxocyprinus asiaticus, assembly GCF_019703515.2. Classification (NCBI taxonomy): domain Eukaryota; kingdom Metazoa; phylum Chordata; class Actinopteri; order Cypriniformes; family Catostomidae; genus Myxocyprinus; species Myxocyprinus asiaticus. Next base: position 47,924,745 of record NC_059357.1, on the reverse strand, counting down.
GTGTGTCTGTAACAAGGCCAAACATTCAAGAGTATGTAAACTTTTGATCAGGGCCATTTGGGTGATTTCTGTTATCATTATGATTTAAAAGGAGCCAAACAACTATGTGATGATAAATGGCTTCATATGATCACTATGCTTAAATAAAAGACAGTTTTTTTGCATGATCAGTCCTATTTTCAAAATCAATGCCAAAATTTCACAATTTCTGCCAGGGTATGCAAACTTTTGAGCACAACTGTACTAATAAATAATAGTAATAATAATAAGCATGTAAGATCTTTGCATATACATTTAATTGCACATACCATGATCCATCCTTTGAGATTAATTTAGAAAAAAGTTCTTGTAACAATTCAGTGGCTTATAACTTTTGGCCAATAGGTAGTGCTGTTAGCAAATTGATGTGGTATTGTCATGAAAGTGTTGCAATGACAAAGTTTTATGTAAATACAGGTCCCTTTTGGCTTCTTTCAAATTCAAAAGACTGACACCCAAAATGGCCTACATAGTAACATTGGAGGATATCACTCAACTCTGTGTGCCACAAGGATAAATAATTGGCTTTGTAATAAACAAAATTTTGTACAAATTATAAATAATTTATATCATACGACAATTATAGATCAGTGATTCCAACCTAAATCTTATAGATCACATACTGTAGTTCCCAATTGGACTTTTGAATGATTACCAACAGGATAAATGCCCCTATAGCACTCAATAATAATTTAAAGAAAATCCTTTAGGATTTTAAAACTTCCATAGCATCCTTTGCAATTTCCTATAAATGTCCATTAGCGTGACATTATTCCAATACAGTACAAGTAAGATTCCATTAAAAATTCACCATGTCCAATAGGATTCATAGTTTAGTTTAGTTTATTTAGTTTATTTAACAGGGACCATGCACAACACAATTGTTGTGCAAGAGTTAGCTATAAAAACTAATTTGCATCTGCAGTCCCTGGGCAGGATGATGTAAAAAAAAAAAAAAAAAAAAAAAAAAAAAAAAAGAATACAATATATTTAAAAAAAAAAAAAAAGTACATACACTATATTATATATTATATTCCATATAAAAAAATCCATATCAATGTTCACATTATTGATTTGTCTTAAGCCATATTTTAAGTGTAGTTTTAAAAATACTAAATGTTGTACATTCTCTAATATGAGCAGGTACTTAATTCCATTTCTGCTGCTCTGACTGTAAAAGCTGATTGTCCAAAGGCAGTTTTCTTAAATTTAGCCGAACAATCACCTCTAACTGATAACCTAGTCTCCCTAGTGTTGTCCCTGCAGAAAGTCACACATTGTTTAAGAGGTGGTGGTGCAAAATCATTAATTAATTTATACATCAAACACATATCTGCAAAATATATAAAACTATCAAACGTCAATAATCTGTACTTTTTTACTTGTTTGTAGAGAGTGTACAATGGTTTTAACGTAGTTACACCTGTCTGAGACCAACTTATAACACAGTAAGATAAATGCGGGAGAATCATTGTGTGCATAAAAAGTTTTGCAGCAGCTAAAGGTAACTGATGCCTAATATGCCTGAAAGTCATTAAGCTTACTCTAACACTTCTAGAGACCTTTTTACATGGTTCTTAAAGTTTAAATTAGAATCTATGAATATACCCAAATATTTAAAGTGCTCAACAATATTTATTGCCTCTCCTTTAACTAGGATATCTGGTTGGCGTGTATCAATTTTCATAATAGACAAGTACATTCTCACAGTTTTGCTCACATTAAGGGTGAGTGTAAGTTAACCAATCTAATACTTTGTTCAATGCTACAGTAAGTTTGATAGCAGCTTGTTCTTTTGTCTTGGCATGAGTATAAATAACTGTATCATCTGCATACATCTGAACCTGAACCTCTGGACAAACCAAGGGTAGATCATTAATATATAAACTAAACAGAATTGGTCCAAGGATCAATCCCTATGGGACTCCAATGGTACAATCAAGAAAGGATGAGCATGTATCATTGATTCTTGTACATTATTTTCTTAGGTTTAAATATGATTCCATCCATGTTAATGTAGTAGTAGAAAAATTCAACTTTGACAATTTAGATAAAAGAACATTATGATTAATGTATCAAAGGCCTTTTTAAAATCAAGGAAGACAGCACCAACAACACCTCCCCTATCAAGACTGGATTTAATTTGTTCGACAAAATAACAGTTTGCTGTCTCTGTAGAATGATGTGCCCTAAATCCAAACTGCATAGGATGTAATGCAAAATGGCCAAGATTTAAATGCTCTTTTAGTTGATTGCAAATTACTTTTTCAATTACTTTGGAAATATCTGGAAGAATACTAATAGGTCTGTAATTAGTTACATTAGTGGAATCACCAGTCTTAAATATAGGCGTTATTACTGCTGACTTCCAGGCATTTGGAAAATAACTGTTTTATTGACAAATTTACCAAGTGAGTGATGGGTGTACTGAGAACACTTGTAAACTTTTTTACAAATGCAATATCACAGTCAAAGACATCTTTGGCCATAGAGCTCTTAAACTGACTCACAATTTTGATTAAAGAGGACTCAGATACTTCAGAAATATTAAAAACAGAAGATTACAGTTTGGTAATGATCTTACTTCTTACACTCTTGTCAGATCTTGAACTGATTTAAACCCTTTACCTCCTTTATTACTCTCTTTCATTCGGGCTCTATTGATATTCTCCCAGATTTGTCTACTATTCACCTTAGCATCATTTATAAGATCAAAACAAAATTTAGCTTTTGCTTTTCTCAGTTCCTTCACAACTTTATTACGTAAACATTGAAATGTCCTCCTATCATGAGGTAACCCTGATTTAAGTGCCGTTTTCAAGGTATGGTCCCTCTGTTTCATTAACTTCCATAATTGTTCATTTAACCAAGGCAAGTTCTGCTTCTTTCTAGAATATGTAACATTTGTATTGAATTCACTTTTAACCTTATTGATTGTGGCTATTAGACACTCAGAGGCAGCTTCTAGATTATCTATGGACAAAATCTCATTCCAGTCTAGTTGTTTAAGTTTCTTTTCAAATTCATTTATAAATCTCTTTGGTATAATGTTTAACACATTTCCATTCTCTTGTTGGTATAAAAACCTACGTTTTGTTAATTTTCTTACCACTAATGTAAGATTATGATCTGATAACCCAGTTATTAAGTTTATTGATTTAGTTATTCTTTCTGGTTTGTTACTAAATATTAGATCAATCTGAGTTTGAGATGATGAGGTAACTCTAGTGGAGCCTTGAATTAACTGCATGAGGTCAAACTGACTTGCTATGTCCTTAAGCTTTTTCCTATTTGACTTCACAGTCCAATTTATATTAAAGTCCCCAACTAGGATTAACTCTTTATTTCTATCAAGATCTTTCAAAAGGTTTCTTAGATGTTCATAAAACATACTATTTGATGAAGGAGGTCTATATATACCAACTACAGTGAATGACATGCATGGGGATAAAGTAATTGTTACAGCAATACATTCTATACCCATTGAATTACTAAATTCGATTTCCTTACATTTTATGCAGTCCTTCACATACATAAGTAGTCCACCACCTTTTCCAAGTTTTTGGTCTTTTCTAAAGACTTTATATCCCGGGACCAGGTATGCAGTGTCTGGTGATGATTCTGTCAGCCACATTTCCGACAAACAAAGAAAATCAAGGTTCGAGTCCATAAGCAATTGTTCCAGTTGTTCAGTTTTTCAGGCAACTCTTCTGATATTTAAATGTCCCACAAGTAATCCTTTGGGTTTAGAGCGTGGATCCCACAAAACTTTCGCATGATTTGTTGTTTTAAACAGCTGAAATTTGCATTCCTTAGTCTCATTATGAGCACATAGTTTGGAATTGACTGAAAGCGTTGAAACTGCATTTATTTGTTTAGTAATTAACACAGGGGACATCAGATTAATTTCACATAGTTGAAGTGTTTCAATCATGGAAATTTCCTTAGGATGTACAGTACCTTGTCTTCTGCAAGCTTCAGGAGACTGTAGGCCATTGCAGTTGGAATTAGGTCCTGGATTTTGGTGGACATCGCTCACAAGCAGGAAAGTGAAGGCAACAGTTGAGATGGTTCTTTTCTCAATTGATCGCAGTTGCTTTGTCAGGAGAACCACTTTTCTGTCATTTAATATCATGGAGAAGGAGGTAAACTGGCTGCATGAGTCAAAAGTAGTAACAGCAACTTGTTTGTTTTGTCACCGCTGTTGTATGTTTGTTGCCCAGCAGCAACGTAATGAAAGACTCAGGAGGATGACAATGTAACCAGTAACAATGATTTTCTGTGTCCGGTCAGCAGTATATTGTCTTTGTTTGACTCTGGTTTTAAGGTCGAATTTAAATTCGAATCTCTCAGTTTTTTAATTTAAAATCAGCAGTGTCCACACCTACAGCTCCTGCCCTGCCATCTTTTTTTATTCTAAAAATCAAATAAGATCATGCAAATAAACCAATATTCCAATATGATATTTTGATTATTTGATGGCTTGTGGCCATCCATCTTCCTCTTGATCACATTCCAGTGGTTTTCAATGGGGTTCAGGTCTGGAGATTGGGCTGGCCATGACAGGGTCTTGATCTGGTGCTCCTCCATCCACACCTTGATCGACCTGGCTGTGTGGCATGGAGCATTGTCCTGCTGGAAAAACCAATCCTCAGAGTTGGGGAACATTGTCAGAGCAGAAGGAAGCAAGTGTTCGTACAGGATAACCTTGTACGTGGCTTGATTCATACGTCCTTCACAAAGACGAATCCCTGCTGAAGCACCCCCAGATCATCACCAATCTTCCACCAGATTTCACAGTGGGTGTGAGACACTGTGGCTTGTAGGCCTTTCCAGGCATCTGTCTAAACATTAGACGACCAGGTGTTGGGCAAAGCTGAAAATTGGACTCATCAGAGAATATGACCTTACTCCAGTCCTCTACGGTCCAATCCTTATGGTCTTTTGCAAACCTCAGCCTGGCTCTTCTTTGCCTCTCATTGATGGAGGGCTTTTTTCTAGCTTTGCACGACTTCAGCCCTGCCCCTAGGAGCCTGTTCCGAACCGTCCTCCCCATGCACTTCGTTTGCCATTCTTTTTGTAGGTCACTTGATGTCATCCTATGGTTGTTGAGTGACATTCTAATGAGTTGACGGTCATCCCGGTCAGTGGAGAGTCGTTTTCGCCCTCTGCTGGTCTGTAGCTTTGTTGTCTCCAATGTCTGCTGCTTGACATTGTTCTTATGAACTGCCGTATTTGAAATTTTATGGATGGAAGCAACCTGACGCTCACTATGTCCCTCTGCCAGTAAAGCCAGAATTGAACCTTACTTTTCCTCACTGAAAACTTTTCTTTTCAACTCTTTTGGCTTGGTCAATAGTTATTTTTGATTCCAATTACTTTTGAGGTACTACTAGCACTGTTTTCGCCATCCAGCTGGTCCTATTGCAAGAGGATAGTGATGACCACAGCAGTGGTTTTTATATTTTTCCTCATTAAATAAGGTTTAAATAAGGTACAATTTTGTTGAAGTGATCACCTAATTAGTACCTCATTAAGTAGAATGAGGTGTGCTTGTGTTGGAATACAACAGACACTGGAATGGAATGGCTGCCATACATGTTGAGATGCTGATTTAAGAAAAATTTGGAGTGGTCTCTCAATTTTTTCCAGAGCTGTATAGTTTTTTGGACACTGGCCTGAGTCTGACATACTGTACTGTTGATTGGTCAATTTTTTTTAATTCTGGTTGTCAGTTTTTCAGGATTTATGAATAGTGTTTAAGTGTCAGATTTTAGTTCAAGAATTCTGTGCTGTTCTGAAATAATTTTTTATAAAAACTCTACTCAGAAATCAAAGCACATGGTGTAATATTTTACATTATTTATAAAATAGATTTCTATGCATTTGTTTTAGGATAATATTGATGTGATTAATGAAAAGTGTAGTAATCAGATGATTAGAACTCTTTTTGTTACTATTTCAACCCCTCCTTCAAAATGTGTGTGGGTAAATATGTTTCTTTCCATTGTATGGGAAGATATTTGTAACTGTTGCAAATAATTAAAAAAAATAAAATAAATGGAGTCTTAATGTCTTAATGGTTTTACTATATTGTTATGCTTATTATATTTAAAAAATAAAAATGTACATTATTGATCTTTTTTTATTACTAAGAATTATTTTTATATATTTTTATCAGACTAAGTGGAGTGATTTAACCCTTTTCCAAACAGCTCTTGTTATTTATTTAGAGTCTATAAAATTGTCAAAAAACAAGAATCTCATTGCTCAATTAATTTTTTATATTTCTTTGTGATGCCCTTTATTATTTCTTTATTTTTACTTTTAGTTCCCTATCTGTCACTCACTCGACATTGGTGTCGATGTAGTGACACTAGGGGTCACTCTTGGGAGCCCGAGACACCTCTGGCCTTTGATAAAAGGCCAATGAAAATTGGCGAGTGGTATTTGCATGCCACTCCCCCGAGCATACGGGTATAAAAGGAGCTGGTATGCAACCACTCATTCAGATTTTCTCTTTGGAGCCGAACGGTCATGCTCGCTGAGCTGAATACTACTGTTCATTCACCTGCTGGATCTGACGGCACATTTCAGTGGCTTCTCCCTCCTCTGCACTGGTGCACTGCAGAGAATGCCCCTGGGCGCTTGGGCAGAAAAACTAGAGAGTATATTTTCTGAAAGAGCATTTTTCCCCTCTAAAAGAGTATATATTTCTCTAAAAGAGCGCACACACGGAACGTCTTTTTAAAGATGCTTTTCTGATTGTGTGTTATTCCTGGTTGTGCTCGTTATCTCTCGCCTTCTAACGGTCACGATCACTGTCTTTCGTGTCTGGGCACTGCTCACGCGGAGACAGCATTCGTGGATGGTCACGTTCTCATTGCGAGAATATGTCCATGGCAACGTTGCGGTCGTGGCTCGCCTTCGTAAGAAAGTGAGCCACCCCAGAGGCTCCTGCCTCGGTCCTTTTACCCACGGGTTTGAGGCCAGCGCGGCTAGCACTGGGGGCGATTTGGGGACCCCAATGGGACCGCCTCCGCCGGGTATCCCCCCGCGGACCTCCCATTCCCCAGCACGCTCGTCTGCCCCGATCGGGCTTCCAGGTGAGTCCGCCGGCTCGTCTCACGGCAAGTTCGACCTCTTATTCGGAGCCCGCGAAAGTGATGAGCTCTCGAGCGCAGCATCGGAGAGTGGGCTCGTCCAGTCGGAAGCCTCAGCTGGGCTCCTCCCTTCGGGGTCGATCGCCCAGTCACAGGCTGACGCGGAGATGACGACATGCTTTCCCGGACAGCCGCGAGCGTCGGTTAGAGTGGATTTCACTGCTCTTCCCTGAACCCTCGCGGCTCGGTAATTGGTTCCTGGGCTCGCAGCGCCGCTCAAAGCCACGCCCCGCCCCGTTCCTTTCTTCCCGGAAGTGCATGAAGAGCTGACAAGGTCGCGGGAGGCACTTTTTACTGCCCGGTCCCGATCTTTTCAGCTTCCCCGCTCTCACTACCCTCGATGGTGGGGTGGCCAAGGGTTATTCGGCAATCCCCCGGTGGATAAAGGCGCTCGCGGTGCACCTATGCCCGCAGAGCGCCGCCACCTGGCGCGGGTGCCCAAAGCCCCCATCCAAGGCCTGTAGGTTTACGTCGTCTCTGACGGTCAAAGCCTACAGTGCCGCTGGACAAGCCGTCTCCGCCCTGCACGCCATGGCTCTCCTGCAAGTCCGCCAAGGCGCTAAAGGAACTGCATGAGGGTAGTTCCGCCCCGGGATTGATGCAGGAACTGCGCTCGGCGACCGACCTCGCTCTCCGAGCGACGGAGGTCACGGCGCGGTCTCTCGGGCGGACGATGGCCACACTAGTGGTCCAGGAGCGCCACCTTTGGCTCAACCTGGTCGAGATGGGTGAGGCCGACAGGACATGATTCCTTGCTGCCCCCATTTCCCAGGCGGGCCTATTCGGCGACACCGTCGAGGACTTTGCCCAGCAGTTCTCGATGGTAGAGCAGTACATGGATGCTAGCCGGCTTATCCTGCCCCGGCGCGGCTCAAGATCCCGCACCCCATCTACTCATCGCCGAGGGCGTCCCCCTGTGGTGACTGCACCGGCTCCGCCGCAGCCCGCCCCTCCGGCCCGGCCCCGGCATGGAGCCCACCGCAGGAAGCCGACGCCACCCATCTCACAGCCGGCACTGAAGAACCCACGGAGGTCTTCGAAGCACCCCTGAGACGGGCGACCCAGGGACAACGAAACCCGCTGCTCTGGAGCTGGTAAGCAGATCTTCGTCTTTTTGTTACCTTTTGCATTTAATTGCGCTGCATGCCCAAGTGGCTGCAGTACTCAAGAGCTCAGCAAGAGTGGTTTCCTTGTTCCCTGGGTCACATACCCGGTGTGTACAGCTGGCATCACGACCACCGTCCACCACTCCATTTGGCAGGTTGTCGCTCCAGCGGTGGTCACCCGCCCTGAGCGCCCAGCTGTGGCACAAATCTGCCCCCGATGTGACGATGGGTCACGAGGACAGGCCTCTTCCTCCCCCATCCCAGGCTGTTCCGGGGGTGGTCACAAGGAGCCAGGTAAGTGCTTCGATGTCCTCGGACTCAGCACGGCCACGATGTGGTGTGGCACCTCGAGCTCCGCCCCGCCGCGAGGCCCCACTTGCCGGTACATCCGATGACATTGTCCCTTTGGTCCCCCTTGCGCAGAACTTGGACGCATGGCTTGCGCTTTCCAGTCCATCACGAGGGCTGGTCCGGACCGTCCGACTCGGCTGCGCGATTCACTTCACCGGGCATCCGCCCAGCAGTGTCCACTTCACCTTGGTGAAAGACGGAAACGCTGCTACTTTGCGCAGAGATTGCTACCCTCCTACGGAAGGACGCGATAGAACCTGTCCCTCCAGCCGAGATGAAGAAGGGGTTTTACAGCCCCTACTTCATTGTACCGAAAAAAGGTGGTAGGTTGCGACCAATCTTGGACCTGCGAGTACTGAACCGGGCTTTACACAGACTCCCGTTCAAGATGCTGACGCAAAGACGCATTCCAGCGAGCGTCCGGCATCAAGATTGGTTCGCGGCGGTAGAACCGTAGGATGCGTACTTCCACGTCTCGATCCTTCCTCGACACAGACCCTTCCTGCGGTTCGCGTTCGAGGGTCAGGCGTATCAGTACAAAGTCCTCCCTTTCGGCCTGTCCCTGTCTCCTCGCATCTTTACGAAGATCGCAGAGGCTGCCCTTGCCCCGTTAAGGGAAGTGGGCATTCGCATTCTTAACTATCTTGATGACTGGCTAATCTTAGCTCACTCTCGAGACGTGTTATGCGTACACAGGGACCTGGTGCTCTCACACCTCAGCCGACTAGGGCTTCGGGTCAACTGGGAAAAGAGCAAGCTCCTCCCGGTTCAGAGCATCTCTTTTCTCGGTTTGGAGTTGGATTCAGTCTCCTTGATGGCGCACCTTACGAATGAGCGCGTCCAGTCGGTGCTGGCCTGTTTGAAGGCGTTCAAACAGAAAACAGCGGTTCCACTGAAACTTTTTCAGAGGCTCCTGGGGCATATGGCATCCTCGGCGGTGGCCACCCCGCTCGGGTTGATGGATATGAGGCCGCTACAGCACTGGCTCCAGACTCGAGTCCCGAGATGGGCATGGCACCACGGGACACACCGCGTGGCCATTACGTCGGTCTGTCACCGTCTTTTCAGCCCTTGGACCGACCTCTCGTTTCTACGAGCAGGTGTTCCCCTAGAACTGGTCTCCAGGCGCGTCGTGGTCATGACAGACGCCTCCAAAACGGGCTGGGGCGCTGTTGGCAACGGGCACGCAGACGCCGGCATCTAGACGGGTCCGCGGCTGCGTTGACACATCAACTGCCTCAAGTTACTGACAATTCTGCTCGCCCTGCGGAGGTTCTGGCCGTTGATCCAGGGCAAGTACGTGCTAGTTCGGACAGACAGCACAGCAGCAGTAGCATATGTCAACCGCCAAGGCGGTCTGCGCTCCCGCTGTATGTCACAACTCGCCCGCCGTCTCCTCCAACGGCGTAAGCAGCACTAAGTCGCTGCAAGCCACTCATGTCCCGGGCAACCTCAACACTTCAGCGGACGCGCCGTAACAGCAGGTTACCCTCAAGGGAGAGTGGAGACTCCACCTTCATGTGGTCCAGCTGATTTGGAGTCGATTCGGTCAGGCACAGGTGCACCTGTTCACCTCCCAAGAATCCTCCCACTGCCCGCTCTGGTACGCCCTCACCGAGGCCTTCCTCGGCATAGACGCGCTGGCACACAGCTGGTCCCCTGGCATTCGCAAATATGCGTTTTCCCCCAGTGAGCCTGCTCGCACAGACCCTGTGCAAGGTCAGGGAGGACGAGGAGAAGGTCGACCTGGTAAGCACCCTACTGGCCCGCCCAGATGTGGTGCTCGGACCTCACGCTCCTCGTGACAGCTCCCCCCGGGCAAATTCCCCTGAGGAAGGACCTTCTTTCTCAGGGAAGGGGCACCATCCGGCACCCACGCCCAGACCTCTGGAATCTCCAGGTCTGGCCCCTGGACGGGACGCGGAAGACCTAAGCTGTCTCCCACGTTCACTCAGGCTAGGGCTCCCTCTACGAGGCGCCTGTATGCCTTTTAAGTGGCGTCTGTTCGCTAAGTGGTGTTCTTCCCGTCAGGAAGACCCCCAGAGGTGCACAGTCAGATCAGTGCTTTCCTTCCTGCAAGAGAGGTTGGAAGGGAGGCTGTCCCCTTCCACCTTGAAGGTGTACGTTGCTGCCATAGCAGCACACCACGACGCAGTCGACGGTAAGTCCTTAGGGAAGCGTGATCTGATCATCAGGTTCCTAAGAGGCACCAGGAGGCTGAATCCCTCCAGGCCGCACCTTGTTCCCTCATCGGACCTCTGTAGTTTTTCAGGGTCTACAGAGAGCTCCCTTTGAGCCTTGCAGTCAGCCGGGCTTAAGGCACTTTCCTTGAAGACTGCCCTCCTGACTGCGCTCACTTCCATCAAGAGGGTAGGTGACCTGCAAGCGTTCTCTGTCAGCGAAACATGCCTGGAATTCGGTCCGGGCTATTCTCACGTGATCCTGAGACCCCCGACCGGGCTATGTGCCCAAGGTTCCCACCACTCCTTTTAGGGACCAGGTGGTGAACCTGCAAGCACTGCCCCAGGAGAAGGCAGACCCAGCCCTGTTGTTGCTGTGTCCGGTGCGCGCTTTACGCATCTATTTGGATCGCACGCAGAGCTTTAGAATCTCTGAACAGCTCTTTGTCTGCTTTGGTGCACAGCGGAAAGGAAGCGCTGTCTCCAAGCAGAGGATCACCCACTGGCTCATTGACGCAATAACTATGGCATATCTCGCCCAAAACATGCCGCCCCCGGTAGGGCTACAAGCCCATTCTACCTGTGGTGTAGCGGCTTCTTGGGCCCTGGCCAGAGGTGCCTCTCTAACAGACATTTGCAGAGCAGCGGGCTGGGCAACACCCAACACCTTTGCAAGGTTCTACAACCTCCGGGTGGAACCGGTTTCATCCCAGGTAGTGGCACGCAACACAAGCGGATAAGCCCGGGATAGCCGGCCGGGTGTATCGCTTGCACATAGTGCCTTCCACCTCCTTTTGAGCTGAAGATGTGCGCTGTTAATTCCCAGTAGTGTTCACAAAAGTTGTTCCCTGGTTGACTTCCTCCGAGCCCTGTGGCAGTCGAGTTTTCGGAGAGACTCGCTGCTGGCCCAGTACACGCGCTAACTAAGAACCCGGTTCTGGGGTAGGTGCTCTGCATGTGGCGGTTCCCTGTAAGGCTAACCTCATGCGATCTATATCTTCCGCTAGTTCGTTCCCCTACTGGCAAACTGCGTCTTCCTTGGGCAGAGCCCCTCACTCTCCATGTTATAGTAACTCCTCCCCCATTGGGCAGGATCTACCTTGAAGGCTCTCCACATAGTTGGAAAGACCATGTGATGTATTCTTCCACTTAAATATCCCCCCCTTTCTTGGGGCGAGGTGTGGTCTCCGTGGTGTCCTCCCCTTGGGAGGGACACCCCCCGACTAGACCTGGCGGCCCAGTCAGATAATCCCCCTTCTTTTTTAGGGAGTGGAAAAAGAGAAGGGGAAAGAGGCCACGACTGCATTAAGGGCCCAAAAAGGGCCGTTCGACACTCATAACTGTGTTGGGGGAGGTTACGTGTCGACCTGGTGCACTGGCTATGAGGCACACAGCAAGTCTGCCCACCACACACCGCCAGTTCACGTAACACAGTTCAGCCAGTTGTGGCATTTTGTATAGGGACCCCTAGTGTCACTACAACGATACCAATATCGAGTGAGTGACAGATAGGGAACGTCATGGTTACTGGTGTAACCTCCATTCCCTGATGGAGGGAACGAGACGTTGGTCCCTCCTGCCACAACGCTGAACTACCCGCTGAAATGGCCGGACCTTATATCGGCTCCTCAGCGTAAAATCTGAATGAGTGGTTGCATACCAGCTCCTTTTATACCCGTATGTTCGGGGGAGTGGCATACCACTCGCCAATTTTCATTGGCCTTTTATCAAAAACCAGAGGTGTCTCGGGCTCCCAAGAGTGACCCCTAGTGTCACTACATCGACACCAACGTCTCGTTCCCTCCATCAGGGAACGGAGGTTACACCAGTAACCATGATGTTTCTTTTAATAATGTTTGTGTTGAATATATGTGGATTTAATGTAGAATTGTGCTGTAATGTTATGAATGTTCAATAAAAAAATAAAAAACAATTCTGACAACTCCTGTCTCATGTGTTAGGATTGGCTATTGAGGTTTTTTTACTGGTGACGTCAATTTGTAGTTGAACCCGGAAACATAATTCACTATTGGTTCACTAAGGACATTTACAGAGTTGTCCCGTAGCCACTCCTTTGTTATCTTGGCTGTGTGCTTAGGGTCGTTGTCCTGTTGGAAGATGAACCTTTGCCCCAGTCTGAGGTCCAGAGCGCTCTGGAGCAGGTTTTCATCAAGGATGTCTCTGTACATTGCTGCATTCATCTTTCCCTCGATGCTGACTAGTCTCCCCATTTCCTGCTGCTGATAAACATCCCCACACCATGATGCTGCCACCACCATGCTTCACTGTAGGGATGGTATTGGCCAGGTGATGAGCGGTGCCTGGTTTCCTCCAGACATGACGCTTGCCATTCAGGCCAAAGTGTTCAATCTTTGTTTCATCAGACCAGAGAATTTTGTTTCTCATGGTCTGAGAGTCCTCCAGGCGGGCTGTCATGGGTCTTTTACGGAGGAGTGGCTTCTGTCTGGCCACTCTACCATACAGGCCTGATTGGTGGAGTGCTGCAGAGATGGTTGTTCTTCTGGAAGGTTCTCCTCTCTCCACAGAGAAGTGCTGGAGCTCTGTCAGAGTGACCATCGGGTTTTTGGTCACCTCCCTGTCTAAGGCCCTTCTCCCCCGATTGCTCAGTTTGGCCGGGCGGCCAGCTCTAGGGTCCTGGTAGTTCCAAACTTCTTCCATTTATGGCTGATGGAGGCCACTGTGCTCATTGGGACCTTCAATGCTGCAGACATTTTTCTGTACCCTTCCCCAGATCTGTGCCTCGATACAATCCTGTCTCGGAGGTCTACAGACAATTCCTTGGACTTCATGGCTTGGTTTGTGCTCTGACATGCACTGTTAACTGTGGGACCTTATATAGACAGGTGTGTGCCTTTCCAATTAATGTCCAATCAACTGAATTTATCACAGGTGGACTCCAATCAAGTTGTAGAAACATCTCAAGGATGATCAGTGAAAACAGGATGCACCTGAGCTCAATTTTGAGTGTCATGGCAAAGGCTGTGAATACTTATGTACATGTTATATTTTTATTTTTAATAAATTTGCAAAGATTTCAAACAAACTTCTTTCACGTTGTCATTATGGGGTATTGATAGTAGAATTTTGAGGAAAATAATGAATTTAATCCATTTTGGAATAAGGCTGTAACATAAAAAAATGTGGAAAAAATGAAGCGCTGTGAATACTTTCCAGATGCACTGTACAGTAGAAATTGTTACGGTTGTGACTGTATCCCTGGTTCCCTGAAAGGAGGGAAGGAGATGAAGCTCTGCTCAGGAGTGATGAACTTAGAAGCCTTTTACAATCATGCCAATGTATTGGCAGATAGCACTTGGCTCCGCCTCCAATGCGTGCATCATCGCGAGCATATAAGGTGGAGCAAAACATGATTTCATCGGAATTTTTGACTAAAGGGAAGAGAACATATTTCTCAAACCCTTATCAGCGAGAATCAATAGCGCGGCCAGCATACGCAGCATCTCGTTCCCTCCTTTCAGGGAACATGGGGTACAATTGTAACCGTAAAGTTCCCTTTTGAAGTAGGTCACTTTGACGTTGCGTCAGTTGCTGATGCTATGGGAATCGTATACCATCACGCTGAGCTACTGATGCGCACGCACTAACAATGCCTGCTAGCCAGTAGGAGTTACTGTAAAGGCATCAACAGAACCTCCCCTTCGTATTGTTAAATAGGAAGGAGAAGGGTAAAAACAACCATTTAAGGTAGAGAAGTGGTAGTGACACTAGCCAGGTAGCTTGGCTTCGTCTTTTCACACTGTGGCTTTATATCAGCTCGACGGAATGGTCCATGACTATCGAGCTGAAATAATGCCACTAGCCAACAGGGTAGTAGGACATTAACACTAGACCAGTTGAAAGCCATAAGACTAACATAGTATAGAGGCTAATAGCCAAATGACAATGCACGAGCTAGCAAGGTAGAGAACATTGAAAGAATAGCCTCATTTGACTTGTATGGTCAACGTACATGTGAAATGAAGTGCTCTCACGAGGCAGAGTGTGTGTAACTTCTGTGCCTCATCTGATGTGAACAGAGGAGAAGAGAAAGCTCGCAATGTAACCACCTGAGCCCTGAAAAGAGTAGCCAAGATCTTGGGCACATAACCTTCTCTAGGCTTAAGAAAGGCTTTTGACAATCTCTGTCCAAACTCCTCATTGACGATAAGGCCTAAAGGTCCCTAATGCATGCAACTGAAGCCAAAGTGAGAAGCAGCACAGTCTTTAAAGAGAGTACGCATCAGCTTACTGTGTCAATTGTCTCGAACAGGGAACATGTTTTTTAGAACACGAATTTAGAACAAGTGTGAAGTCCCACACTGGGATGGTAGCGGGGCGAGAGGCCCTCAGCCATCTTGCACTTCGCAAAAGCTTAACAACCAAGGGGTTTTTGCAACTGACAAACCGCCTAGAGGGTCATGTCCAGTTGCTATAGCAACGACATATACTTTGAGCATAGATGGAGTCAGTCCTGCATCCAAACGCTCTTGTAGGAATTGAAGTATTGGCTGCAAAGGGCAATGTGCTGGTTCCTCACCCTGAGAGGAACACCATTTTGCAAAAACTTGCCACTTCAAGGCATACAGCTGCCATGTGGAGGGGCTCTGGTCTGTAGTATGGTGTCAAGAACTGGCTGCTACAGCCAAATTATGTAAGACGAGACCCATTCTCAGGCCAGACATTCCAAAATTCTGTACATGGACACCAGATTGTTCCTCTCACTTGCGAGTGCAGGTACTTCCTCAGTGGAATCCTCCATGGGGGGCATCCAACAGCTTCAGAAACCAAGAGCTGTTGGGCAGCTCCTTCTCAACCACTTGGCCAATTCTGAGCTAGGACATCCCCAGCAAAGCCTGAGTCATGCAGTAACAGAGGTGATAATGTGTTTCCTCTGTGGAGGCCAACAGGTACACCTTGGCTTCCATGAACAGGTCCCAAATCATCAGAACCATCTGAGGAATAGTCTCCATTTCCCTTGTCTCACACCCTGCGTGAGAGCAGATCTGCATCACAGATCAGGTGACCAGGGATGTGCATCACACATATAAACAGGAGATACCTCTCGCACCAGAGACGAAGCTGGCTCGCCAAGTTCATCATTGGGCATGACCAAACTCCACCTTGGCGGTTTATGTACATCACGACTGCAGTGCTGTCTGATTGGATCAGAACATGAAAGCCTTGTATGACTGACCAAAAAACTCTCAGAGCTAGGAAGACCACAAGAAATTCGCCATGAGTAATGAGGTACTCTCTAGTTGACCTAGCACTGAAGAGGCCTCATTTGTTTCAAGTCCAGGGGGCTAATGGTCATTGCAGCGGCGAACAGCCCCAAGGCCAACTGAAACTGTTTCAACGGAAAAGCTCTCCCCAGCTTGAAATTCATCAAGCACCAGAGGATAGACTGAGTGCGATTGTCGGTCAGCACACAGACTTGGTCGGCGAGTCGAATTTCATTCCTAAGAAGGAAACCTGACGACTCGGCAGAGCGAGCGCCGCATCGACACATTTCAGCCAGGAACAAACCGGAAGGGCAGGACTTTGAACTAGGAAGCAGTCCCTTTGAAGGCCAATCTCAAGAATGGCCTGTGGCGAGGGTCTGTGTGACATGAAAGTACGCATCTTTCAGGTCGAATGACACAAACCAGTCCAGAGGACACACATGATACAAAATCTGCCTCTGAGGGACCATCTAGAACGGAGGCTTTGCGAGTGTCCGGTTCAACTGCCTCAAGTCCAGAATAGGATGCACCCTGTCATTCCTTTTGATGACTAGGAAATAGCGGCAGTTAAACCTGCTCTGAGCATGGCACACTGGCACCACCTCAATCGCATCTTTGGCGAGGAGACTTAGTACCTCTGAGCATAAGACCAGCATGTCCCACACCATCACAGTGAAGGATATAATGTCGTTGAAACGAAGCAGCCGCCTCGCAAACTGCAGCACGTAGCCATGGTCGAATGACCCAATCGGGGAAAGCGAGAGGGCTACTAAGCGACATGTAGATGCCTAAAAACACTGTGTCACGACATGGCAGTCTTCTGACTTCAACAACAGTAAAAACACGCATTGAAATGACCTCTGTCATGCCACAAACTCGTTCCCGGCTCACGAAAGCGGCGAAAGCAAGATGGCTGCTAGGTGACATGACACTCTCATTCCCGGCTCACAATGGCAAGGAAAACAAGAAGCGAATTCCAGACAAATTTAGCCAGGGCAGTTTTGGTCAAATCATTATACAGTAAGCTGCCCATGCACTTACATGGTGCCATTCACCATGAATATCATCCATTCTTTTTTTTCTTCTTTTTTTTTAAGGCATAAGCTCTGAAAAGAATGGCACTGGCGGCGAAACTTGAGAGGGCGCCAGCACGTTGCCATTCACCATGAACACTGTTCATTCTTTTTTTTATGGTTCAAGCTAAGTTTTGCATTACCTCGCAATAAATTTACCATGGTTTTACTACAGTAACCCTATTTTAACCATGATATTCGTAGTGAGACTATAGTAATAATAATACAGGAAAACGAAAATTATGGTAATAAAAAACATAATTTTGTGGTTACTATGATTTTACTACAAATACCACAGTTTAACTATGGTTACTACAGCCTACAATATTACTATTGCAAAACCATTTTTTAACCAAAAACAAAGATGGAACTGTCATGTTTACTACTATAGTAAAGCCATGGTTTCCGCCAAAAACATGTTTACTACAATATTACTATAGTAAAACCATGGAAAATGTATTGCAATGGAATGCAAAATGTATTTTGAGGGAACGCAAAGTTATTGCAAAGGGAATGCAAAGTATTGCAAGGGAACACAAAAGTTATTGCGGCGAATGCAAACGGATGCAAGGGAACAGAACACTTATTGTGATGGCACACAAAACTATTTCAGAAAAACAATTCCCGCCCTGTCCTCCAAGGGGCTCAGTAGTACGCTGGTGAGACTGATCCGGCGAGTATGCACGCCTACCGGTACATCATTGTAAATATCTCTCATTCAGAAGTTACATATGTTTTTGTATTGTTTTCTGGTCTTATTTGGTCACAATATTTAAAAACATCTGTGATGATCCCATCTGCATGAATCAGAGCTTTAGCCTATGCAAGTATACCTGGAGTTTATCTACTACTGTTTTTTACATATGTTGTCATGCATTAAAAACAGTATGTCTTTGGAGTAGTATGTCCGAATTCTCAGTATTTATAAAAGAGCAATCGAGAAATACCCGGATGACCTACTATACTCACTGAGCACTTTATTAGGAACACCTGTACACCTACTTATTCATGCAATTATCTAATCAGCCAATCGTGTGGCAGAAGTTCAATGGATAAAATCATGCAGATACAGGTCAGGGGCCTCAGTTAATATTCACATCAATCATCAAAATGGGGAAAAATATGATCTCAGTTATTTCAACCATGGCATGATTGTTGGTGCCAGACGGGTGGTTTGAGTATTTCTGTAACTGTGGATCACCTGGGACTTTCTCGCACTACAGTCTGGTTTACTCAGAATAGTGCCAAAAACAAAAAACATCCAGTGAGCGGCAGTTCTGCAGATGGAAACGCCTTGTTGATGAGAGAGGTCAACGGAAAATGGCCAGACTGGTTTGAGCTGACAGAAAGGCTACGGTAACTCAGATAACCACTCTGTACAATTGTAGTGAGCAATCTCAGAATGTACAACACTTCAAACCTTAAGGCGGATGGGCTACAACAGCAGAAGACCATGTCCGGCACTTTATTAGGACCATAGTGTTCCTAATAAAGTGTTAAGTGAGTGTATTTACAGTGAGATTCTGAAGTGCGGATTGACTGGACATTTTAATATCCCATAATACCTCGGGAGCTGAGGAGACGTCACATCAAATGCTGGATCTAAAAGAACAGTGGTGAACTGTGAGTCGGACAGCTCTTTTCAAAAGTGAAAAATGCAGCTAATGGGGTGAAAGATGATAACGATTCTATGGGCCCACAGCTCCATGGGGGCCCACAACACATTTTTAACACATGAAAGGGGCCCAAGACCAATATACAGTCAGGGGGCCCAGAATTCCTTGCTACGGCCTTGCCAAGAAAGTTGTTCCATGTGTTTAAATTGTGCTTGTTTAATATAACCAGAGCAGATTATGTTCGCAGTTGTTATTATGTCATACAGTAAATTTGCATCACTGGTCAATACCCACATCCCGGGATCAGTGGTGGAAAGAGTATTGATTTTTTTACTTAAGTAAAAGTACTGCTACTGAAGAAATAATTCACTTGAGTACAAGTAGAAGTACTAAGAAATATTATGACTCAAGTATAAGAGTAAATAAGTAGTTTGCCAAAAAACTATTCAAGTAATTACATTACAAGTTACTTTATGAAAATGATATTATATATAGTATATACGCTTCCATTTTTAAAACACAAAGACATTTTTGCTCTTGAAAGAAACGTATGCTTCCTTTCACCAAGAATGCATTAAATTGATCAAAAATACTGTCAAAATAATTAATTGCCAATATTATTATGGTTTGTGTAGGGCTTTACTGGTTGTTTAGATCAGTGTTACTATCAGAAATAATTAATAATTATTTCTGTAGTTATTAATTAATATTTAAATTAATTAATTGGATCTAACTCATTAAAACCTCATATGGGGCTCCAGTAAATGTAGTGTGCTATGTTTAGGAGCAAGTTTGGTTATTAGCAATAATTAATAATTATCAAAGATAATTATTAATTATTAAAATCAATAGAACATTGATGAGAATCAATGTTAGCTTTTTAAAATCCTTTAAATCAACAATTATCAAAGATAATCATTAATTGTTAACATCGATGAAACATTAATTAAAATTAACACTAGCTTATTGATCATTCAAATTCAATCATCAAAGATAATTATCAATTATCAAAAATCAATAGAATATTAATAAGGATTAACATTGACGGGGCACCACCCTGGAATTAGGGACTAATAACCAAATAGTAAAACAGCCTCAATAATAGATTGTTTTCTTAGGAAAATCGACATCCGAAGAATATCGATTTTCGGGGGTAAAAAACAATGAATGAAGGTTTGAATCCGAGCACTGACATCCCGTCAGCTTGACACAGGTGTATGCAAAACAAACCAGAACACTTCTCTTTGTAATATAAACAAAGTTTATTTATGCAGTAATATCAATTAATAATTAATACAATGCAGTCAGTAAACTTCTGACTTACAACTACAAACTAAACAGTGATATGATTAGATATGGAAATAAAATAATCCTATAACACATAAGGTGTGTGTGTGTGATTAGTAAGAGAGAGAGAGAGAGAGAGAGATGATTAAATGACAGCCCTAAAGCCAATTTCGCGATAGTGGGAGAGAAAGCAGCTGTGTTTATCACTCAGAGACGCGGTGGACGGCTCGTAAAAGTCCCGCGTTATTTGACTCTTTAATGGATGAACTCTGTCTCACCCGCGATGGCGAAATTGCACAACAGTCCAATTTGGTTGGACCACAATACAACAAAACAAATTCGTGATAATTAATACCCTGAGTATTAATAATGAGCGGACATGGCGGTCCGTAAACTGTACAAGCAAAAACCTTGAAACACAAGAATAACACACTATAATATTCTATCTCTGCCCAGACGTAAACCTCTTACTTGAATCGCATGAGGACACAGGTAGAATGTGTTTTCCTCCGTCCTTTAACTCTGACCCGGTTCCTTGAGACTCGGGTGATGACGGGAGGCCGTTTCCTCGCTCTGTCGGCGGGCGGTACGGCTGTTGATTCTCGGCGGGCTGGGGGAGAACTCAGAAATGTCGACTTGATTGAAGATGGAAGAGAAATCTTTAATCTCTTCACTTCTGTGGGCAAACGGATGAAGATGTGAATTGCTCGGCGGTCTCCTTCGGATCCGTTAGAGTGTTCAGTTGAATACAGAGTAATCTCAACTCGTCCAGCGAAATGGAGATTGTATGGCTACAGTTTCAAGTCGGACGTTACTTCCTTGTGCCACGAGGTTGCACCTGAGAGCAGCAAAGAGCTACGTCTATATTCGGTGAACAAAGTCGCTGGAAGCCACTCACGAAACATTTCAGAGGTATTTCAACTCCTGATGATGTCATGTTTGAGGGATGTTCTGTTGTGTGCCTCATCCAATAGGAGTTGAGAGTTCGATCCTTTAGTGAGCAAGGCTTCATGGATTTGTAGTCTGTTTTGGACTCCCTTTGTTTGATTTTGGCGTGATTTTTATCAGTAAGATTTACGACTTGGAAGGTGGGGGCTTGAGTTAGGTTTTTACGACTGTATTAGGACTGCCTTTGTCTTCTATCTGAATACATGAGGCCCAACATTTGAAATAATTGTTTTAAGTGATATTTATTCCATTTTGTCTTTACCCGTGATGGCAAACATATACTGTGTCACCTATTCCTTACAAAAGCATTCTAAAGTGCTAATTTGGAACAATTGAAAATGTTTGCGCTAATATGCAGAAATCACAATACAGTGGGTTTTTTCCCCATTTGCTGAGGTATTGAGTTCTTACGAGTTGCTTTACACTTGCAAGTCAAATTTTGGTTTTAAAAATAAGCAAAAAGAAACACATTGCTCCTGAAATTCTATTTTCTCCAAAAGTCTATTGTTTTAAAGAGATGAAGGCTATTTCATGCATTACTGTTTTGAAAAAAGATTCTCTAACCAGGATAGAGAGGGAAGTGGATGGCCAGATGCACAACAAAAAGAGAAGTAAATCACAGTCTCGAGTTTGAGAAACAGACCCCTTACAGGTCCTAAACTAGCAGATTCTAAATGCCAAAGACCTGCATTGCTGCAAGAGGATTCTTGGACAAACAGAACATTTTAAGAATACAACATTTATTTAAATAGAAATAGCAATTTGTAACATTCTAAATATCTCTAAATCATCTCTAAACATCTGAAACACATTCCTATTTCAGGTTTATTCTCATTCACGTATCTCCAAGTATTTTGGCTATTAAATTAACATACTGTACAAAACTAATATAATGCAATATCATAGAAGAGGAAATTTATCATCTATGATATTGCAGCAATTATCCAGATATGGAATGAGATTATCAAGTAAACTGTTATCAACTCCTACATGCCAACTGAATAAAATAAGGCAAAAATAAAAATTTCATACAGTGTTTAGTGAGAGATATGATTGATTCAACACAAAAGTGGTTGTTCTGTATATGTATTATTGTATTACAGTTATAATAAGTCTTAATTAACATTATGGTTATTTAACATATTGAGATATTATTATTAATTAAATGGTAGCATTTGGTTACATTATGTTTTGTGATTTCTCATACCTTCTTTATATAACATCCATCCCTTGCGCACTATAGCGGGTGAGACAGGGCAGGAAATTAAAGTACAGCACCATGAGCGAGAGTGTTAACCACTATGACAGTTTATTTTGAACAAGAAGGGTTAACGGTTATGTAATTTAACACGGGAGTACAATACCGAACTGATGCGGATTAATAGAAGCGGCCCCGTCTGTACGCGCAATGGTGCGATAAACTGGACGGTGGGAAAAAAGTAATGTTCAGTGAAAAGTCAAAAGAAAATCGCAATGTTTGTAATTGCAACTATATCAGATATCATTAATAAAACACGGGAACTAGTTGTGTGGGCATTTTTTTGCCTCCATATTTTGAATTTTGGGGATATTTTTGTCAATTTTGGTGGCATTTTTGCTCAGAGTCCCCGTTAATTTCTGACACTACTGGCATTGTATCTTTCTAAGGTATTTAAAAAGTTTGTTTTAGACATATATTAGCAAGTAAACAAGATATCCCCACACATATGTCAACCTCATTGTGTTAATGTTAGACAGATAAAATATTGCCAACCTTAAAAACAAGTGAAGTTTGATCAGTGGTTAAACGTGTTCAGACGGTTCCCTCATACCTGAATGAACGGCTCCTTTCCAGAATAAAATGAAATATACAGAAAATCACTGTATTGCAGTTCTTGCATAGTGACAGGGCAGAAAGTCTTGGAAAAGCTAGAGAAGAGAGGACACCTATGAGCTGCTGTGCCCTGCGGGCTTCCGTCGTGTCGCGTTTATAAACAGATTTAGCGCTTATAACTTTCTTCTTCCCAAAAATTCAGAAATATTATGTTTTTTTTATTTTCTTTTTTACTTTGTAATCAGTGTTGGGGTAACGTGTTAAAAGTAACGCATGTTACGTAATAGAATACGTTTTTCAGAGTAACGAGTAAAGTAACGCAATATTTTTCTTTTAGACCATAATATCTGACTTACTTTTTTTTTAAATAAAGTAATGCGTTGCTTTTGTACACCCCTACTGTCCCTGTATTGTGAGAAATCAGGAGTAAAATTGTGCAAATTTCGGGGAGGAGACGTAGTGCATGATGGGCATTGCATTTCTATAACGTGTGAGGCCAGAGACTATTTAGCAGATAGCGACGAGTCACTTCTATTTAAATGAATGGGAGAAACTGGAACGCCCAACCAAGAAGCTCTAGCACCCAACAGTCAATGGATGTAGAACGGAAGTCCTGCCTTGCAGGTAAAAGAACCAGTCACCTTTTAGATACAGACATTGTCTGTCAATCAGCTTGTTAACGTGCATGCGCATTTTGTGTTTTTAGCGTGCTATGCGGTCAACATTCAGTTGAGTGAAACGCGATTGATTCATGTGTATTTTGTTGATTCATGTCTTTTATTTCGAAAAGTTTAGTTCCTGTTCCCTTGTCATGTGATTTCATGTTTTCCCTCCATGTTCATGTGTCATGTTTTCATTGGTTTATTGTTTAATTATCTTGTTAAAGTTCTGTTTGTTCATTGGTTTATGTTCTCCCATGTCTTGTATTTAAGCCCTCTTGTTCACCATTGTCTTTTGTCAAGTATTGAATGTGAATGTGTATGTGCATAGTAACGTTGTTTATAGTCAAGTCATAGTCAAGTTCATGTTTGTTTTATGTTTCACGTTTGTAGTTAGGGTTACTGGTAATCACGTTTGTAAATAAACTCACTTGGGTTCTTCATCTTCACGTCATCGTTTTCATCATTGCCAGCAGCCAGCAGCCAGCAGCCAGCATCGTTACATTAATACACACAGTATTAAAAAAATCAGTAAAGGCATTTATGCTTAGGGATTATAAAACTAGTCTTCCACTGGACACAACATGATTCACAGGATGAAATACTCGTTCAATTCACAGACTTATGCAGCCGAACTGCTCCGTGCTACAGCTCCCCTTAACTGGGAGAATGGGATGAGAAAAGACTCAGGATCAGTGGCTCCGAGCAACGTTCTACATCGATTGTGTACGCAGAGAAAACGTCTTAATTTCTAAAAAGATTCTACATTTTTGTTTTATAATAAACAAGTAGTTTGATTCATGAAACAAACCATTTTTATGACATTTTGGTAGCATTAAAAACGATTCCACTCAAGTTGTATCAACATGCGCCTTTTGAAGTTGTGGTGTCTGTACGCACCGTGGATCAACTCAAAACAAGCGAGCATTGAGATGACAAGTGAAAAATATTAATTTATTCATCAGACTTATTCCTTGAACATGTTAGGCTGGCATTCCCCACTGAATTTTCTTAAAATCATCTTAAATTGACTCTGGCATTGCCGATGGGCACAGGACATGATGACAGGTATGATGCAGGTTCAAGTGTTGGACTTTGCTGCTTTAGGTAAAAGAGTGGTTATTCTTCATTATTCATATTGGCTGCCATGTTGATAGAAAAACAAATCATTATTATAAATATGACCTGAAGACCTATTTTCTAAATATCTGTTTGTTTACTATGTTGTTTTGACAAGAGTGTTGTACAGGCTAGCATGACCTGTAATATCTCTTGAATGCAATGCATGGCTTATTTGTATGGAATGCATAGCATAGCAGAAGAGGAAGTGGCTGTGACAAAAAGTAACGCAAAAGTAACACAAAAGTATAGTAACACTTTACTTTCCATAAAAAGACATTTTTAATTAAGTTACTTTTTTAAGGAGTAATGCAATATTCTAATGAGTTACTTTTAAAAGTAACGTTACCCAACACGGTTTGTAATTGTGGTGAAAAATAATTGTAGCAAATTTGAATACTTCATTTTTAATCAACTCAAGTAAAAGTACTATTATTTATGTATACTTAAAAAAGTTGAAAAATGTACTCAAGTACTGCAACGAGAGTAGATGTAATTCATTACTTTCCACTTCTGCCCAGGATGAAGTATGTCTGGAATCTATTTATACTACTCGCATGCATACCTAAAGAACGCACTGTTTTACCATCCGAGAAGTGTGTCCTTCATCAAATACAGTACATAATCTGACAGTAAACGATTCTGGTTGCAGACTGTCTCTTTTGGAGTGTAGTTAATTTAAAAGTTAATTTAGTTATGTTCATTTAAAAATATACAGTATTTTCCATGTCAATTTGCTGTTTACATTTTAATCTGGTGGCATGAATAAGGTCTGTGCTTCATAATCTTATGAGGTGTTTCCAGTTTAATTGTATCCGATTTGATTATGTTATTAATATAATTAACAGTGATTACATCAAGGCTGTGAAGATTAAAGTCTCCTTAAAGAGGAGATCCAGCGTCAGTTGTCCAACATGTCGGTGATGTTGACGAAGGTTCTTGCTGACTTGGAGGATCTCGCTGTAATACGTCGATCGATTACGGCGATGGAAATAAAATTCTCTGAGATAGTTACAAGAGTGACTGATGTTGAGAGACGAATCGATTTTCTGGAATCTTCGGAGAGGGAATTAACTGCTAATCCGCCCGCGATCAAAGTTGATTTGGAACATCTCCTTGAAAAGCTTGAAGATCTTGAGAATAGAAACCGCAGGAATAACATTCGAATTGTTGGAATTCCTGAGCATGAGGAGGGCAGAGATATGATGAAATTCCTAGATGAGCTTTTCCCGAGTCTGCTCGACATAACAGGCCATAAACTGGAAATCGAGCGAGCTCACAGAGTCCCAGTTCACAGATTTGCTGAGGGAGACAGGCTCCGATTGATTCTGGCCAGATTTCTGAGATCATCCAATAAAGATCTTGTGTTGCGCCAGGCGAGGAGCAAAGGGAAGCTTTCTTGGAAGAACCATAATATTTTCTTGTTCCCGGACTTTGCAAGTTCGACAAGAGAGAAACGCAATCGGTTCAAGGAATGTAAGAAACTCTTACATCAGCGAAAGATCACTTTTGCTCTGTTGTTTCCGGCCAAATTGAGAATAGAAACGAGGACGGTTGCAAAGTATTTACATGCCCCAATCAGGCAAAGTCTTTTATTGAATCAATGGGTGAGTAAACCATTGGGTGTTTCTCATGTGAGTGGGTCGACTCGCTGTATTTACTCTGGCTTTTGAGGAAGCTGGGCGTCATTTTGTTTTCTTTTTGCTTTTTGCATTGGCTCTGCCGAGCGGCTGGAGCTTGTTTTGTGAATAACACTTTTCCTTAAAGAAACTTTTGCATTGAATTTCCCGGCCAGTTTGAGAGTGGACACTACGGATGACCGCAAAATATCTACATGCTCACACAAAGGATGTTTTTTATAAAGTTGACGGATTGTGTAAGTCATGGTATATACTTTTATGCGGCCTCCGAGTGAATTGACTCGACCATCCGGGGAAGCGGGATGCCGGTTTTGTTTCTTTTTGTATTGTTCCGCCTAGCGGCTGGAGCTTGTTCTATTGAATAACACTCCTTTGGAACAGCTGTGGATTAATCTGTTCGTTCTTCTTGCTTATTCCTCCTGCTGGCTGGAGATTGTTTTGTTTTGAGTATTTTTACGGGACATTGGAATGATTACGTCATCCGTTGAACTCATAACAGCCAGCTCACTGAACATATCTGAACGGTTTCATATCAGCTGGAATTTGTTTTATGGAAGATCACACCTTTGAGACAGTTCTGTGAATGAATCTACACGTTCTTTGTGTTCATTCTTCCTATTGGCTGGGGTTTATTTTACAAAGTATTTTCTGTTATGTAATTTTGCCTCACAAATTTGTGAGGCAAAATTGAGCAATCCAATGGCAAAGTTGTCATGGGGGCTCGTATGGACATTTTGAGTTTGGAGGGATTGTCGCCGGTTGGCGCTTTCGTGCGCTGGGTTAATGCGCACGTTTTTCTTTTTTCTGTTTGTTTTGTTCGGGTGACTTGGAGGATCTCGCTGTAATACGTTGATCGACTCGGCAGGGTTGCCCTCTTTCCCCTTTATTGTTCTGTCTTGCCCTGGAACCATTAGCAGCCGCAATAAGAAAGGAGGATGATTTTCCAGGGGTGGTTGCGGGAGGTGTGGCGCATAAGCTTTTGCTTTACGCAGATTATATTTTATTATTTGTCTCTGAACCTACTAGATCTATGCCTTGCCTTATGAGGAGGTGTCATTGGGAAGACGGGGTGATTTAGATTTGTTTGTCCGAAAATGGGGTAGGTATTTGGAATTTTTGGGGGGCTCTCGGGTGGGGTGTGGAGAGAGTATTGTAGTATAGTTTTTAAGTGAGTATGATTATGTGTGTATAGGTATGTGTATGTATGTATATATATATATATATATATGTATGTGTGTGTATGTGTATGTATATATTTACTTATGTGTGACCACAGGATTATTTTTTGGGGAGGCGGGGTTGGGGGTTGGGGAGGGGGGGTGGGGTTGTGGGGTTTAATTGTTGTGTGTGTGTGTGTGTATATATATATATATATATATATATATATGTGTGTGTGTGTGTGTGTGTGTGTGTGCTTTCTGTTATTATAAGATTTAAAAAAAATAAAATTATTACAAAAAAGATGTTGGTTATTGGAGAAAAATAACCTTGGGAGAAACCAGACTCACTGTGGGGGCCAGTTCCCCTCTGGCTAAACAGCATGAATATAATGCCAATATTAGTTATTTATATACAGTGCAAGTCATGGTTAAAATTAGTAAACTAATTAAGTGTTAAGGGTCAGTGTTTAAACAAAAATATTTTGTATGAACTGTTAGATTAATGTCTAATGTCTTTGAAGTTCATCCTGGATTAACTGCAGAAGTTCACATTGATGCATTGTCCTTGTTAGTTGGCTGATGAAGGCATTTGTTGGCAATTAATTGATAGTCTCTGTATTCCATTTTAAGAGTGTAGTCCATCATTAGACCAAGGTGATGCAGGCAGAGGTCAGTGAGGTGCATTGCAGTTCAACCAGCAGGTCATTTCGGTGAGGTCTATCCTAAGTCCAAGGTTCAGGCAGTGGCATATGAAGGATCCCATGACTTATGGTTCGAGTTGGCATCAGTTCATCCCCTGAAGTCCATCGTAATAGACTGAAGTGATGTCTGGCTGGCACCGGCTGCATTAATAACTTGAACAAAAGGAGTAATTGTGGGGAGAAGGATGTTTGAATGCCAGGGCACACAGAACCGGCACTGATGATGAAATGCTGCCAACCTGTAAATCGTGAAGAAAAACAGACACAAGCTCAGAAAGACAGATAAACCTGCAACAAAACAGATTATTGATTTGCTTCTTTGAAATGTGAATATCTTTAATGGCAGTCAGGGGCTCTTTATTGCTACCTTTTTCAAGTTTAACTTTTTTTTCCAGAATGAATCCAGCAACATTTATACAACGGTGGCCATTAATGGATATTCACGACGAGTGAATGAATGTTCCTCACCTTGTCAGCAGTCTTGTTTATCAATTTTTGGCGCCGCCTTCTGGAGATGCTACCCACTTTCCAGCAGAGGGCGCCACACTACTCTATATCAGTGGTTCTCGACCTTTTTGACTACAAGGCCCCCCATTGTCAGAGAAAATATTCGAAGGCCCCCCATGTAGGCTATTAGATATTTATATTATAAGATATATCTATTATAAAATATTTCCATAAAACTTGTGATTCCAGAAATGTCTAGAACTGTATATTCTTCATAAAAAGCAAGCTGTTGAAGTGAGTTATTACATTTTTAGCATTTTCAGTAAGTTGAGTTATAATAATTATATAGAAATTATAATATCCTATCATATTTTAAATAATATTGAGGCCCCCCTGGAAGTGTGCTGAGTCCCCGACCCCCTGATTGAGAACCACTGTTCTATATGGAGAGCACGTTATCTGTTTCTCTCATTTCATACCCTTGTTTGCTGGCAAAATTCAGATGTACAAGGGAACCAACAGCGCTATATGAATCATGCTATCTATACTAATCTATACTAACACTGAGCAGCACAACCTTATATTCCTTCCTATTGTTTAGGATAAAATATTTATAGTTAATGGGCATTTGTTGCGTGCAATTGTTCGTGCAAGCACCATGCTTAGCCCAGATTACACTGCTTTGATCACACGGCAGGAAAATTGGATTGAAAAAAAATATATATATATGATTTTTCTTTGTTTTACATTTCTACTGTTATTGCCCAGAAAAAAAAAGATACAGTTCATTGCCCCAACAGAGTCTCCACATCACCCCACAAAATTCACCATCAAAACAAAATCTATGCCTCTTTTTCAATTTATGCCTTAAGCCTCGTTAAACAACCTGCTATAAGCTTTCAGCCAAATTTTAAAACAATTATGAAGCAGAACATGAGTGTAAAAGGTAATGTACAAAAAATCAAACCTTTCTTTTGGTCAACAAATATTGTAATTAATACATTGTAAACATTTATTACATTTTAAACGCATGTGACAACTTGCCCCGACCTAACATATATGAACAATGACCTTGTCTTGAGAACATTATAGTTGACCCTTGTCTGAATATATCGTAGTGGTGTGGTTTTATTGTGTACCCAACATCTATTAAAAAAAAATGATGAAATTTTAGTTACACATTCGGTGTAACTGGACTTTTGACTCAAAATCTCATGGTTCTACACTGTATCTCTTGTGACAAGTTCTCTATGTGACAACTAGCCCCAGTCTCCCCTAAAGTGTGCAGTAGGCCTATTCACTAAATAGTAAGCTTTATTATATTCTGAACACGGTACACTATATTCCTCCCCTCGCGGTTAAGCTAATACACTATGTTGTTAGATATGAGAGATGTGTGAAGAGTAAACGTTTAATTGATGATTGTTCATGATCCCCATTAATTGTGCGGCTGGCTCCAGGCTGAGTGACCTAGGGCGAGCACCTGCTGCAGAAGTGGGTGAGAATGACGAATGCTGTCCTACATCACTCATCCTCTCACCTCGCCCCTCCATGATCCAAATTACTCGCATCCTGAGGGCACAGAGAGCAGTCTGGAGCAGAGCTTATCTCAGAGGACGTCCTGATGTTCTGCAGCCAGTTCAGGCACTTTGTGTGCGTGTGTGTATGTGTTAAGAGATGTAGGGTAAATGCACAGATGGATAAAGAAAAAATTGACAATATGATGAAGAAAGAGACTTAACTCTTTAGTCTAATTTCTGTTATAAATTGTTGTCTGGATTATGAGCAGCATATTACTATCATGTTCCTTACTAAAAGTAATGTGGCGGTGGCATGCACAATAGCGTTATGGATACAGATGGTAGCCTAATGTCATGGGTAATTCCTGTTATCCAGTTTCTTTTAAACTCTAACTTAAATCAATATGCATTTGTTGTATTTTAAGGAAGTGTGTCTATAAAACAGTAGAGCAGACTTTAAGAAATATGCTCTGGACAGCCTAACTGGATGGACAGGGCAGTCTGTGTTAGGAAAAAACTCTAAACTGATTACCAATTAAATTAATACAATCAAGAAAACATGTTTTGTTTGAAACATTTCCTCTAGAAAAGGGAACAAAATGAAGAAAACCATGAAATATTTCTTAAAGGATTAGATCACCCAAAAAAGAAAATTCCGTCATTGTTTACTCACCCCTGTGTTGTTATGACCACATATGACTTTCTTTCTTTTTCTTAACACAAATGGAGAAACTGTGAAAAAAATGTTGTCCTCAGTGATGTCATAAAATGGCAGTTTATGGTGACTACCTCTTCAAGCTTTAAAAGAACACAAAAGTAGTGCCCGACCGATATATCGGTATCTGCGTATATGCGCAGATATCAGAACTTTTTTTCAGAACATATAATGCATAGAATTGGTGTCATTACGTAGTTTTTCCAGCAGAGCACGCTCCGACACCATTGTTTACAGAGCTGACTCTGAACTGACGGTGAGTCTGCAGACAGGGCGGAGTTAAGTGGTGCGGAATTGAGTGGTGTCTTTGCGGTAAATTGCTAACTAGAATGTGAAATACATACTGGAAAGTTAATAAACAATGACCCCATCATTTTCCCTTTTCAATCTAACTAATATAATGTTAACCCTGTCCCTGACAACCATGTCACTCATGTCTGTTTGCTGTTAGCCAGCTATAGTTTGTCAGTGCATTAAATAATGTAGCATATTGAAAGGTAAACATCAGAGCATCTTTTTGCAGCTCATCAGACAGCGGTGCGGTGGTGGATTGTGTCTATTGAGTGCTGATTTCATGCTACGCTGTTACCTAATTGGTGAGACGCAATGCTGGTCCATCTTTTACTTTACGTGACAACGAGCTTATAGCTAACTAGCTAACCACGTTGCTACTTTCATTGCTTGTCAGCTGAGTGGAAGCTAATGTGTAAACATGTATTCACCAAACTGTTCTGTTAAGGATTCACAGTTTGGTACCCCCTTCAACCGAACAATTCCAGTCATTGCATTTATAAAATGTAATATTTAGAAGTCTGGTTTTCCACCGTTGAAAGTTTCCCCTGAACTTGTATAGCAGAATACGGTGTAACACCGCTGCCGCTGTTCTATCTCTTGTCTCGCCATGTGTAAATGCTTCTTTTTTTTCAACCTGCCAGTATTAAAATAGTCAGCATATGACTGATACTAAAAAGTAATACTGATGTTTATTTAGCTATTTATTTTATTTTTATTTATTCTTTATTTTAATGGTCAGCATTTGACTGATACTAAACAGTACTGATGTTTATTTAGCTATTTATTTTTATTTATTCTTTATTTAAATGGTCAGCAACTGACTGATACTGAACATACATAACTGATGTTTTTTAAACTATTTATTGTATTTTTATTTATTCTTTATTTTCTCAGTGTACATTTCTAGAATTTGTTGACAATGTATAATAATAATGTAAAATGTTCTTTGATAAAAATATTTGTTTAAGAAAGCAGCCTGCTAAGTACCTTTGCATAGTCATATCGGTGAATAATCCACATAGAAAAGGTCTGTTTTCATTCCAGCTCAAAAATTAACTATATCGGCCACCATATCGGTAATCGGTATCGGTCTCAAAAATTCCATATCGGTCGGGCTCTACACAAAAGTATAATTCAGAAGTCTAATAAATTATTCCATGAGACTCATGATTGTTATGAAGCATACGGTAAGGTTTGGTGAGAAACAAATCGAAATCTAATGTATTATTTAGTGAAAATGTTCACTGACCTTTGATCTCCTGTACGCATTCATGATAGGGCATGAGAGCTACAGTTCACGCAGCCCCCTCGCAACATTGGGGTGTTCAAGTGAAAACTCGTTTTGTTTATCTAAAAACAGGTCCGCCAAAGCAATAGCGACCTCAGAACACAACACAGCTGCACACAAAACAGAGACTAAACATTACTAAACATATCTGAAGAATTTCTAGTCGAAGAATTTCTGCATTTCTATGCCCAGCCATATTTTTTGAAAGTTTTTGGACCAGTTCACAGCGGATGTAGTTACCCGCACAATGCCGAAAATAGAAAACAAGCGATCGATAGAATGTACCATCGCTCGTCACTGCTGGTTAGGACAAAAACTCTGATTACCAGAGAAAATATACCTTTTATTGCATGTCGTTTGCCATCAGGTTAGGACACAGTGTGACTGTTGCTGCCTGTAGCCTCCTCTATGTTTCTGTTTGATTTCCGAATACTCCGTTACAATCCAAAAAATAAGGCTGGGCATAGAAATGCATAAATTCTTAGACTAAAAACTCTTCAGACATGTTTAGTAAGTTCTGTTCTCTGTTTTGTGAGCAGCTGTGTACGCTGTGGCGGACCTGTTTTTAGATAAACAAAATGAATTTTCACTTGAACTGTTGCTATCGTGCCCTCTCATGAATGCGCACAGGAGATCAACTGTCAGTGAACATTTTCACTAAATAATACATTAGATTTTGGTTCGTTTCTCATCAGACCTTATCGTATATGCTTCATAACAATCATGAGTCTAATGGAATAATTTATTAGACTTCTGAATTATACTTTTGTGTTCTTTTGAAGCTTGAAGAGGTGGTCACCATAAACTGCCATTGTATGACATCTCTGAGCACAACATTTTTTTCAAAATTTCTCCCTTTGTGTTAAGAGAGTCATATAGGGTTATAAAAACACAGGTGAGTAAACAGTGACTGAATTTTGGGTGAACTAATCATTTAATAAAATGCCATCTTTTTCCATTTTAAAACAGTACATTGCACACAGGAACATGGCAATAATTGCAACATCAATTTAAACCGTGAAAGTAATGTTCACCCCTTGTTCACGTATTGTGATATTGTGTTAAAAGAAAATGGCCAAATATATATTTTTATCTTTAAATTAAAAATTTAAATTTATCCAATATATTAAAAAGTATATGATGCCTCCAACATGATCAGACGTCACCATGTTGTTTCCGAGAGTTCAAGGACCCTAGGAAATGACACTCTCCCCGCGTCTGAAATCGCGTACTGTCACAGTATGTACTGTATTTTAGTTATGGGATGTCTGATTCATTTCCACTAATCGGTTCTTTCGGACAGTTTGTTTCCATGAACCGGTTCAAAACCCGATTCAGCGGTTCTTTACATCATCACGTAATGATGTCTCAAGCACATTATTCTAACATCTCGGAGCCATGGTTTTCACATTTAAATAAAGCCATATGTGAATGCACATTGCTGATTATTACCTTTTAGTAAATTGTTATAATAATAATGGAGTTTATTGTCATCAATGTTTCATTCTGTGATCCTGCATGTCAAGTACGACTGATATTGATTTTTATCTTGGATACGTTTCCTACATTAAAGATTTGCACCTAAAGCACCCAGTACAGACACTGTGCATAAACGTGGATATGTTCTACATGTCTTAAATTTTATTATGAATATTTCCAGAACATTTTGGTTGTCATTAAAGAAATATAAGGTCCAAACATACTTTACGTAAGTACATGAACGCAGACGCATCTTGCTATGCGTCGTCGTGTTGTGAAATGTGTCAGAGTGCAATTCATAACCTAACGCAAGTACGCAGTGTATTATCAGCGTTGCCACAAGGGGCGCTACAGCAGATTTTCTTTTTTCAACCAACAACTGTTATGGCAGAGCAGCAATTAGAGGAGAGTCTTGTAGAATAAGTTAGATTATACAAACATATTCTTCTGTTGTCTTTTTAGTAAATACAAAAGCACACTTCTCAACTGCTAACATGTTGATTCCACCACACCCGGTTTCGTGGCGCCTGAAAAACTTTCGCCACCTTGTGGTCCAAGGTTTGTAACTGCCAGAGCAACGCAAGAGCGCACGTAATGATGTACAACGGGACCACGCGTTGGCCACGCGTTGCTGAAGCACTCTGCGTACTTGCGTGAAGTATGTTTGGGTCATTAAAGTTCGCCACCAGCTCATTCATGTACTTGGTACATGCATGCTCATAGTATCAGCAGCTCACTCATCAGACTCCTCAGTAATCCTCTGCAAACTTCGACAGTTCGTGGACTGGCTCTTTTGGTTCTTTTTGAGTTTG
This sequence comes from Myxocyprinus asiaticus, assembly GCF_019703515.2. Classification (NCBI taxonomy): domain Eukaryota; kingdom Metazoa; phylum Chordata; class Actinopteri; order Cypriniformes; family Catostomidae; genus Myxocyprinus; species Myxocyprinus asiaticus. Next base: position 47,890,092 of record NC_059357.1, on the reverse strand, counting down.
ACACGACTGAAGAGCTGACTTTTGATTCAGCCTGTAGGTTTGATTACTTCATTTTGAACAGGTTCTTTAGTTCAATAAGTAACACTAGTAACTCATAAGAGCCACCTGCCTGTCTGTATTAGTAACATCATCAAGTAAAAATGCCTAGGCTACTTAAGTCTCAAGTCTCTCTTGATTTGCAAATATTTGTAAATAATTCAAAAATAACACTGTGTTTTTAAATGTTTTATTCAGCTACTGCCATTCACATATCAACACATAGCAAGTAATTCTCAGCAAACTTTGAAAGTCAGTTGGACCAGCACATTCGGTTCTTTTTGAGTCGGACAGTTGGACATACTGCGTAGCCAGTACATTTACTTCAGCTGTGTGTCTTGAGTCATCAACCTGGAACTAAAGTTCGATTCAATTCGATGTTGTGAACCAGCTCGGCTGGTTACTTGCTGAGAATCGGCTCAAAAGAACGATTCATTCAAGAATCGGATATCACTACTGTATTTGATGAAGCACTCCTTGGCCAGTAAAACCAAAACAGTACATTATTTAAGTATGCATGTGAGTAGTATGAAAAGATTAAGGACATAGCTTCATTCGGGGAGGTGGGTATTAAACCCATGTATTGAATATATGACGTACAGTCAGAGCATTTGCATTTTGGAGGCCCATTTCAAAAAACAGTTGGACATTTAAAGAAACACTGTGAGCCCAGTTTAAAAACTGTTTGGTCCAAGTGCATCTTAATTATACAACAGAGTGTTGCCAGGGCACTTCTCAATGAGGTGAGATAAAATAGGTGCAAAATATTTATCTCACATAAATTGCAAGTCTGCTACTGCTGTTTGTGTGCAATGGAGTTGATTGTAACTATGTCAACGGCCGCTCCTGAAACTGCGATGCGAGCACCGCCTTGACTGCACTAAACGCTTCCACTACAAGAGAAAGTGGCAGCCACATTCTGCGTCCCCTGTGTAACAGCCTTCAGGCGTGAGAAACTCCTTTCTGTGTGTTTGTGCGCGCATCCGCTTCATTGTGGGGGGCGGGGCTCTTTTTTGAGTGCAAGCTGAGGCCCTTTCTGTTGCGAGGCCCGTTTCAAGTGAAACGGGTGAAACATACTGCGTACAGTAATAACAGCAACTCGCGAAAATAATCTACTCTGGTTTTGTAAAACAAGCACCATTTAAGCACAAGGAACAACTTTTACTTACAGTTGAGAAGAGCCATCCAGCTCGCGGTTTACCACTGTTCTTTTAAATCCAGCGTTTTAAACGTGATGCCTCCTCTGCTCCCGAGGGATTATGGGATTGTAAAGCAGGGGTGGGGAACCTTTTTCCGACCAAGGGCCATTCGATTATTTACAAAATTATTCAGGGGCCATACAGTTGCTTGTAATTTTTTATTGTGGGTTGAAATTAACATGCATTGTGTACTTGCTCATGCACCAAAATAAAACATTATTAAAAGGGACTTTCCATTATACGGTATTTTACATTATCATTTAAAATAATTTGAAATCATTATTTTAATTTTATTTAATTTTTTACAATTAATGGAATCAAGGCCATTTTTATTCTTAGTTAAATTGATCTCGCGGGCCTTCTACAGCCCTGAAGCCAGATGTTCCCCACTGTCGCCGGCAATAGTAGGTCATCCAGGCATTTCTTGCTTACTGTTTTATGAATACTGAGGATTCAGACTACTCCATTTGCATACTGGTTTTGACATACTATATAGTAGGGAAGTATGGATATTCGGACGCAGCGATTATGCCGACTCACTGACTAGCGCCATCTCCCATCAGACATTTTTACATCATCTCAAGTTTGTTTTCCTTTCCTTGTAGTATGACCAGAAGCGCATTGCGTCTGCGGCATGTGAGACCTGGGGTCAAATCCAGCATTGAAACCAGTAAGTAATCGCATTAGCATGACGAGTGTGATCCGAAAGTTGCTTCTTTCCCCGTAACATTTTTACTTTAGGTTTGGGATTTGGGTTGGAGGGATCAGTTTATAAAATATGCATTCCTCTTCACTGTATTACATCCTGTACAGCAGAAAATAACTCCCATTTGGCATCCCTCCATGGACATTACACCCAGAAAATAGAGCTAACAGCTGCCCATTCGCCCAACAACACTTACCTCTTTAGCCACTGGAGGCCGTGTATGGAATTTCGATAAGCACAGATTAGTTTTCGCTAGAGAAAAGTCAACCTACTGTTTTTGATTACAAGTGTTGTACTTAGTTGCCATGTTATGCTGGTTGTCAAACCATATCAAAGTACATGAACCTAAGTGATAAGATTCAGTGTTCTAAAGATGATGAAAATTGAAGAGGCTTCTGATGTAAAAGACATTGCATTTTATCTTTTTTTGAAAGAAACATTTGGGCCAGTGAATAATACTCCTAAAGATAGATTCAAAAATGCCTTGTCTGCTTCCGACCCAAATTTAGGACAGGCACACCTCAACATCACTCCTGACTCCAATGTTTTACTCACGTCAGGCCAAAAATACGTCCTCAGAGGCTGCTTGAACTAGGTCGACTGACAGATTTTTCTGGATCACAGAGAGAGAAATTGTGCCATCTAAATGATAGCAGTCTCTTAAAACCAAGATGAACAGCAATAAGCCTTCCCCGCCCGTTTATTTTTACATCTATCGAACTGGGTCAATGACAATGCCAGGGAACGTTACCAAAAATATAGGGGAGACTGGGGCTAGCTGTCACACTTTTAACTCAAGCGGTTATTTCAAAGGGTGGTGATCTTTAAGTCTTGGCTAGAAAAAAGCTATTGAATATTTTTACTATTATTGCCCAGAAAGAAAGAAAAAAGTTCACTGAACACACGTTGGCCTTTTGTTGATACTACGTATATGGGGTAAGTTGTCACAATGGAATCAGTCATTATACATCCTATCATATGCTTTCAGCAAAATGTAAACAGTAAACAATTATGAAACAAAACAATTCATGAAACAGCAAAAATGTAAAAGGTAACATAACAAATAATCAAACCATTGTTTTGGCCAACAAATTTTGTAATTAATAAATGTATAACATTTAAAACATGTGACAACATGCCAAATGTGCTTAACCTGAGAACATGGTTCAACCTTTTCATTTTCATTAACTTACTCTTGTCTAAATGCATGCTAGTGTGGCTGTAGTGTGTCTACTAGGTTACATTATGAAAAAATTATATTGGGATATTAGTTAATGATAGATACAAAAATAGTTACATCTGAACTAGGTGTTTGAAACCAACAAACAAAACGACTGCTAGAGAAAACACATTTGTGCAATTGGACTTTTTGACTAAAAACCTTGAAAAACTTGTCTGACAACTAACCGAATAGCATTCATATATTTTTCAAAAGTAGCCAATAAAACATTTTTATTGGTCATATACAAAATAAAAGAAGCTGTATTTTAACAAACATACATTATATACAACAGTACATCAATAACTTAGCCACATTTGAGAAATGGTTAACTGCATGGTTCAAATCCACAGTTGTTAAATATGAAGACATCAGATCACTGGTGTATCTACAGTAGATTGCAAAAGTACAATAATTTAATCAATAAATAAGATACAATTCACCCATTTTACTGTTTCATACAAAGTCCTGCAATATTTCTTATTACAACTCACTGATAAAAATAACCAAAACACATTCTATCAATCATAAATTGACATTTCATAGCTTTATTTTCCGACCCACAATTCTGAGACAAAGATCTACTCTGGTGTCAAATATAAAAAACCTGCACAGTCACACAAAACACTGAATACAACGAACTATTAGCCTAATTCTTCATAATATTGTTTTTCATGTGCTATGTGCATGAAATTGCTCTATCTTTCATGAATTTTTGTTTTGTTTTTTGCTTTTGATTATTCACTCACGAAAGATTAATTTAGACCCATGACCAGGCCTGTAAAATGGCCTAATGATAAATTACACAAGATTTTACTCACAAGATTGTGATAATATTGTGTAATAGTGTAGCTCTGTTCCAAAACCTATCGAGGAACCTCACTGTCTTCTGTCTACATAGGCAGTTACTTGCCAAGGCCACATCCACACTAATACATTTTGTAACGTAATTGTGTTTCAAAGTGTGCTGCGCTTAAAATGGAGTGACGGTTGAATGTAAAATAAAGAGGTGGCAATTTAGAGATTTATTTTATCACGTCAGGTTTATATGATGTTGTGTAAATGTATCCGATTCTGTCTTAATTGAACTGATTTGGATTTTAGAAAAGTTCAGAAAAAACCTGACTTTATGTTCATGAAATACCATGAATGTGATGTCAATGGTATGAAACGGTCTGTTTTAAAACCGAGGTATATCGTGAAACCCTTACATCCCCTAGTGTAAACTTAGCCTAAAGGTGTGGTCACACTGACTAGGCTTTAAGCATGTATTTTTTCTGGTGCAACGCAACGCAATATGATGTCACGAGGACTTCTGGTGTAAGTCAATAATACATCAAAAATAGCAAATAGTATTATATTAAAAATATTAAAATATTTTTTCTACTCACTCTCCTACAACAAAACACGCTGCTTTAAAATATGTTTTCTTTGTATGAATTCACGGTTCAGAGTTCACCAAGCTTAAACTTTGGTACGCAGCATAGTAAACATTTTCTTTGCGTTTAGGTCTGCTGCATTCGGATGCATCTGAATGGGAGTGAATGGAGCGCGAAGTGTAATGTGACCGCCCCTTAAGGCCACTCTTTAAAAATGCGTTGATTTTGCTATGTTTACGCCTCTCATCCACACTAGAACGACATTGTCCTCCATTGAAAACGGAGTGTTTCATAAACACTCTCCATTAGTGAATACTTTGGAAAATTATGATGTTAGGAAATTGAAAGCTAAGTTTTTTAAACGAAAATGTATTAGTGTGAACATCGCCTGAAGGCCACGCATTGGAAAGTGATGTTAGGAAACTGAAAACGGATGGATTAGTGTGGATGTACTGTAACCTTAAGCGCAAAGTATACTTCATTCAGACGCGTGACGCAAATCACTGAAAGCGCACAGCCCAATTCTTTCTTTGAATGCGCAAAGTTTGCATGATTCTGGAGTTATTTGCACTAATTAGTGGGTCTACAAGGTGGCAACACTCACATTTGAGCTGTTGCTGTCACTAAAGAGCGCTAGAAGATGATGTAATCGCCACTAAACATCAGGAGATGAAAGTAAAAACAATACCAGTGGATGTGCAAGCCAAGAGCTCGTGTGTGAGGAGGTCTGGAGACACCTGCATTTGTTTTCCTCGGGTCTGAAGGACTATAAAGACATCTTTATGGGTCTAAACTCCTGAAGAGAAAGTCTGGTGTCTCATGCAGTCATAGCGTGCATGTGCCAACCGTCTGCGTATATGCATGCACAGTTATATGGAGTATACTTTGACAGGCTCGCATTTGACTGTACGCAGACGCTGAGTGTTTGTGTCAAAATGGAAGCACTATACCTAGGGCTTAAGGCAGCACCCTAACTGCAATGGAGCCTAAAGCCCTGGGTATAATTCCATTTTGACGCGAATGCACAGCGTCTGCGTACCGTCGAACACAAGCCTGTCAAAATATACTCCATTTGGCGCATGCACGCTACATCTGCTATGAGACACCGGTCTTTCTCTTCAGAAACTTAGACCCATAAAGATGTCTTTATATTCTTTCAGACTCTAGTTATCTTCAGACCTCCTCACACAAACGCTCTTGACTTGCACATCCAATGTTGTTGTTTTTACTTTCATCTCATAATGTTTAGCGGCGATTACATCTTCTAGCGCTACTTCGTGACAGCAACAGTTTAAAATGTAAGTGTTGCCACCTTGTGGACCAACTGATTAGTGCAAATAACTCCAGGCGCATGTGCATTCAGTGCATTCAAAGACACACAGTTTGAAAAATCGGGCTGCACGCGTTCAGTACTCGCGCACACTGCTGATGATGAGATTTGTGTCATGCGTCCTGTACGCTCAGCGTTTGTGTCTGACTGAAGTATACTTTAGGCTTTAAGTGATTGATTTGGAACGCTCTACATTGGTAGCATCATGCCACACATGAGAGACTCAAATAACAATTGATTCCAGTAGAGTTTGGCACTATCATATTGCTAAACTGACAGAGCGATTTAGGCTCCAAGCATAAAAATACCTACAGTAGCACACACAAATTGATTAAAGTAGTCTATTTTAATTAGGTGAAACTATTTCTATCAATAATTTTTGCTATTGAATGAAATAGAATTTTTATAGAATATAATTTTTTTTGCTTTATCCATCATATCTTGGCTGATGTCTTTAACCAAGCTTGACATAATACATATTTGCAAAATTTTCTCAACAAAAGATACATGCAGCCTTAGAATCTGGCCAAAACGAGGTATCTTAGAATGCAGCATAATGTGCTGCTTAGAGGTACAGTAGCTCACTAGGTTTTGGAACAGAAGCTAATTTATGCACGTAAAGACCATTTAACATCAAAGTAGTGACTCTACCTCACTGAAACATCTCTCTCCTTAGCGATCCTTTTTACAATAGTGCTATAATACAAGCTACCACAAACATCATTAGTCAAGAGAATCAATAACTGATGTGCACATAAAAAGTACAGTGTGGCACTTATCCACGAACTACACTGAACATCACAGAGGAGTGCTGTGTGGATTAACTGTGCTGAGAACCACAGAGAAAAGAGGCTGCTAAAGAAGCTTTCAAACAGAGGGTGTAGATAGAAAGAAAGAAAGGAGACTGTTAGGATGTGGTGAGTGATTTATCTGAGCAATCAGCTCAAAAAACTAACAAGTCATCAAATTTCTGAAAGCCTGCACCCAAAACTGCTGAAACCTTACACTGCATATTTCTACTGTAGCAAAATCTCTTTTTGCAAATTTTTCAGAATACTGAAATACTGATTGTTGTGGCCTTGAATCAGATGAGGTGAGAGGGCAATGCATTCATTTCACAGCATCAAAGTTTCAATGCCAGCACATTTCAATGCATTCATTTTCTTCTTAAATGAATAGTTCACCCAACAATGAAAGTTCTATCAACATATTACTCGCATTTACTCATTGACTTTTTTTGTTGAACACAAAACTTCAATCTGCTAATTTCTTTTTGTCAAGCTACAAACAGGTTTGGATCAACATGAGGGTAAGTAAATGATTGCGGTTTTCATTTTGAGTGAATAATTCCTGTAAATCCACTGCAGTCAATGACTTGAGAATTTTCAGTGTCATTAATACTCAATACTTTGCGAAGTTTGCCATGACATAGTACAATCCATTTTCCCTCACTCAACCCTTCAGCTGATTCTCACGGCTTTAACACACATCAGGGCTACAACATGAAGTAATTTTGGTGCTTTTATTACACTGTCCTGAGTAAATGACAGGGAAAAGCATGCCGTATCAAAATAAGCACACTTCATTAGTCCATTTACTTGCTGTCTTGAAAATACTCTGATCATCTCTCAAAGAGCTCTCATAAAGTGTTTCATATGGGTGTTCTGCTTGGAATCCATCAACGACCTGTGTCCATTAGACACACAACATATAATTGACAAGGTCTTAAATATTATGGCTCCGTTCCAAAACCTACTGAGCTGCCTTGCTATCTGCTTCTAAGGCAACTCAAATGGACCCTCATAAGGGAATTCCTGGTGAAGAACTACACTACCCACGTTTCTGAAGAGAAACGCTCCACCAATCAGAGAATCACGGCAAACAAAATGTGCCAAAAGAGCCCTGAAGCAACTGTCCACTCCCATGACGCACTGTGAATGACACAATCGAGTCGCTCTCCCTACACTCTCAGACTGAGTATATAAATATATATGTCTTACTATTTTGCAATGAAATTAAAATATATTGTTTCTTATAATCAACAACTTTAAATCAATAATTTTTCCATAGTTTTTCAATTATGTCATTTGCAATGCTTTATGGGATTGTAGTTCATTCCCTCATTAAAGACGGTATGAACTACAAAGATTTTCACATACTTAAATATATATATCAAATATATCAAAAAATATATAAAAATACTTCCGGAACCAAGATGGCTGAAAAATTGGGCAGGCACTGTTGCACTCTACTGATTCTTAAAAAGCATAAAAAGACATAGCACACACATATTGAGTTCAAAATAGTTCATTTTTAATTATTTTAAACTATTTGTATGGATACTTTTCTTTGTGAATTGTAGCTGTGAAAATATAATTGACATTTCTCTTGATTCATCTGCCATTTTTGATCGATTTACTGAGCTTGTCGCAGTGCATTCTCCGTAATGGATAAATTAAATGCTATGTTAGAATTTGGACGAAAGAAGCTACAATCATGCTGCCTGCCATTTGAAATAGACGTGATGTAGGATGTTTGCCTATGATGCCTTAAAATTCTGCCTATTTAGGCAACTCACTAGGTTTTGGAAAAGATCAATAATGCTATCGCTTTAAATTCAAGTCTGGCCATTTTTGTGATAGTGCTGAAATGTTGAGCCCATATAAACATGTCACCTGCCAAACATTACAGATAAATTGCACTTTACAGAAGTTTTGGCCATGTACCCCCACTGGAAGAGAACCACAGACTGTTTATTCACTGTTGTGAAGTATCACAGTTGGTTTGGTCCTGGAAGGAATCACAATGGGTATTTCATGTTTGTATTATTCAACAAATCCCAGATGTTCCAAGTGCAAGACATCTTCATTAGATACAGAGATATGGAAGGAGCCAATATGGATTCTGGCTTCTGTACACGGTCTATATTATTTCTTAATATTCAATTAAAGAATACAGCAGGACACTTATACAGTGAACTACACTGTCACCTGACCACATACAGTACACATTACGTCACGCGCTACCCCACTGCACGCGCCTACTTACTAGAAAAGCAATCAGACTTCAATAATAAGCCACTTTTGGTACAATTGCAAAATGTATATCAAACAGTGTTGTTTTTTCCATATACATAACAAAGGTTTTTTTTTTTCTGTTTTCATATTCAGAAAAGTTTTTTTTGTCAGACAGCAACCATTTGCTAACAATAAAACAAAGCTTGTGTCAGGTTGATTTTGGAAATTAATTGTGACCAGCCCATCCACAAATCACAAAACAGCGAAACTACAGTTCTACGACTCTGAACAAAGTGATAATGATCAGTTTTACCCACGTCTTACCATTTTCTAAAAACACGTCAATGCCTCTCTTCTCGATAACAGAACAGTTTGCGATATTTAAGAAAAGGCTTCCTCATAACTCATGTCTGCAAAAGATGAACATCACCTGTACAGATAGCTCATCTGTTTTCCCATGCATAAAGACAGTAGTTTATTGCCTCTCCTGGTCATATTCCTCTGAATATAACTTGTAAACAGCATTCCACTAATGGAATTGAACAAAATAGGAAAGAAAATGGAAAACTTGTTAAAAGTTTAAGAACTTTGCTTTGTGAATCACACAATTCAGATTTCTAGAGGAGTGCCATTAACAGAGAATACCTTTAGTTTCACCCATCAGTAAATTAGTCAGTTGATAATAATCAAGCACAGGTCTTTGAAAAACACTTTTCATTAGGAATTAAAGGAATATTTCAAATTATGTCATTATTTATTTACCTCCAATTATTCCACACCCTTATGACCAGTGTTGGGTAAATTACTTAAAGTAATTGACTACAAATTACTAATTACTCCTCTAAAATTGTAATCATTATCTTTTGTCAATTACTTCATAAGTAATCACATTACTAATTGCCTCATTTTTAAGTTACTTTCTAAAACACTTTTCTGCTCAAATTCAAAGTAATGTCTATATATTCTCCTTGTTCATTGACTTGTTAGGGGGTGCACAACCATCAGCTGTCACAGAAACACAAACAGATGTAAATATTAGAGGTAGACCTATATATCGGTTTTACCGATTAAACTGTGCCGACAGTTGCTTTTTGGAACTATCGGTTATCAGCAAATACCTTGGCCGATAGTTGCAGATATATATATTTTTTTATTCCTCCATGTTCTTCTGTGGCCGGTGCTGGAGGTTTAAGGTTTTCTAAGTTATTAGAGCTAGAACGATATATCAGTTTTACCGATTAATCGGTACTGATAGTTGTTTTTTAGAAAAATCGGTTATTGGCAAAAACCTAGGCCAACAGTTGCAGATATTTTTTTTTTTTTTATTCCTCCATGTTCTTCTGAGGCCAGCGCTGGAGAATTCCACAGTTAGAACAGCTTGATTCTATGGTAACAGCGGCCTCTAAAAGTGAAATAAAAACAATCACATGGGGATTTGCTGTATCTAAATCTTTCATTACTGACAATATTCTATTCATCCATTTTTTACTCACTTAAATGCATATTTTGTTATTTTGATCAGATAATCAAGTGTTACAAATTAAAGCAAGGACATGCAAAGAAAAATGTGAATATATGAAAGCGTGCCCCGTCAACAGAGCCAAGTCTCTGTCATTTCAAAATAAGAGTTCCTTGGAGGTTTTGGGCTTGGTTATAGTTAAAAGTCCCACGTTTTGCACCAAATCTGATTTTTCTTTCTGGTAATTATTTATATTTTGAAACTGTTAGATTTCTCTGAAAACAAGACATTCTGCTTCAAGTAAATTTATCTTGTTTTAAGAATGTTTAGATATTTTTACTGGAAAACAAGACAAAAATTCTCAGTATGAAAATGATTTTTTGCTACATTGTGCCCTTTATGATCAAAGTTACCATGTGCTTGATGTATCCACTGACAAACATACTAACAATGTCCCCCAGTTGTGCATTACGAGCGTGCTTCTGTTTTGGATTTGACGATGGTGATGACACTGGTGGTGGCGACCTTGCCTGGTATTAGAGGCCCTAAAACAGATGTGATGGGGCCCCTGGCAGCGGCCGCTGGGCTGCGGGCCACAGTCCTGGCAAAGCTCTGGAGGGCCTCATATTTGGAGCGCAGCACGTCCAGCTCTACCTTCATGCTGGCATTTTCTGAGGCGAGCTTTTCCACTTCCTGCTGAAGCTCCGCCTTCTGCTTCTCCAGCTCCTCCTTCTGCGTGACGCGTTTGACACGACAGCTGGCAGCGTAGCCACGGTTCTTAAGCGTGCGCCTCCGCTGCTTAAGCAGCAGGATTTCATCTTTGGTTAGACCGCGCAGGTGCTGGTTCAACTCCCGCACGGACATGGACACCAGCTCATCGTCTGTAAGACTCGTGCCATTCTCACCCGGCTCTCGCTTCACCTGGACAGAAGAGCAGAAGACAAGATCAAGAGAGAGGAGACCAGAGGAGACTGCACCAAGGGGCAACTCTGCAGCTCTAAATTTCTTCTCATAATCAAGCTAGATTGATGACATTTATTGAGTAGAATTCTCTCTCTCTGTCTGAGAAAAAGAAGAGTGAGCATTTTACTTTGTGAGAAACGGTCAACAAAATACTGATTTTGAGGTATAAAAGTAAGTTTTAGAATGCCTGTTGTCCAAAGTAAACTAATATCTGTTTTATATCTAAGTTGCTGATTAAAAGTTAACATTAATGAATGGCAGATTCTTACTATACCATACAAGTTGTTTATCATGGCTGTGATTCCAATAATTTATAAATAATATTGCATATGTTTACATACATATATGTTTATCTAATGATGAACATACAAATGTTTTTATAATCCTGTTTTTGAAAGCCTGTTATTTAGGTTCTGTTTGCTCTATTTTCCTGTAAAAAAGTGTTATTTCATTCCACTAGATGGCAGCAAATACTAGGAAAAAATAAATTTTCATCACAATTTACAGATCTGAAATAAAGGTGGTGCTCTAACACAGCGGAGCACTGGAAATGTCCATAGACATTCAGTCTATTTTGTGATCCCACGCACCTTCCCCACAATTTTGTTTAATATCTCATCCTCTAAGTGGACTAGAAGCTTAATATAGTTGTCGTAAGAAAGCTGAGATCCTCAGCCTTGTAATGATGTATAATTATTCATTATCAATAGTCAAGAACATATTTTTCCAATGATTTGTTTATCATGCTTTTTCTGCTGAAATTTATATTTTGTTCTGACATCTGAGATATAGCATTGGATTATTTACCCAAGCAAGCTCATGGACAAGTAGAAAATGGCTCAATTCGAAGAAAACAGCCTAAGGTAAGAGCTTCTATAATTTGTGGATACTTGGGGCTTACAGAAGCAGTGATCAGGGCAGAAAGGAGACGTTTGTCTTTGTTGTCTCACAGAGATCATATTTCACATGATTCTTTTGATATTTATTGGAACTGTGGTGTTAGAGCAACAAAATTACTATTTAGTCGCAACCCTAAGAACGGGAGCTTTCATTTGATATATGACCTGACTACTTTGGTGTTTATGTTTATATCAGGGCTGTCAATTTAACGCGTTAATTCTGTGCGATTAATTATACAAAAAATAACGTGTTCAAAAAATGTACGCAATTAATCATGTCCCCGGACAATAATAAGGAATATTCCTTATATCAGAGCAATTCAAGCTTGTAGTACCACCTGTTTTCTCCAGGGGCCTGTTTTTCTAAGTTTTAAACTTTATTTAACTTGACACAGCGACCTAAAAATGGTACGTTTATGACGTGACTCAACCGAGACATTCCAAAAGCATCCGTCTGTTGTACATTGATGCGTCCTTAAACAAACCTTTATAATAAATTTCGGACTGATTGTTGAATTCTGTTGCAAAATGGATTACTATGAACTGTAGGCCAATAGACTTATGTTCAATTGTGATGAATCAGAATCGGACACAGAGGGAAGATCCATGAGCAGAGTATATTAGAGAGAGTGGTCAAACAGGCAGAGGTCAAACCAGATAAGCAAATCCACATGATGCAAATAAATCCAAATCGAGAGACAACAAGGGTAATCCAAGGAACAGGCAATGGTCAAAACACTCAGGCCAACAAGATAGAAAACGCTCAGAAACGCTAAACAACTAGGTGAATTGGCAAGACTTCGCAGTGAAGTGAAGCCAGAGCAAAGACTAAATACACAGGGAGCTGATGAGGGAATGGGAAACAGGTGTGTGTGAGAATGGCGGGAGAAAAGGGATTCTGGGAATTGTGGTCCAAGGTCGAGTTAATACTCAGGAGAAGGAGATCTCATGTAGACAGATCTGGAGGATGTGACATCAATAATATGGAAATAAACAATATATTGCATTCTAAAGCCACTTTTTGTATTGTATTTTTTTATGCTTAACTTGTGTGCGAAAATAATAAAATGCATTTTAATTATCTGTATTATTTTTTATAATATATATATATTATTTATAATTATTTAAATATAACTATTTATAATTATATCATCATTATATATTGAATTATTGTTATTTGAGCGGCTTTCTCAGCAAATATTTATGTATGCGATTACTGCGATTAATTCGATTAATTAATCGCCATACCATGTAATTAATTTGATTACAAATTTTAATAATTGAAAGCCCTAGTTTATATTCTTATTCATATTTCTACATCATTATGACAGGGTGGTGCTCATTTGTGAGGTTTTCCTGTCTTATCTTGTTATTTTATGTAACATAAATACAACAGTGATGGAGATTGTTCTATGAAAACATTCAAAGCTTACAAATGCTACAGAATGCTTACAGAATGCTATTCTGAGATACGGGTTGGCGCTGTTTTGGCAGCAAGAGGGGGACCTACACAATATTAGGCAGGTGAGGTTTTTTTCTCCCCAATTTGGAATGCCCAATTCCCAATGCACTCTAAGACCTCGTGGTGGCGTAGTAACTCACCTCAATCTGGGTGGCGGAGGACGAATCTCAGTTGCCTCCGCGTCTGAGACCGTCAATCCGCGCATCTTATCACGCATTACCGCGGAGACATAGCGCGTGTGGAGGCCCACGCTATTCTCACCACGTGCCCCACTGAGAGCGAGAACTACACATTATAGTGACCACGAGGAGGTTACCCCATGTGACTCTACCCTCCTAAGCAACTGGGCCAATTTGGTTGCTTAGGAGACCTGGCTGGAGTCACTCAGCATGCCCTGGATTCGAACTCGCGACTCCAGGGGTGGTAGTCAGCGTCAATACATGCTGAGCTACCCAGGCCGCAGGCAGGTGGTTTTAATGTTGTGGCTGATCAGTGTATGACTGTATGTATCCAGGGACTTCTATATTCTATGTTTTTTGTTTTTTTCTCTCCAAGTGTTACAATTGTCCACAACAACTGATGGTAATTATAACATTCTAACTTTTTGGATTAAATACAAAATAATGAAGTCTTTCACAATGTGAATATTTGAATGGTACTTTTACTGTTGCCACACATATATGTTTCACATACTAACAGATGGCAGGTAGATTTGTAGTAGTCTGTAAATTATAAGGGAAGATGTACCTGTCTCCCCTACTACAAAAAAAAGGTTTTATGTGCAGATATCATGTGACCTTACCTTCAATGCTTTGTTTCCCTTGTTTATAGTAGTCATACCACGAGAGCCGCTCTCCACTGGCCTGCTCAATGGGTCTGTGGGTACAGAAGACAACACAACAGATCCCTGTCACACCAGCTCTGTTTTAAATGTTTTTTCCCACAATTTTACAACAATCAGACAGAAGCTTTCGGATTTGATCATCAATCATTTATTGCACTATTACATCCAGGGGGAAATTTGACCTTTTAAACTGGTAGATTGTTGGAATGTGCACCAGTAATTGATTGAGTAATCATTCTGCACCAGCTTGTCAACTATTAAAAACACTACTTGAATATTGTAAATTGATTTTCCTTTGCGCATTTGCTTGCCGTGGGCAAAGCTGAATTATCCTGTTCTTCCCTTTGGATCTCTCACCAAATCTCGCAGTTACAGTTGAGTCCACTGGGGGGGGGGATTGCTGTGGATGTGTGTCGTCGAGGTGTTGAATGAGAGGAGACATGATGCCATCTTTGTGTGCTTGCAAGGAAAGCCAAGTGTGGAAATACTTGTAATATTTGGATTCTTATTTAATTCTACTCTATTATAATTCGGTTCTTAAATCAAATCCCTTTATTGTCACTCAACCATATACACAAGTGCAACAGTGGGTGAAAGACTTGGGTGCAGTTCCAAGCAACATAGCAGTATGACACTTACAATAAACATCTGATTTACACAACACAATTTATTGATAGTCAGTTGCCAGTGTGTTATTAAGAGAATTATAAAATGTGAGTCCAGTCTGAGGCTAATAAAATGCAGTGCTGATATATGTATTGTGAGCGATCAGGAGTTCAAAAGTCTGATTACTTGGGGGAAGAAGCTGTCATGAAGTCGGCTGGTGTGGGTCCTGATGCTGCGATAATGCCTACCTGATGGTAGCAGTGAGAACAGCCCATGGCTAGGGTGTCTGGAGTCTCTGATGATTCTCCAAGCTTTTCTCATACACCACCTGGTGTAGATCTCCTGGAGTGAGGGATGCTCATCTCCGATGATGTGCCTGGCTGTTCGCACCACCCTTTGCAGGGTTTTGCGTTTGAGGGCGGTGATGTTGCCGTACCAGGCGGAGATACAGCCAGTCAGGATGCTCTCTACAGTGCTGGTGTAGAACCGTGTGAGGATGTGGCGGTTCATTCCAAACTTCCTCAGCTGTCTCAGGAAGAAGAGGCACTGGTGAGCCTTCTTTACAAGAGCCTCAGTGTGGACGGACCATGTGAGTTCCTCAGTGATGTGGACACCGAGGAACTTGAAGCTGCTGACTCTCTCCACTGGTGCTCCATTGATGGTGATGGGACTGTGTTCTCTGTCTTTTCAACTGAAGTCCACCACAAGCTCCTTTGTCTTGCTGACGTTGAGGGAGAGGTTGTGCACCTCCTCTCTGTAGGCTGTTTCATCATTGTCAGTGATCAGACCTACCACCGTCGTATCATCAGCGAACACTGATGGAACACTGGAGTCATGCAAACCAATGGACAAGGATCAGTTTTTATGGTGGAAAGGAAATGCAAAGCGGTACGAGAAACTTGGAAGCTTCAGACCAGTGTGTGCTTTAAATATCTGAACAAGGGCAGGGCGCATTTTATAAAAAGTCAACTTTTACCACTTGTTTTTCTAAATAAAAACTTGTGAAATGATAAAAATATTATAGGCTTTTTATGTAGACTCAGAGTTTATATATGTGCATTACCTTAATGCCATCAGTACTGGTTATCTATAAGCTAGAGGTGAGTGCAATTTTTTGTTTTACTTATATACTTTTTATTAATATTATTTATGCATACTGTATATTTAATTTTTTCCCCAAAAGAAAAGCAGTTTTCAACAAGTTCTTAGTAAGGTTTGTGAATGAAACAAAATATAATTTAACTTACGTGTCATACTTGATATTTTTAACTGACATCTTAATTTATGAGTTATCGATTACATGTTTTTTGTGGGTTAGAGTACTCGACTACAAAATTATTCGAAAATGTCCATCCCTAATAGATTGCAGAGTAAAGTTTTTGCAATGAGTTACAAGATGTATTTCTCACTTCAGATTAATACTTACAGTATGGTTAGTGGTTTGTTAAAATCACTTACACTATATGAGCAATAGTAATAGTGATGCTTGCCTTAGAAAGCATCACTAATGAGAAGCAATACAAACAGTTCATTTTCAGGGGCACTTTATTCCTGAACTTCTGCTTTTCCTGGCTGTTCATTTGTGATTTTGTGTGGAAACATGAAAACAGCCACAAACAAAGCACCATCAACTTCAGCATAACAATAAAAAGTATTTACTATAGTCACAAAAGATGTAACATGCTGTAACAATAACCACAATGGTCTTTAGAAATGGATTTATTAGGCTAACCCTCACGTTTTGGGGTCTGAGAGATGTTTATGTTGATTCGTTTTATTTAATTGTTCTAAAATGTGTTTTAACTGGGTCATATTGACCCCGAACAGAAGCAATGTTACTACAATAGTTAACAGTCACATTTCTGAAAAGTGTATTTATGTTGACTTTGTTAAGTCTTTTTGAAAATATTTTTAAAGTGATGTACACTTGCATGAGACGAAAACCCTAGTCATATCAGTTTTGGAGAAAAAGCTGCTTTAATCTACAGATGATGTTGGGCACACATTCATGAACACCACCATTTTGAGATCATATGATCAGCTGAATATTTGTCACTTTATTATGTCTACACCTTGTAATTGGATGAAGGAGAGGCTGTGATATATTATGAATACAGGTACGGCTGAAGGAAGTATTTAAATCTGACATGCAGCAGAGCGACTATATTCACAAAATATCACATCCTCGAGTTTTTAATTAAGGACACATTTTCATTAAAAATGTACATTTATGTGTCATACTTAAATGTATATTTATATTAATTAATATTAAACAGTCTCTGAGAACAGGACCGCAACTATCCATTTATAAGTTTATCTTTCTGCTTCGATTAAAGATCTAAAGGAACAAATGACAAGAATGTAAATTGAGAAAATAATAGTTTAATTTTTGTTTTAATCATTTGGGGTCTCTGGGGTCCCAAACATAAAGAAAGTAAATCAAATTTCAACAGAACATGAACATTAACTTTATATACTGTTATTGAGCACATGTAACACAAAAAATAGGTCAGTAAAGGAAATATAGCTCTACCTTCCTGCAGACCATCCAATCATGACAACAGCACAGTAGAGATGATCCCCCGAGAGGAGTGTGTGTTTGTATCTGAGTATATCTACTTAGCTATAATTTTGGGATTTGAAATTGAAATTGTCCCCAGAAAGGAGTTAAATCTGATAAAACCTCCCTAAAGGACATCCTCAATTGGACATTTTATTCAGAAATAGTATTAATAATGTTATAATCAGGGGTGGAAAGAGTACTGGAAAATAATACTCAAGTAAAAGTACTGTTACTTCTTTAAAAATGTAGTTTGAGTAGAGTAAAAGTACTTGTCCTAAAAACTACTCAAGTAAAAGAGTAGCTAATTTAAAAGTACTCATGAGTAGTGAGTATTGAGTACTAAGTTTCTTTTAAGCCCAGTAATAGTTGTGTTCTCATTCTAATGCATGATGCACAATATTCTGAAGTTTGTGACTGGTGGAATATTCTGCCTTAAGTATTGCTCTACAAAGGTTGATACTTTTCTATCAGGCATATTTATAAAATATTTTATCATCTCTATTTCCTGGTAATTTATTATACAAATTAACACAATCTCTACATCAGGAGTCAGTATTATTTAAAAAAAACTAACAATATTATTAAAAAATATCACTGTTTTATTCTATTACATTAATACTTTTAAAGCTACTCAAGTTATTCAGCCAAAAGTAGTGAGTTGTTTTCTCGTTTCCTTGTTATTGTTGTTTGATTTATAGCCTTTTTATGACATAGGCCAGACAGTGCTCAATTCGGTTACGTGCACACTTCAAGTCTGACGTTTTGATACAAATACGCTTTTTGTCCCACTGTTTACATTCACTTTAGACCAAACCGACTGCGTTTACATGAATGCCTCACCAAGACGGGCATTGGCGGAATTATAAATTATATTTGACCATTTAGGCAGGTACCCGCATTAGCGCTCTCCGAGCACACGTGCATGTAAAGCACAGCGCACAAACATAAGCCGTCTGTCAATCAAACAGCACGCAGCTACAGACGTCAGGAAATAAAAAGTCAATCTTTTATATTTTATCTAGATCAACCAACCAGTGGTGCTCTTGCTATCGCGATCAATGTAATGAACACCCCTGGTCTAGATGTAGAACATAGGCTAAGTATAGAAAATTACTCAAATTTTATCATCGATATCGATCTTTCTTTTTTTTTCAGATAAACATCAAGATTGTTTTATCACCCAGCCCTATTGATAACATTGCCTTAATCTCTCACATCAACCCAATAATCTCAGTGATAGCTAATTTACAGGCTACATTATAGACACAGAATCCAGTTAGCAGAAATATAAAATTTACCTCGATATGTTTCTTCAAATTAGAGGCAGGATTAATGCTGATGTCTGGCTTGAGCAAGTTAAACTCACATGACACAATCAAGCAATTGGCCTTTTTCACTGCGAAAAGCCCTTTCAGGTGCGGCCGTGATGTTCAGGTGTTGAAAATGTGTTTGAGGCATCCTCCACATCCATAACAGTTGGCGCCCGATCTACAGCTGCCATTCAAGTTTTTTTACGTGTGATTTGATTTGACGGGACTCACGAGACTCTCCCTAGCCAATCATGTTGATAGATAAAAATACAATCAGGACAGGGAAGTAGCGAACACAGAAGGTGGGAAAATAGCGCATTAAAAGTACAGTTACAGCACTTAAAATGTACTCAAGTAAAAGTATACCATTTTTAAACTACTTAAAAAAGTACAATTACTTAATTACTTAAAATTAAAAACTACTTAATTACAGTAACGTGAGTATTTGTAATTTGTTACTTTACACCCCTGGTTATAATAAAGGGGTTGGCTTAGGTTAGTCTGTATGTCCAGTCATTACAATAAGCTTCATTAAAAAACAATAGAAGTCTACGATATGTCCTCGTTTAGATATGTGTGTGTGTGTGAGAGGTGATGGAATTGAAGCAGCTGTGTAATCACACACACACACTCACACACACCTACTGGGTCAGCAGTTTCCTGCCACCCAGATTATGTGAGCGGAGTGGAAGCTGAGCGGCATGATTTTGCCTGAAGTGTGGAACATTTTTTTTTTAAAGTGTCGTTGTTTTCTCTCACTCCAAGAGTGCTCCACTAATGCTCCATTTAAGTTTAGCACACATGAACACCACCACAAAGTCATAATTACAAAGTGGGAAACTCTGGATTGTCTTCAAGCCCCAACTTTCCGAGTTGGGGGCATGTCGATTTAAGAATCATGGCAGAAACAAATTGTGGTAATAATTCAGTTTTAATTAAGGATTTTGACTGTGCAGTTTAGTTTGTATGCATTTTTTGTACTGTTAAAGCTACACTAGCTTTTGTTTTCAGAAATTAACAAAATTTCATTAATGATCAAGTACACCAACAATCTGTCTTCAAACCATGTTTTTGCCTTACCCCGTATCACTATGTTAAGCCTATAATAATGATTTATATTTTAGAGCTGTCGGGATGATTTTGGCAGGAAATTGCATACTTCCAACATTCGTCCGTGCGTTTTTATGTCATATTTGTAAATAAAGAAAATAAGGTCCAGCTACTGCAGCGCATGTATATGTGTGGTGATATGTGTGGTAGTAGTTTGAAGCTGAAAGCTTGTAGCCACAAAAAATGAGCAACATTGACCATGGATCATTCAAAAAGACAACCCTCTGGGGAATTACCCGTTTTCAAAATAAAGTAACCTCGAACCGAGAAGAGTCTGCAAAAAGGGAAAGCGACAGAGCCCATAATAAAACACGAAAACAACATCGGATTGTCTTTTCAGAGGTGGCGACAGCTCCAAGATCTTAAAGGATTTGAAACCGAGTTTTTCTTGCTGGACAGGTAAGATACTTTACTGGACCGACAGTGAACCAGGTAGCTCTCTTAGTGCGGTAGTTCGTTAGATAGCGTTAGCCACTCTAATGAGACATTTTAGTATGGATTGTGATACTGCAGTGCTTTCAATTTCATTTTTAAGGAAGGACGGACAATGGAAAAAAATTGAACTTTTATGCTGGTAACAATAGCAATCTCTAAACCAGTTACTACCTTGGTCTATTTGCCTTTGACTTGGTCTAAGTTATAATAGTTTCCACCATTTGACTTTATCTGATATGACTAACAATTGTTATGTCTAATATCAGCATTGCCTAACATTTGTAAAGCTATTTATTTTTAAAACAACTGTTTCAATAAGTCAAAACAACAGCGGAAGATTTGTTACTTATGTAACGCTGCTGTTGGTAATGATGATGAAGACAACGAAGTAGAGAGAACCTAAGTACAGTTTATTTACAAACGTGATAACCAGTAACCCTAACTACAAACGTGAAACATAAAACATAAACATGAACTTGACTATAAACATGACTTGACTATAAATAACGTTACTATGCACATACACATTCAATACTTGACAATGGCAAACACGAGGGCTTAAATACAAGACATGGGAGAACAAGACAAACAAGTTAACCAATGAAAAACAGAACTCTAACAAGATAATTAAACAATAAACCAATGAAAACATGACACATGAACATGGAGGGAAAACATGAAATCACATGACCAGGGAACAGGAACTAAACATTTCAAAATAAAAGACATGAATCAACAAAATACACAAGACATATCCCCCCCACTAAGGGGCGGCTCCCGACGCCCCAACACAAGAACAAACACAAAAAAAAACATTACAAAGTTCCAAAGTTTTGTAGGGAGCTGGGGGGGGGAGTCTTGAGGCGTGGGGCATGGCATGGCAAGAAAGGGCGAGGGGTATGGGACCGGGGCAGTGTCCATGAGAGGCTCAGGAGGCGGAGCCATGGAAGGCGAAGCCGTGAGAGGCTTGAGGGGCGGAGCCATGGAACTTGGTGCCCGGAGAGTAGCCGAAGACTCGAAGGGCCAGGGTGGAGCCGATGGCAGGGAGGACCAAGGTGGTGCTGGAGGCTCGGAGGAGCAAGGCAGAGCTGGAGGATCGGAAGACTGAGGTGGAGCCGGTGGGACTGAGGGACCAAGGTGGAGCCGTAGGAAAGGAGGTCCCCGGTGGAGCTGACAGATCGGAGGGACGAGGCGTATCCAGAGGATCGGAGGGCCAAAGTGGAGCCAGGTGACCGACAGACCAAGGAGGAGCCGGAGGGACGAGGGACCCCGGCAAAGCCGACAGGTTGAAGGACAGCATTGGAGCCGACGGAATGAGGCAATGTCTGAGGGACCGACAGGCCAAGGCGAATCCAGGGCTCGGAGGGTCCAGGCGAGGCCGGAGGGCCGAAAGTTCCCCTTGCCTGCTCAGGAGAACTAAGGGTGGGTATAAGGGTGGGAACCATCTCCAGCTCCAACTGCTCAGGTGTGGCTGTGACGTGGCATGGAGCAGGCTGAGGCATTGTTGTGATGTGGCATGGAGCAGGCTGAGGCGTTGCTGTGACGTGGCATGGAGCAGGCTGAGGCGTTGCTGTGACGTGGCATGGAGCAGGCTGAGGCGCTGCTGTAACATGGCATGGAGCAGGCTGATGATTTGGGGAAAAAGATGTCGCTAGCTCAGCGGACATGACGTGAAACTCTGGCTCGGTGGCGGCCATGTCGTGGACCTCTGGCTCGGTGGCGGCCATGTCGTGGACCTCTGGCTCGGCATCCGCCTCCCCCACAGTGAACGTGGAACCAATAATCTGCAGGGCGAGGTCGATATACTGAGCAAGGGTAAGAGTACTCTTACCGCCTGGCATCAGTATGAAGATTGGCTCACTTAGTCCAAACCAGAAACAGTCTTTGAGTGCAACCTCATTAAAGTCCACCTGGCTGGCCAGATCGCAAAATTCCTCCACATAGTCCTCCAGAGGACAATTCCCCTGACATAGGCGCAGAAGCCGAACTGCTGGGTTCATTATTCGGTCAAGTATTCTGTAACACTGCTGTTGGTAATGATGATGAAGAAGACGATGAAGTAGAGAGAACCCAAGTGCAGTTTATTTACAAACGTGATAACCAGTAACCCTAACTACAAACGTGAAACATAAAACATAAACATGAACTTGACTATAACATGACTTGACTATAAACATGAATTGACTATAAACAATGTTACTATGCACGCAAACATGAGGGCTTAAATACAAGACATGGGAGAACAAGTTAACCAATGAAAAACAGAACTCTAACAAGATAATTAAACAATAAACCAATGAAAACATGACACATGAACATGGAGGGAAAACATGAAATCACATGACCAGGGAACAGGAACTAAACATTTAAAAAAAAAGACATAAATCAACAAAATACACATGACAACTTACATGCTCATAAGACATATTCAGATATCCGTCTTTCTCTTCCTTTTGATATTTATTTATTTTTTGAGGGGAGGGGGCGAGTTTTGTTGTCAGTAGTGACATTCGCTCTGATAAGATGATCACCTGTAACCATGCTTACTCCTCAAACCATTAGATTCGTCCACGCAGATGAGCAGTCTTCTGCCACATAGTGTAGCTTTAATGAAGAATAGCGATAAAACTAAAGTTAAACTAAAGTAAGCGATAAAACTAAAGTAAAACAGAAAGTAAGACTCATTTAGCTGGTTTATACAGCGATAAGCATTTGCAACAAAACTACATTTCCCAACATTATATGTGGTCACACAAGAATGATAAAATAGGTAGATAAAGCAATAATTACACACCTAATGCATGGCTTGGGTTATTTTTCATTTAATTCATCTTCTGCACAGAGGTTTATTACATTTAAAAGCATACTGAAATAACTTTACAGTGGAGTTAAGCACAAATTTTTCCATGGAGCGAACACAGAGCTGGGTTTCTCTTATCAGTGAGAGGTTATTGGACAACCTGGAGTGGAGCTGGAGTGGAGTGATTATAGAATGCTTTCAGTGCGGAGGTAAAATTGTTGCCGTTCCACTCCACTCACATACTTTGCTGCCACCACACCAGCTGCCAATCACACCGACACACACTGTTGAAATCACCTGCCTGTGGGTGTCTCTTCACAATCCTCTATTGATGCCTACTGGTTCAAAACCAGATACATTTACTACTGTATTAAAATGAAGGACAGAGAGAGTTATATTGTATAGGATGTTCTTTGGGATGGCACAAAGTATTGGCTACAGTAACAGTTATATGATAAAATTCTCCAATGATCATTAAATAAGCAGATTTGTTATTAATAATACAGTTTTTCACAATTGCTAAGACATTTCTTGAAAACTTCACCCATTTTCTCACAACTTTAAACACAAAACCAAATCTTCAAACTACATTCACAAAACCCCTGACTCTTCTGGTAAAATCAAAACTGCCTCAAAACCATTTCATCTGTGCTCAAAATCATCATCATGATGGCGCCGCTGATGGCTGCCTCAGTGTGGAGCTCCTCAGTTCTTTTGTTGTTTTTGTTTGTTTGCCCTGTGTTTAGTAATCTTTTTCCAGTCAGTTTTAACAGAGACGAACTCCTGAACATTCGACAGCATGTACCAGACAATCTTTTCCCGGTTTTTGAATATTCAGACGTTTTGCTAGACATTTTAGTTGGAGGCGCGGCTTTGTTGTTCAAGAGACACAGGCGAGGGAGACGAACCGGTGCGCTGGTCAAACTCCGTCGGTGCAGATTTCGAACAGCGCTGCCGAGTATTCACTTAGCGAATCTCCGCTCTCTTCCTAACAAAACGGACGAACTACATCTCCTCACCCCCACAAACAAGGACTTTTCAACCTCTGCTGCCTTGTGCTTCACAGAAACCTGGCTAAGTGAAGCCATTCTGGACAGCGCGTTACATCTGCCGGGCTTCCAGCTGTTCAGAGCGGATTGCATCACAGAGTTAACAGGGAAAACAAGAGGTGGTGGAACATGCTTTTATATCAATGAAAGTTGGTGTACAGATGTAACAACGTTAAAGAGGATGTGCTGTCCTAATTTGGAAGCGCTCTTTATTAACTGTAAGCCTTTCTACTCGCCGTGGGAGCTTTCCTAGTTTATTCTGGTGAGTGTGTATATCGCGCCAAACGTGTGTTTGAACACAGCACTGCAACAGCTGGCTGATCAAATCACAGACATGGAACAACAATACCCGGACTCAGTTATTATTATTCTTGGGGATTTTAACAAAGCAAATCTCACACGTGAACTGCCCAAATACAAACAGCACATTACATGCCCCACCAGAGACAGGAACATACTGGATCATTGTTACACAACAATAAAGGATGCATATTGCTCTGTCCCTAGAGCAGCTTTGGGACTCTCTGATCACTGTCTGATTCATCTTCTTCCAACCTACAGGCAGAAATTAAAATCAACCAAGCCAGTAGTAAGGACTGCAAAGAGATGGACCAATGAAGCAGAGCGGGAACTACAAGCCTGCTTCGATTGCACGGATTGGAGTGTTTTTGAGGCTGCAGCCACAGACCTGGACGAGCACACAGATACTGTTACATCATATATCAGTTTCTGTGAGGATATGTGCATTCCTACTAGGACTTATTTAAAGTTCAACAACAACAAACCGTGGTTTACAGCAGAGCTCAGGCAGCTTCGTCAGGCTAAAGAGGATGCTTACAGGGGTGGGGATAAAGTATTGTACAATCAGGCCAAGAACACACTGAACAGGGAAATCAGAGTGGCTAAAAGGAGATACTCTGAGAAGCTGAAAAACAAGTTTTTGCAGCTAACGACCCTGCATCAATGTGGAGTGGCATGAAACAACTCACAAATTACAGGACTCCTACCCCCAACCCTTTAGGGAACCAAGAACTGGCTGACAACCTGAATGTGTTCTACTGCAGATTTGAAAGGCCCAATCTCACACCCCATACCCACACTGACCTTCACTTCACACAAACACCTCCTGCTACTCAACCTACACTTAAGATCTGTGAAGATGATGTGAGCCGTGTCTTTCGGAAACAAAAGACGAGGAAGGCTTCAGGCCCAGATGGCGTCTCACCAGCGTGTCTTCGATCCTGTGCTAACCAGCTGGCCCCCATCTTCACACAGATCTTCAATAGATCACTGGAGCAGTGTGAAGTCCCATGCTGCTTCAAATGCTCAATCATTATTCCTGTCCCAAAGAAACCAAAAATCACAGGACTTAATGACACAGACCTGTCGCTCTGACGTCTGTGGTCATGAAATGAGACTGGTGTTGGCCCACCTGAAGAACATCACTGGACACTTTCTAGATCCCCTTCAGTTTGCTTATCGAGCAAACAGGTCTGTGGATGATGCAGTCAACATAGGATTGCATCATATCTTGCAACATCTGGACAGACCAGGGACATATGCAAGGATCCTTTTTGTGGACTTCAGTTCAGCTTTCAACACCATCATCCCAGCTATACTCCAGAATAAATTACACCAACTCTCTGTTCCCATGTCTATCTGTCAGTGGATTACCAGCTTTCTTACGGACAGGCAGCAGATTGTGAGACAGGGGAAACTCACTTCTAACACCTGTACAGTCAGCACTGGTGCCCCCCAGGGATGTGTGCTCTCCCCACTACTCTTCTCCCTCTACACCAATGACTGCATTGCCAAGGACCCCTCTGTCAAGCTCCTGAAGTTTGCAGACGACACCACTGTCATCGGCCTCATCTGAAATGACGATGAGTCTGCATACAGAAGGGAGGTTGAACAGCTGGCTGTCTGGTGCAGTCAAAACAACCTTGAGCTGAACACGCTCAAAACGGTGGAGATCATTGTGGACTTTAGGAGAAACACCCCAAAACTGACCCCCCTCACCATTCTAAACAGCACTGTGGCAGCAGTGGAGTCATTCAGGTTCCTGGGCACTACCATCTCACAGGACCTGAAGTGGGAGACCCACATTGACTCCATTGTGAAAAAGGCCCAGCAGAGGTTGTACTTCCTTCGCCAGCTGAGGAAATTCAACCTGCCACAGGCGCTGCTGATACAGTTTTACTCAGCAGTCATTGAGTCTGTCCTCTGTACTTCAATAACTGTCTGGTTTGGTTCAGTTACGAAATCAGACATCAGAAGACTACAAAGGACAGTTCGGACTGCTGAGAGGATTATTGGTTGCCCCCTGCCCCCCCTTCAAGAACTATACACTTCCAGAGTGAGGAAAAAGGCTGGAAAAATCACTCTGGACCCCACTCACCCTGCCCACTACCTTTTTGAACTGTTGCCTTCTGGCTGACGCTTCAGAGCTCTGAGCACCAGAACCGTCAGGCACAGGAACAATGTTTTCCCTCAGGCTATCCATTTCATGAACAGTTAAATTACCCCACTGAGCAATAACTACATGCAATACACAGTTTAGTCTTTTTTATATTTATCCAACACATCCAACCTCTTCTGCCATTTCATTCCTCTGAAAAAAAAAAAACAACAAAAAAAAAACATTTGCACTGTACATAACAGATTGTATTAGATTTGACTACCCATGTGTATGTGTGTATGTATGTGTGTGTGTGTCTGTACGTATGTGTATAATTAGATTTATATTTTATTTTTTATTATTATCTATGTCTTGCTGCTGTTTTTGTATTGTTTTTGTATTGTTGTACACTGGAAGCTCCTGTCACCAAGACAAATTCCTTGTATGTGTAAGCATACTTGGCAATAAAGCCGATTCTGATTCTGATTCTGAAAATCATACAATACTGGCAGATCATACACACCAGTCAACATATAAACACTACAGAGCATTTATTAGACACTACATCAGAAAATGAAGAACACAGCGTCCAGGGCATGTAGTTACAGAAAAAAATAAAATAAATGTTTCTTATATATTGTAAACACATTTTAGAAATCACAACTTAGTACAGTGAATATATAGTATACTGTAAGTAGTACAGTATTGGATATCTGTATATTCAGCACTTGTATACTGTAAAAATACAGTAGTCCAACTGCAAATGCCCAAAAAACAAAGAACACTCTAAATGAAAAGCACATTACAGTACACTCAAGAAATGTTGTGCAACTGCAAAATCAAAGTCAATGATCGATTCATTCTGCCTCAGCATCACGTCTTCGTGCTTCATATATTTTGTACAGTTGGTTTAATCAAATTATTAGAAACAAGTCAGGTCCTGAAATTCACGGCTTACACGGCTCATATGAAGGGGCAACAAACTCACCTAAATCTCACTGGGGGCTACTTTTCTCAATTCCTGTATAGGTAAGATGGAACCTGCAGAAATAAACTTTTCTATTTTAGGGAAATATTTGATTTCCAGGGGCATTTTATACCTTTACAGGGGCAATTTTTTTCTATTCTACCCTTATAAAATGACTGTGTCATCCTTTTATGTTATAATTTAAGCAATTAATTCAATTTGAAAAAATGGCATGATCTGTACATTGCATATGTACATTGTTACTGAAAAAAATATTTTAGCTATTAAATTAACTAAGCCTACAGAATTAATGCATCGACATGGAGGAGGAATTGACAGCATTTCTCCAGATTTGGAATAGCTTAACGGAATATTTCACTCAAAAATGCAATTCTCTCATCATTTACTCACCCTCATGCCATCCCTGATGTGTATGACTTTCTTTCTTCTGCAGAACACAAATTAAGATTTTTAGAAGAATATCTCAGCTCTGTAGTGATCAGACATTTGTAGCTCCAAAAATCAAATAAAGGAAACATAAAAGTAATCCATATGACTTAAATTTATATCTTCGGAAGTAATATAATAGGTGTGGGGGCAACATGATCACACGTGAAGTCGGCATGATGTTCCCGATAGTTTCAGTACCCTAGGATCGGCGACTGTATGCCGATGCGCTGACATGCAGCATTCTTATCAGACATGTTTGCAGTGGTTTCAATGTTTATCTTTCCACCTAGCACGATTGATAGCGGATTGCATCAGATGTGTGGGAGACTAGGGTTCAAAGCCAGGCAGTAACCACGTTTGAATAATCAATGATGAGCATGATTCGAAAGTTTCACTTTTCCTTCTAACATTACTTTTTTACTCCACTAATGGTTAAGGTAAGATTTGGGTTGGGGGATAGAATCTATAAATATATGCTTTTCTCTTCATTGTATAATGTCCTGTAAAGCTGAAAACAACTTGCTTCACTACTAGCTTTTGGCGACCTCTCCTGGACATAAATGGAGCTCACACGTGCCCATATGCCCTACAACACTTACTGCTTTGGCCACTGGGGGCAGTGTTTTGAAATTTCAGTCAACATATACCGATTTTGACAAAAGAAATGTTGATCTACTGTTTCTGATTTCACTGTGAGATCAGGCTGGGTTTTTTTTTTTTTTACTCCAAATCTCCAATTTCACTTTTACATCTGAAAGTCACATGTGGTGCCTGTTAAGTTTCACTTTCACATCTGGAAGTGAAAGTTGACATTTAAAGTAAAAAAATGACATAAATAATGTTCTGTTTCTCACACACCTATCATATTGTTTCTGAAGATATGGATTTAAACACTGGAGTTTTACGGATTACTTTTACATTTCCTTTATGTGATTTTTGAAGCTACAAAGTTCTGGCCACCATTCACTTGTATTGTAAGGACCTACAGAGCTGAGATATTCCTCTAAAAATCTTCTTTAATTTAATTTTTTAATTTTAATTATATTTATTTATCACACATTATACATTTGCACATATACAGTGAAATTCTTTTTTTCACATATCCCAGCTAAGCTGGGGTCAGAGTGCAGGGTCAGCCATGATACGGCGCCCCTGGAGCAGGTAGGGTCAAGGGCCTTGCTCAAGGGCCCAACAGTGGCGGTGCTGGGGCTTGAACCCCCAACCTTTTGATCAGTAACCCAGAGCCTTAACCGCTGAGCCACCACTGCCCCACATGTTCTTTTGTGTTCTGCAGAAGAAAGAAAGTCATCTGTGATGCCAGGAGGGTGAGTAAATTTTCAAAAAAAAAAAAAAACGTAGCAACTCCATGCCAATTGAATAAACCGATGCAAAAATAAACATTTCACAATGAAAACTAGTCAGAGATACACTATACTGCCAAAAGTATTCGCTCACCCATCCAAATAATTGAATTCAGGTGTTCCAATCACTTCCATGGCCACATGTGTATAAAATGAAGCACCTTGGCATGCAGACTGCTTCTACAAACATTTGTGAAAGAATGGACCGCTCTCAGGAGCTCAGTGAATTCCAGCGTGGTACTGTGATAGGATGCCACCTGTGCAACAAGTCCAGTCATGAAATTTCCTCGCTACTAAATATTCCACAGTCAACTGTCAGTGGTATTATAACAAAGTGGAAGCGATTGGGAATGACAGCAACTCAGCCACGAAGTGGTAGGCCATGTAAAATGACAGAGCGGGGTCAGCGGATGCTGACGCGCATAGTGCGCAGAGGTCGCCAACTTTCTGCAGAGTCAATCGCTACAGACCTCCAAAGTTCATGTGGCCTTCAGATTAGCTCAAGAACAGTGCGTAGAGAGCTTCATGGAATGGGTTTCCATGGCCGAGCAGCTGCATCCAAGCCATACATCACCAAGTGCAATGCAAAGCGTCGGATGCAGTGGTGTAAAGCACACCGCCACTGGACTCTAGAGCAGTGGAGACGCGTTCTCTGGAGTGACGAATCACGCTTCTCCATCTGGCAATCTGATGGACGAGTCTGGGTTTGGCGGTTGCCAGAAGAACGGTACTTGTCTGACTGCATTGTGCCAACTGTGAAGTTTGGTGGAGGGAGGATTATGGTGTGGGGTTGTTTTTCAGGAGCTGGGCTTGGCCCCTTAGTTCCAGTGAAAGTAACACTGAATGCTTCAGCATACCAAGAGATTTTGGACAATTCCATGCTCCCAACTTTGTGGGAACAGTTTGGGGATGGCCCCTTCCTGTTCCAACATGACTGCGCACCAGTGCACAAAGCAAGGTCCATAAAGACATGGATGAGCGAGTTTGGTGTGGAAGAACTTGACTGGCCTGCACAGAGTCCTGACCTCAACCCGATAGAGCACCATTGGGATGAATTAGAGCGAAGACTGCGAGCCAGGCCTTCTCGTCCAACAACAGTGTCTGACCTCACAAATGCGCTTCTGGAAGAATGGTCAAAAATTCCCATAAACACACTCCTAAACCTTGTGGAAAGCCTTCCCAGAAGAGTTGAAGCTGTTATAGCTGCAAAGGGTGGGCCGACGTCATATTAAACCCTATGGATTAAGAATGGGATGTCACTTGAGTTCATATGTGTCTAAAGGCAGATGAGCGAATACTTTTGGCAATATAGTGTTTGATTCATACACTAAAAGTGGTTAATGTAAAATTATTATTGTATGTTTTATTTCACATCAAAGCTATTTATCCAGATATCATTTTTGTTAATATTATTATAAGCTATATTGTAGCATTTGGTTACATTATATTTTGTGTTCCCTCAGACCTGATTAACTTAATAAATATATAACATCCATCCAAGGGTGTAGCCAGGGAATTACTTTTGGGTGGGCCTCAGTAAAAATTGATGGGCCAAATGTTCACACAAATGTCTTTTCTCCAAATTTCCTTAGCAACAGAAAGGCGGCATATGTATGCATGCATTTTCTAACTATTTTATAAGTATTTATTTGAAGAAAAAAAAATCTGTAATATTTTGGGTGGGCCTCGGTCAGTGGCTACGCCACTGCATCCATCCCTCCCGCACTTTTGGCTTCTAGCTGGTGAGGAAGCTTTTCAAACAGACAGATACGTGTGATGAGCCAATGGCAGGGAAGTAGCACAAGGAGTAACAGTGTTACTCACTAGGACAGTATATTTTGAATAAATGGTCCGAACAGGCACATAATTTAGTGCATGAGCACAACACTGAACTGAAGTGGAGCGTGAGAAGCAAGTGCCCTTCTGTGCGCGTTTATGGCGCAAGCATCCGCCATTGACTCTGCAACATCTGCACAACAGATGGCACAAAACAAATAATGTTTAGCGACAATTCAAATGTACATCGCGATGTGTATTTGGACTAGGCCTATATCAGATGTTATTAATAAAACAACAGGAACAGCAACTCTTTGCAGGTGCATTTTTTGCCATCATATTTTGAATTGCCCCCGTTAATTTCCAACCCTGGATGGAACACTAGGGATGGAGATGAGAGATGTAACAGGAGGTGATTAAGAGTCTCTCTTCACCATGCAGCTGGTACACAATGCCTTTTTTGCTATATCTGCCTTTCTTGTCAAATGTGCTTCATTATGACTAGTAATGGAGTGCCAAAATATCAAAGGCATAAAAACTATTGATCGCTCCAACGTCACAATTTGCAATGTTACCAGCTTTTGATTATGAACAGGAGTGTTACGACGGGTTCACACATCCTCCGTCAGCGGGGCGGTGGCATTGGACGTTCACATTGGCTGCGTCTCTTCTGCGAGAAACAGCAGCGCCTCTGTGCATAAAATCAAATTATATATGGGGTCCTATATGTCCCAGAGGGAGAGATAGAGCGGATTTACTTGCACATCTTCTGGAATTACAGTTTGATACAAAAACAAATTTATTAATTTGACTTGTTCATCTGTATCTATTGGTTTAATAATTCGCAGCTGCACTGTAAAGTGAATAAAAGTGTGCGGGAATTTCACTGTGCTATGGACGTGGGACTTGCGGGAATGATTATAATTGTGCGCAATACCCGCGCCGAATTTCAGGCCTTGCAAGTGTGAACAATTTTGAGTCAATTTTTAGTTGTCAAACGATGACAACTGTGTTGTAGTTGTGTTTATCTTTTGCCGCCCATGTTTACCGTTTTGCAACACAAGTGCATCACAGTGCCAAATGTGTTTTAGTGAGTGAGAATGTGTTTAGAGTATTGTAAAAAGAGTGGATGAGATTTGCAAATGGTGTCTAATTACCTGAACTTGTTTAAGGTTTTGCCAAAAGAGTGAATGATTCGACAAATGAGTTTAGGCCACAGAGCATTTGGTTCAGAGAATGGGATTTATTGTTTTAGCAATTCAGAAAAACTGTACACAAACAATTCTTCTGCTTATTAATAGTTAACATGTAGTAGCTTGGTTGACAATGAATTTCAATGTAATACTTGGAATTGGACTGCAACCTCCTCTATTAATTCTGAATCAATGCACCTGATTAATATTTTTTTTTAGGAGCATAACTTTATTTTTATTTTTGAAGCAATTTGCTGCAGTCACATGGACTATTTTACAGGCATGGCTCTGCTTTATTTAAGGTGAACTTATTTATTTTGTTACTTGACAGCATATAGAAAGTAAAAGCTCAAATAACAACAGAAATGAGTTTATCTTAAAGTGGGACCAAACATAAAGCCCCTACACAAGAGCGGCACTTGATGTATGAAAGGTGCTAAACAAATAAAGTTTATTATAACTGTTATAATTAGTGGAAGATATTTGCCACATGTTTGCCACAGAACTGTTTGCTGTGATGGCAAATTGTAAATTTTTGCTAAAGGTTTACTGCAAGTTAACCATTACTGGTGTAAGTTTGCCACAAACAAATAGGCCTAGTTTTTGCAAGAGGCAGCAGTGAAGTGATGGGGATCATGCTTTAAAGCAGCAAACTGCTGAACCACTGAAAATACTCTGACAAATCAGAGCTGATTATCTGTAGAGGAACGACATCAGACTCACAGGAGAACAGAAAACGCTGAGTGAGGCCTCTATGAGAGAGAAAGCGAAGAAACAGTAAGAGAGACAGAGACAGAGCGAACGAGTAGAGTGAGGGGGCGTGGGGGGTGCTGGAGGAAACAGCCTTGAGAAAAAATGCACTCTCAACACATTTGGGCAAGCTTGCAAAGCAAAGGGTGTAAAAAGCCTGATCTCAGCAAGGCCCCCTACCAAGACACCAATTAGAGAGTTGTGAAGCTCAACTTAAATGACTACGGCAATCATTTCCAACCTTCAAACCCTGCCAGAATTCATAAATCTAAAGGGCGTTTAGGACCTGCAAGGTCTAGAGATACATGCTATGATAAATAAATTAGATATACATACACTGGCGCCGAGTATGGCTGCTGCATTGCGAGCTCCGACACAACATAGTAGTGTTTTGTTTGTTTTGTTCACAATTCTTATGTTTTTTGTCTTGGATGTTGTCTGCCTTATTGTCTACGACAGACAAACACTTTTGGACATTGGTTCAGCAATTTCACACCGTAAACCGGATTTCAAATTCCTCAATGCCGACCCGCTGTTTTCAAACATGCAAGCGGAGCCCTTTGTCTGGGCTGCCCGGCCGCGGAAACGCAAAAGGAAAAGGGGAAACAGAGCCGGTGTTCTCGTCAGAGTAAGACGCCGCGCAAATCGACCCCCGCTACCCAGTATTCTACTGGCAAATGTTCAGTCTCTGGATAACAAAAGCGCGGATCTCTTTCCAACGAGAGACGAGGAACTGCTGCATTATCTGCCTTACGGAAACTTGGATGTCTGCGGAGATTCCAGACTCAGCCATTGAACCCGCGGGGTTCTCCATGCACCGAGCGGACAGAGCGAAAGACCTCTCAGGTAAAAGCAGAGGTGGTGGAGTATGTTTTATGATCAACAAATCCTGGTGTGATCAGAGGAACGTACATTTTATCAAGTCTTTCTGCTCTCCTGATCTGGAATTTCTCATGCTTCTGTGTTGACCATCCTGGCTACCGAGGGAATTCACAGCGGTCATTATCACAGCCGTGTACATCCCGCCACAAGCCGACACAGACCGGGCACTCAAGGATCTGTATGGGATTATAAGTGAGCAGGAAACCGCGCACCCTGAGGCCGCATTCATTGTGACCGGGGACTTTAATAAAGCCAGTTTAAAATCAGTCGCACCAAAATACTACCAGCACATTAGTTTCAACACACGAGGGGACCGGGTTTTGGACCATTTCTACTCTCCCTTCCGGGATGGCTACAAATCCCTCCCCTGCCCACCATTTGGCAAATCGGACCACTCTTCCATTCTGCTTCTGCCCGCTTACAGGCAGAAACTGAAACAGGAAGCACCCACCCTCAGAACGATCCAGTGCTGGTCGGACCAATCAGACTCTACGCTACAAGACTGTTTTGATCACACGGACTGGGAGATGTTCCGGTCCGCCTCTGATGACGACATCGAGCTTTACACTGATAGCGTAATGTGTTTCATCAAAAAGTGCGTGGAGGACGTGGTTCCAACCAGAACAATATGGATCTATCCGAACCAGAAACCATGGATAAATAACGATGTTCGCGTGGCACTTAATGTGCGGACCTCCGCTTTTAATTCCGGGAACACGGAGGAGCATAAACAAGCCAGTTATGCCCTCCGAAAAACAGAACCGCAAAAAGCCAGTACAGGAGCAAGATTGAAGGACAGTTTAACACCACCAACTCTAGAAGCATGTGGCAGGGAATTAACATCATCACGGACTTTAAAGGGAATAAAAACTCCACCATGAACACTGCTGCCTCTCTCCCGGATAAGCTAAATACTTTTTATGCTCGTTTTGAGGGAAATAACACCGCCCTCATGGAGAGAGCTCTCGTGGCCGAAGCTACAGAGGTTAGTTCACTCTCCGTCTCTGTAGCGGATGTAACCCGATCCTTCCGACGGGTGAATATCCGCAAAGCCACGGGCCCAGGCGGCATTCCGGGCCGCGTCATCAGAGCGTGTGCGAACCAGCTGGCTGGTGTTTTTACGGACATTTTCAACCTTTCCCTCTCTTTGTCTG
The DNA here is from genome assembly GCF_019703515.2 of Myxocyprinus asiaticus. Taxonomy (NCBI): domain Eukaryota; kingdom Metazoa; phylum Chordata; class Actinopteri; order Cypriniformes; family Catostomidae; genus Myxocyprinus; species Myxocyprinus asiaticus. The sequence goes on along the minus strand of NC_059357.1, from coordinate 47,854,775 downwards.
TAGTCCCCACATGCTTTAAAACATCCACCATTGTGCCTGTTCCAAAGCAATCAAAAATAACTTGCTTAAATGACTGGCGTCCTGTTGCTCTGACCCCCATCATCAGCAAATGCTTTGAGAGACTAATCAGAGATTACATCTGCTCTGTGCTGCCTCTCTCTCTTGACCCATTGCAGTTTGCATACCGCAACAACCGCTCCACTGATGATGCTATTGCATCTACAATACACACTGCTCTCTCCCACCTGGAAAAAAAGAACACTTATGTGAGAATGCTGTTTGTAGACTACAGTTCAGCATTCAACACCATAGTGCCCTCCAAGCTAGATGAGAAACTCAGGGCTCTGGGCTTAAACAGCTCGCTGTGCAGCTGGATCCTGGACTTCCTGTCAAGCAGCATAGGCAGCAACATCTCCTCATCACTAACCCTCAACACTGGAGCCCCACAGGGCTGTGTTCTCAGCCCACTACTGTATTCCTTGTACACACATGACTGTGTGGCAACACATAGCTCCAATGCCATCATTAAGTTTGCTGATGATACGACGGTGGTAGGTCTGATCACTGACAATGATGAAACAGCCTACAGAGAGGAGGTGCACACTCTGACACACTGGTGTCAGGAGCACAACCTCTCCCTCAACGTCAGTAAGACAAAGGAGCTTGTGGTGGACTTCAGAAGGAAAGACAGAGAACACAGTCCTATCACCATCAATGGAGCACCAGTGGAGAGAGTCAGCAGCTTCAAGTTCCTGGGTGTCCACATCACTGAGGAACTCACATGGTCCATCCACACTGAAGTCGTTGTGAAGAAGGCTCATCAGCGCCTCTTCTTCCTGAGATGGCTGAGGAAGTTTGGAATGAACCGCCACATCTTCACACGGTTCTAAACCTGCACTGTAGAGAGCATCCTGACTGGCTGCATCTCCGCCTGGTATGGCAATAGTACCGCCCACAACCGCAAAGCACTGCAAAGGGTGGTGCGAACTGCCAGACACATCATCGGAGGTGAGCTTCCCTCCCTCCAGGAAATATATACAAGGCGGTGTGTGAAAAAAGCTCGGAGAATCATCAGAGACTCCAGCCACCCGAGCCATGGGCTGTTCTCACTGCTACCATCAGGTAGGCGGTATCGCAGCATCAGGACCCGCACCAGCCGACTCCATGATAGCTTCTTCCCCCAAGCAATCAGACTTTTGAACTCTTGATCTCCCACGATCAAAATACATCAGCCCTGCACTTTATTACTCTATCTCACACCGGACTGTCATGAATTATATTATATTCTCTCTTAACAACTGACTATCAACCGACAGCCTGAATGTCAATACAGTACAATACTGTACATTCTATATATACTATATATACTTTTTTATATATTTGTATTTTTATTGAATAATGTGTATCTATATAGTGCGTACTGTATACTGTACAGTGTATGTTATTATTTGTATATTGTTGAGTGTAATTATGTGTATAACAGATGTTTAAATTGTGTTGTGTAAATCTGATGTTTATTGTAAATTGGTATATGTCTCATCACTGTCACGATTGCTATGTTGATCGGAACTGCACCCAAGAATTTCACACACCATTGCACTTGTGTATATGGCTGTGTGACAATAAAGTGATTTGATTTGATTTTTTTTTTACTGGTCAAAACATTAGGGTCACTTAGGGTCATTCTTTATTATTATTATTTTTCTAATAGTAAAGTCATCACAACTATGGAAGAACAGAAATGGAAATATGGGAATTGTGTTGTGACTAAAAAAATCCAAAATAAATCAAAACTGTGTTATATTTTGTCACCTTCAAAGTAGTCACCCTTTGCCTTGAATTTGCAGACATGTACTCTTGACATTTTCTCAACCAACTTCCTGGGATGCTTTTTAAACAGTATTGAAGGAGTTCCCATCTATGTTGGGCACTTATTAGCTGCTTTTTTTATTATTATTCGGTCCAAGTCATACATTTCAAAAACTTTTTTTTTTAAATAAAATGTTAGTTTTATAATGAAATAAATTAATATGGTGGCACAATTATATTTTTCTCTACAAAACTAATTTCACACATTTAAGCATACACCTTCAGATCAAAAGGTTTTTAAGATCATGAGAAACATTTCAGGCAAGTGACCACAAACTTTTGAACGGCAGTGTATGATAAATGCTGAGCCAATAAAAGTGCAGTGGCCTTATGTCCCAGTGTCATAGGTTGATGATCGTCTTCTATTTTTCAAGGCCTCAGGGACTAATCGTTTGAGGAGAGGTGTGTTTTAATCTTATTAAAATAGACAATTTTTAACAAGCTATTTACATTTCAATAGGAACTTCATGTTACATACAAAGCTGCAATAAGACACAGGTTAAGAAAAAAAAAAAACGTGGCCACAGCAAAAATAAATAGGCTAAATAAAGCAAAAATGCAGTTTTGTCCTTTTAAACGCTGACAAGGGCTTCAATTCTCCATCGAGCAGCTCAGTAATAAGATGAAAAGGCAATAACAGCAAACAAAAGCAACCCATCAACTTCTAGATTCCAAATCACAGCTGCACTTGTTCCCTGCTTACTAAACATCAAGGCATTGAAAAGCAAAGTTCATTATCTTTGCTGAGAAGTCGGTGTAGAGTTGATAATTCTACTAACTCTGTGCATGCAGACACTGACAGAGTTGATTTTGGTACAAAGGTCAGGCTTAAAAACTAGACTATTCTTCATGATGAGTCAATTATGTGCTCACTTATAAACATCAGAAATATACTTTCTCAGATATTTATCAGCCTGTTCATAATAATATTCTTTTTATTTTGGGGATTTTGCCTTTATGTTGTATAAACATAGTGAAGAGCAGGCTGAACTTAAACCTGTGTTTCCCGGGTGAGCACCATGTGTAGCACTTGCATTATTAGCTTTCTGATTCTGTGGAAATCTGCACAGCTCTCTGCGCTCACTAATTCCATGTGGGCCTGACTCTAAGTAAGCCATTTAAAGGTTTATTTCCTCAAGAGTGTAAACATTGTGGCTCTGTGGTGCTTTCAAAACATTAATGCTTTTGACTGAGCAGTCCGACCTGTCAACTTCTGGCTCGACAAATGGCATGAGTCTGGGGCATCATCAAATGCTAAGTTCATGCTGTCACCTACTTTGCTAACATTAACTTTTCAGTTATTAGCTAAATGAAAACAATAGGTGACAAAATGGGTGAAAAAAAATCCCAAAGAGCCATGTTAAAAGGAGGGACCCGTGCAATATCTAGAGATCAGAGTATCACAGAGACTTGAGGGTGGACTCATTTGACTTGGCAAGTATATAACCACCCACTCGCAACCGCTTAGTAACATGGCACAAAACAAAAACTCAGAACACAATTCAAGTCCACAAGAGGGTGAATAAATTTAACCCAAAAGGCACTGTGTTACAAAGAACATACTTAAAAAATGCATTCCATTTAAAACTAAAGTGCATAAAATTATGAAATCAAAAGATGTTAAGTGAAAGTTAAATGAGAAAAGAAATGCTTCAACAGACAGTTCTGTGGTAACTTAGTGTTGGACGTTATACAGGTGCCACGGCACTACCATAGTACTACTTTACCTCGTGGACGTTTTATTTTGGCTTTACTATACGCAACGCACAATTTAAAATAAATTTCAACCTACTGAATACTATTTAAAACACTTTGTTTTTTTTTTGGCAAACATGGGACAATGGTAATCAGTATACAGATTCAGAAATAATTTTATTTGAACATGGTTGGCAGTGATTGGATGATGCTGGCCAATACTTTGAATCAGAATTATGCTAATTTCTGATATAACGTCTGTAATGTCTTAAAAACATGAATAACCAACACACCTGGAAAAATAATAAACAGTTTGATGAAAAAAAACTGACTTTCTATATCTTGGTATTATTTAAAATTTCACAATTTAGTCCTGCTGTCCACAAATGTGGACATCAATTTTTATGAAAACTATTTCCTCTAGAAACTTTTTTCTTTGCTTGTTGATAAGAAGCTACTAGCTACAAATCAAAAAGGGAAATGGAAAATAAATACATCATTCATGCTCGAGTCTCAGCGATAGCACAGTATTTTTCATTAATTACAGTTGTGCGTACGGTAGTAATATTCCCAGGTAGTAGAGGTATTCATTTGAAATATGTTGTGAAGCGGCATTTGCGACTCAGACTCTGCCTCACCACGGTAACGGCATGTATTATATATGTGCCCACTGCAGCAATGTATCTAAAAACTTGGCGCTCCTGCGCAAGTGGCTGAAAACACTGCTGGAAGAGGCGCAATGGTCAAAGAGATCCATCTAGCATGTTTACACAGAAAAACAATGGGAAATAAGCACAGACAGACACAATGATTCTGTGTGAACACCCCGTTGTGCTGCGAAACATTGATAAGAGAGCAAGACGCAACTAACAAAGTCACACATCTATTTCAAATGCACAGTTATTTTCATATTTTCATTTGACAGCCTTATTAAACATGTGTAAAACTTTACACTTTAAAATTCCAATCCAGAAATATATAATTTTTTAA